>NC_079199.1:52024847-52338387 GCF_029499605.1 Hyla sarda | reverse complement strand
AAGCAGTAGAAATTGTATGTGTATGGGTACTTCTAAGGTGGCCATACCCATTAGATAGGTTGATTGTGATCATATTGATTGTTATGCATGTTCAATGATGCTTGGCGAAGGAAAACATTCTTTACTGAAAGATCATTTGCGTCCTGAGCCAAAGATCTTTTTTGTTAAAAATTTCAATCATGGCAGATTTTTTGGTTTCATACGATGATATGTCGGCCAACAGCTATTGAATGTTTCAATGTCCACTTAATTGGCCACGTGTGCATGTATTTTCAATGGGGAGAGGAGAGAAAACTGCAGCCATACATCTCTGGTGGTGGCAGATCTCTGGCGAAACAAAGGATTGTGGATCAAAATTCAACATGCCTGGTCTCTTTCCGAGAGACCAATCACATAACCTAGCCAGTTAATTCTGCTGAAATTGGCAATTTTGGATGACCTCTCTTTAATATGTATAGGGACCTTAACATTTCTGTTGGATTTCAGTAGGATTATTCTTCTATCTATTGACCAAGTGTTGGGAAAAAAGAAGGCTTGTTAAAGTGTACGATCCATACAAAAACTTTTGACATGTTCTGGGGACATGTTTAGACCCTTACTGAACAGTAGAACAAGCAGGGAGAGAAGCAGGTGGCTGCACGCTTCTCTCCCCGCTCTATGTTTATGTGAGCAATACAGTCCTATAGACTTATTTTATGAGTCCATCCTGGTCACGTGACACAGAGCCAGGAGAGAACGTGTTTAAGTTCATTCTACTGATCCATCAGGGTCTGACATTCAGCGCACAATCAATAAAAACTTTTACTATGCTCTATGACATATCAGAATTTTTTTTTATATCGTCACAGATACACATTAAATATGTAGATTCTTTGTTCACCCAGTATTACTGCCAGATAAGTCTGTCAATGGTTTTCTCCCATCTCACTATTGAAAAAACATGTATATACTGTACAGCTAGTACAGCGAGGAATGGCTTTAAACTATACATTTTATACATTAGATCTGGGGCAGACATACCATATGTGCACATGAGCTTACTAGGTTAGGGGACCCTCTGCCACCTTAAAGAGGTACTCAACTGGTGCCAGAAAGTTAACCAGATTTGTAAATTACTTCTATTAAAAAATCTTAATCCTTCCAATACATTTTATAGGCTGTATACTACAGAGGAAATGCTTTTCTTTTTAGATTTCTCTGATGTCACAACCACAGTACTCTCTGCTGACCTCTGCTGCCATTTTAGGAACTGTCCAGAGCAGCATATGTTTGCTATGGGGATTTTCTCCTTCTCTGGACAGCAGAGGTCAGCAGAGAGCACTGTGGTCGTGACGTCAGAGAAATAAAAAAAAAAAACGCATTTCTTCTGTAGCATACAGCCCCTAAAAAGTACTGGAAGGATTAAGATTTTTTTTATAGAAGTAATTTACAAATCTGTTTAACTTTCTGGCACCAGTTGATTTAAAAAAAAAAAAAAAAAAAGTGTTTTCCACAAAAGTACTCCTTTAAAGAAGATATCCAGCGGACAGAAACTTATCCTCTATCCACAGAGGATAGATCGTGGTCAGACTTGCACTGGTAATGATGTTTCCCACCCAGCACGTCAGCTGGTCGAAACACGCCCCTTCCATTATTTTCTGTGGGAGAGGCGGAGACATGTGATCGCTGTGTCTCCACCTCTCCCATAGAGGTGAATTGAGGGTGTGTGTTTCGACCAGCTGACGTGCTGGGTTTGAGATGCGCTTTAGTGAAGTAGAGCTGGGGCCCAGCTATTGGACCTCCCACGATCAGACACTTATCCCTTATCCTGCAAATATTATTTCCACTGGATATCTTCTTTAAAAGCAATAAACT
Organism: Hyla sarda; assembly: GCF_029499605.1. Lineage (NCBI taxonomy): Eukaryota > Metazoa > Chordata > Amphibia > Anura > Hylidae > Hyla > Hyla sarda. The sequence goes on along the minus strand of NC_079199.1, from coordinate 52,336,533 downwards.
GCATCCCATTGTCTATTACAATATTGAAAGTAATTGGCTGATATATTTAAGTTTATAATAACAAATGACATGTAAATTGCTGGAGAGTCATAAGAGGCATGCACTATGAAGATGAAATGCTCTATGATTAAAGAACAAGTGGGCCATATACTGTTATTGTATGGGGGCTCATAGATGTCCGGCCCTGCATTATATGTAAGTAAAGGGTTCATTCAGGATTAAAGGTGTCTATACCATGCCACAGTATAACAAATACATGGTTACTTTCTGATAGACACAACTATGTTTCATAGCTCCTAGCATTTAAGATACTCAAAGAAGGATACAACATTGTTATAAGTAATAAGTCTCTTAACCTGATATACCTGGGCTGCAGTAGCACAAAAAGCTGATACAAGAGTGGCGCTCTTTGTAGAAAAAAATAGCAGACTGTTTCTACTAATCCAATACAAACCCTTTCATCTGCAAATTTCTTCTTTGAAGATACACATTTGTCCACAATTTAGCATAGAAATACTCTTGATGTCTATATAATCATTTCCAAACCTACCATACATCACATATGAATAGCATTACTGGCAAGATGTGTGGGTTACATCTCTGTTAAGATGGGTTTGTGTAGTGTTTTGCAATCCTCCATGCTGATGATCATACCAATATGGACCACCACAAAGAATACAATTGTTTGATGCGAAGGAAATTCTTGACCTCCTGAACACTCAGTGCATAATATGTTAACCATATGTATTATCTGTTATGTATAAACGGCATAAAATTATCAGCACAACCCAGCTGAGACTAGCACATCCGGGAATAGGTGTTACAGGCATAACTAATGCCTTCCTTAACCAGGCCCAGCGGGATATCAAAGGGATGACAATGGAGAGACGTGTTGTAGCAATAGCAAACATTATGTAACATAGACAAAACACGCTAATGCATTCCGATCTGGACCCTTTCTCATATTGCACATGGTCCCCAAACATACCACTTGTATGTGTGTGTGTGTGGGGGGTGGGGTGGGGGGGGGGTGATTTGGGAGCCCCTAGGGGGAGGTGATTTGTTCCAGATTGACAACCATATCACATGTTGTTTATGTCTTCTTCTCGATTTACACAATAAAGAAATCTAATATTTTTTTGACGTTCATCTTTTTTCTACTGTCAGCCAAGAATGAAAATTATGGTAGTTATTTTTCTTTAGTTTTTTATGTGAATGAAATGTACTTGAAAATATGTCATACGGGGACATACATAGAACAGAGAGGGCCCCACTGCAAGCATATGGGCCTACTTTGCAGCTAGTTCATGCTCGTTCATCGGGGCCTTTTGCCTCTATTGCTAAGGAAACACATTCTTCTGATAGATGTGGAAGGGGTGGATGGATGTCGGTCATACAAGTGGGACATTACATTTTTACATTTCTATGGATATTCCTCTTAATGGCATATTTCCCTTTAGAAATAAGAAGGATGGCCAACCTGAGAATGGGCTCCTTGTCTTCATTGACACCAGAGATGCTGCTTTATCCTCCTTTACAGCGTGTGTATGGTTATGTACAGTTATGAGTATCTTGGGTTTCTACAAGATTAAGATATTTATAGTCTATAGAACAACTATGGCAAACCAGATGCAGCTTGATCATCCCATCACTCACCTTGGGCTTATTTGCTCTAATTGCATTTAGAAGACATGGAAAGCTTTGTATTTTGACTGGGTCTTTCCCTTTGTTTACTGCTGTTTCAGTGACCCCCAATTCTTCCAATAAGTGTGAGGTTTGGCAGGTCAGAAGTGAAACACTACTTTACATAAAGCCTTTGCATAACTTTACATAGCCCATTGGAAACCAAGAGGTTAGCCAACTTCAGTAGGAGCACCCTGTCTTTATAGACACCATTACACTTGCCTGGTTAGCTTCTACAATAAGTACAATTACAAGCAATTCAGACATTTATTGTCTACAGAGATTATGCCAAATCAAAATTTGGCATCAGCTTGTTCACTCCTCCTCCACTCCACCTCATACTCTTTCTGTGACTCATTTGACCCCATTGTATACATGAAAAAAGGGAAACATAGAAAAACATGGACTTTTGACTGGTGCCTTTCCTTTCTTTGCTAACATTGTAGTGTCCAAGGGGAAGTGGTCTTTACTTAAGGTAGTTTTCTCATTTATAATCTGTCTGGAGAAAGATAAGTTAGTGGGTGGTTTTAAAGGTGGGGTACTACCTGTTGGACATCTTGGATATGCCTCTTTAAGTTCATATTACCCATAGGTGTTATCAACGAGGGTAGGCGCCTCCTCATCTTCACAGACACCATAGAAGCTTCTCAGTCTGCTTCTATAGTATGTTTATTATTTCGTGAAATTACAAGCATCTTAAGTACTACAAGATTCAGACATTTATAGTTTATAGAGAGGGTTTGACAAATCAAAGCTTGGTTGCTTAGTTCTTACAAATGTGCCCCATTACACCTTTTTGCCAGTGATTAAACATTACTGTTCCAACATTTCATTACACGCCAGTAAGAAATTGATGTGTTATTGGCTTTCGAATCACATGACTGAACAAGTTTTCCATGTACCAAGAAATGCTTCCTAGCTGTCAACCCATAGCCTGTTCTTGCCGGTCTAGCCATCCATTACTAATGAAGTCATTTTAAAACACAATGGAACATATAGATTTTCTTTAAGTGCATTATTCACTTGCTTTGTTTTTAACTTGGCTGTCTGTCCCGGCATTTATCTTTTGTGCTTCACGAATGCCCACAAATCACGCCAGCATATCTTGGGCTCATTCATTTTTCACGAGAAACTCCTTTTTTCATGGAATAGTAGATGTGATTGTGAGAGGAGTGAATGAGAGCTGTGTGAGGGAAAGGTATGAGCTCTATTTAACTGGGTGAGGACAAATGCGTATACATAGCATTGATTAGGACGCATCAGTCTGAAAACCATTTTTCAAAGTGGATAATGGGGAAGGTACATACACCACAAGTGAAGGGGGATCTATCGGGGCGGCCTGTCATGTGATTTATAGCACTGGCTTCACTGTCATTCAGCTGGTGATTGGGGAAGTTTTTTGGCTGCCATAACTCAATTAGATTTCTTATAGAAAGAAACACAACTGCTGTAAATGTGATTAGATAAGGAAAGATAATAAGATTTCTGGCAACCAATCAGATCTTCACTTCCCAGAAAAAGCATGTAAAAAAGAAGCATATAATGTCGCTGTTGCTAGAAAATTTTTTTTTGCACATATAATTTTTCTTATTTCTCTACTCATCCCTATGGTGGCAGTTTTTGCCATTCAATTTTTTATGATTTTTGTTTTATATAAAATATTTAATAAAACTTATAGACATAATATGAACACTTGAGGCAAAACTGTCCTAATGTAGCTGAGAGGGTGAAGCATGCCAAAGAGTTTTTACCTTAAATTTTTTTAAACTCTTTTCTCATGCTCCATTACTTGAAGCCATATCCTAGGTACCTGCAGGGTAAATAATCTTAAATGCTTCCTGCAGCCTGCAGGTACCTAGGGCATGGCGTTAAGGGACAAAAGAATTAAAAGGACATGGAAGATAAAAACTCTATGTCATAACAGTTCTGCAAAAGCTGGAGAGTCACAGGTTGGAGAACACGGAGTAAATAATTTTATAAGTTCCCCTAACCCCCCTGTATACAAGTGAAAATATAAAAAGATTACTATATAGAGCAATGGGCTCCAGTCTGTGGCTCTCCAGCTGTTTATCCCATGCTTTCCTCCCCATACGATTCTCCATTACATATATAGAACTGACATAGTCAGAAGCGCTCTACACAGTTTCTTATCACTTTTACCAGTCCTCATACCATGGAGAAATAACATCTTAACCACCTGTTTGAATTTGCCCTGTATGTGATTTATCATGAAGAATCATTTCTGACAGTCCTAACTGAACCAGATAAAGGGTAGCACAAGGCACAAAATATCACTGTTTATCATGTCTTAAGTTTTTCATGCCTGTCATAGTGTGCTGCCACGCAGTGCCCGTAACAAAAGGTGCCCGCACTTCTGTGCTTGTCGTCCACAGTTTACAGCCGTCCTTATGATATGGCACAACAAAGCATGGTTGTCCTCCCTCATTACGTGTCTTTCCCATAATGTGACTGTAGAAGTCTCTACAAGAACATCCAGGCAGACAGATGGCTTGCACTCTTTTCATTCCTGTATTTTCTGTGTTTATGTTTCAGCCCGACTCTACATCCCTCGATGGGGGAAGGGAAAACCCAAGTGCAGATGCTTTTTCAGGGCAAAACATCAGTGAGCAGAGTTTAGCAGGACGATCACAGAGATTCGGACCACCCGCTGTAGTTTCTTCAGGGACATCGGCTGCAGCTTCCTTCTTTATCAGGTACATACAACATTTTTGACTAAAATGCTGGATGCTCATAGGTTTTAAAAATATATTTTTTGATCTTAAAAACCTATGTAAAACTCTTTGTAAATAAGCCTATCCCAAATCTCTATCATTATACCTTATAATATTTAAACATTCCATTTGTTCACAATCCATTTTCCTTAATGGGGCTCTATAACATAAAAAAAAAACTGGGAGGAGATGGAAGGGGGGGGGGGGAGGAGGAGATGGAAGGCGGGGTGATGTCAGAGTTGCACATGTTAAATTCAGTAGAAGCAACATCATCGAACCCTTATGTAACAACAGGGCTCTGTCTGGGCATTGAGAACAATTTCTCTCCCACTGGAGGGAGAACAGGGGATCATTTAAGTATTACCAAGGCAGCCAACATGCCTCAGCCATGGTGTCCAAGTGCGCAAGAAACTTTCATGAGCCTTTTCAGATCTACTAGACATCTCCTCAAGTCCACCAAATATGCGTGAGGCTCCCCACTTGTGTCCCACAATGCCAACAGGAGCTAGTGGGAGACAAACCATGAGCATGTAGAAACTCTGGTGTCCTATACCACCGAGACAATAGTTTAAAATGAGATTCTCTAAGGCGGATGCATCTAGAATAACCTTGGGAGTGCGTAAGAATATAAGCTATATCAGAGTCAGAGAGTTTGATTCCCAGTTCCTTTTCCCATGAGGCTAGGCAGCCCAGATGGGAAGACTGGGCTGGTACGGTACACAGTTTCTTAACAACTGACAGTTTATGAGAGTTCCGAGTTGGTGAATCCAGTATAGATTCAAAATCCGTCAGGTCTCTCAACTTTCCCATTTGGGCTAAAAACAGTGCACAACAATTCTGCAGGTGCTGAATGTGTAGAAAGGATAAATGAACAGTAGGGAGGAATTATTTCAACATATCTGTCGTCGGGACCCCTCCATCCTGAAACAGTTGTTTAATGGGAACATGAGTGAGTTTCGACCAAGTGGGAGCATGTGTAGGATAGACACGATCCACGACCTCAGGTATAAGTGCAGAGGGGAGTAAAGGAGAGATAAGGGGAGAGAGTAAGGGAGAAAGAGAGAACCAGACATTAAATATGCTCGAGAACAGGAGAGATGTGTCCAAGTGGGTGTCACACCTCCATCTGGGCAGCCAGAGATCCTTCAAGAAATGAGGACCAAATGCCCTCTGGGACCAAGAGAGTTCGGAGTAAGAGTTTTGAGAGGAGATAGTGGATGAAGGAGAGGAGCATGAAAGCCATCTACGCAGCTGAATGACCTTGCAGGTGGCCTGTATATCAGGAATGCCTATTCCGCCTTCACCTGCAGATCTGGTCAAAAGAGAATGTGCCATCCTAGGTCTTTTATGTCTCCCAAGAAATGCGGAGAGAACACTGCCACTTTTGTCAAAATACTGTATCTGGTATTGCAGCTAGTTTGCCTTTGAACACTAATTCCAGTTTGCATGTAATATCAATCTACTGTAAAATGTTGAGGCTCCTGAGCTGAAATCTTCCAGCGTTCATTGTCAGCTCTGGTGATGTCAGCTCTGGATGTGTATAGTAATCTGAGGTAGGAAAATATCTGCCCCCCTGTATCATCGAAGCTCAGCTAAGCTGTTGGGGATGTGCCTGTCAACAAAGTTCTTGATTATTTCCAAAGGAATCCAGCAAAAATGTGAAAACTCTTATATGTATTTCTATTAAAGGGATTTTCCGGCATTTTTTGATTGATGGCCTAGGATAGACTTTCAATCACTGATTGGCAGATTGTCGACACCCAATTTGCTGATGGCTTCATGTACAATACAATTTCATATTGGGACCCCCCTACTATTCCCCAACATATAATGTTAGGGGAGAGAAGAATTGGCCTTGTTAGATTTCAACTGCCCAACCCTGTTTTTATCAGAGAAATGTACCGCCACTGGAGGAGTCTGGAAGTGACTTACTCCTCCTCTTTACACTGGGAACACATAAATGTTTGACCGAGACGATAAACATTAAACATTAAAGTGCACCTTTACTGCTTTTATGCAATCACTTTTGAATTCGGCACCGGCATAAGTATGACTTTCCGAGTGCTCCTTCTACCCGCCCCATATTATTATGCATTAAGAGATGGAGCTTCCCACTCCATGTTTACAGCAGTCGTCATCAGTGTGTGACTCAGCATAATGTGATTCTATGGTGCAGGATCTTGCACTAGAGACGGGCGCTATAAAGACGAGGCGGGAAACTTCATCTCATAATGCAGGTGAGGAGCGGTTGCCGTAGAACCGATGCTTGAGTACATGCCTCTGGGCCTGTACTACAATCATGTTTTCGGAAGGGAAAGATCTGTTCTATAAAACAAAATTCAAGATGTCTCTGTGAGCAGAAGCTTTTTTTTCAATATAATGTCAAGTCTTATAAAAAGGCTGCTTAAGATTATTCTTGCTTTAAGCGTCTATCGGCTGTTTGTTTTGTTCAAGATAGATTGCCTTAAACTTCAGACTCCTCATGTTTGGTATGCTGCGGGCGCCTGCTTGGCTTGCAGAATTGAGACATACATCTGAAGCTCAGATAGATTAATATGACAGAATCACATTTACTCCCTAACTGGCTGTGGATTACAGCATCTCATTATTTACTAATGAACAATAATGTTATACATAATCTATGGGTCTCCGTCCTATCGCTGTCTCCTGATGGCTCACTGGTAGGCATTTCTTGGTCATTATATTGGCCATAAAATAGAGTCAATAATTGAGGTTAGTCATAGAACAGAAACCTTATATGCTTTGGGCTTGGGGAAGCAGCTTGGAAATATGCCTTGGACTGATTGTGTTGTGACTGAGCATATGATTAAGGTATTGAGCCAATACACCCCTAATGAAAGACACAGATATATGCATTAATATCATGGAAAACCTCTAATTGACTAATATGTTGTATTCAAGGCATCTCAGCCTTCAATTAGATCCTATAAATTGGGTACATATAGTCAAGGCCAAGCAGGTGTCAATGCTCTTTTTGTGAAGTTCCTTTTTTTATTTTTTAGACAGTCAACCCAAAATATCTGTAAAATATTGATAAAGCTTAAGGTACATGATGCCTGTGGGATTACTGCACCTCTTGTGTTTCTTGAGATCCAAAATCATATTTTACAACTTTTCTCCTCAGTCTATATATGGTCTCTATAATTCAGATATTCATATATTTTCTCCTCCTAATGAGTGTAAAATAGGGGTTTACTTTAATTGTTACACACAACTAGGTACATGGAAAAGATACAGGCTTTGTGGGAACTTTGTGGTTGACAGACAATAATCATCTAGAAAGAAGATTTTAGGAAAGAACTTTCATCCATGAACAATCTTTCAGGAAAGAATGTTCTCAGAAAGTTATTCCAAAGATTACTTGTCTTTCTCCCAGTGTCATTGATCATATACAAACCAGTTTGAACAACCTTAATGGCCAATTTGGACAAAAATGTGTCTGCAGAACAATCGTACAACAACAGAAAATCATTTGTTTAATGGTTGTTCAATCATCAACCTTGTATGGCCAAATACATAAGAGAGAAGTAGGTTGATGGTTGAACAGTCATTGAATATATCATCATCTCCTGAACAATTGCTTGGCCGATGCAGCCGTACACATTTGAGTCCATGTCGGCCATACATGAACAATGATAAAGATGGCTTCAACGTGAACGCCGGCTCAGCTAGGATGCAGGAGCAACTCAAGGGGCAGCCAATAGAAAGATAAAAACTTTTTTCCCAGGATGCAATGTGTTTCACTGCGCTTGCGCAGCTTCTTCAGGCAAGTGCAGTGAAACTCGTTGCATCCTGGTAATAAAGTTTTTATCCTTACTATTGGCTGCACCTTGAGTTGCTCTTGCACCTAGCTGAGCCGGCCATGACGTTGAAGCCATCTCTATCCTTGTATATTTTCTAACCGGAGGGCAACAGACTTCTCTACTTTACTTACACTAAATACCATTGTTGTGTATGGGGCTACACAACTTATCAGGGTGAGCGGTTTTACATATCTTCCTCATTTTTATGCCTCCGGTTTTAATAGCACTATGGAGCACTCTCACTCTTCATTTTAGATTATACATGAACAATGGCCCCAGGCAAAGGGCGAGCAATCTCTTCGGAAATGGTCTAGAAACTTCTTTTCCGAAATATTTTTTTGTGGATGAAAGCTCTTTTCTTCAACTATTGGTTGAAAATGTCAAACACAGCTGACTTCTTTCCAGATGATGACAGCTTTTCATCAGACAGTTAAAAAGATTGTACGTTGATCTTCCTTTGAAGGAGATTCTGGTTTGGAAGGTCTGGAGGAGAGTAAATTTACATAATTTAGAAGTAAAAAATATCTAGATGGCATCTTCTATGGTCCCAAACCTGAAAATATCTTGAATATTGGGGTGGATGACACTACTTTGATAATTCTGAATTGTAGCTTTTCAAGCCAATTTCCTAATGTAAATGAAACAAAAAAGCTTCTTGGCCCCAAAACTAAATTCCCTCCACCAACTATGAACTAATAATAACACTGGTGTTTTATTATGAGTCAGAGGGTCCTTAAGGCACCTTTAGGCACCCTCAGGCATCGGGGCCAGAGGTGACTCGTACCTCTGTACCCCCTAGAGCTATGCTTTTGGCACAAAAACAAAACGTTAAAAGAGAAAAAGGAAACGACCTGTATGTTGTTTGATGCGTCCATAGATCCAGTCAGAGCTATATGGCCGTAATTAAGGAGGAAGTATTTTATTGCAGCTGTAAAGCACTTACAATAATTAGACTGAAGTCCATCTGACAAAGTAAGAGGCTATACAAATTAATAGAAACAGATAGCTATTCCTTTCAAGCTGATGCACCTGGCCAGGAGAGATGGGAATGCAACCCTTCCTGTGGAATAAAATTCCAGTAACCTGACAGCCGTCTTGTGAAACCTCAAGATAGTCCAGATGTTCAGCACTGAAGAAAAAAAATTATATGGATCGCTGGAGGACAACTTAGGCCCTAGAAGAAAGAATTTTGATGAATATCTGTACATTGCAGGTGGGAGCTATATCTTAAAATTTTTAAATAAAATCCAGATGCTTGGAGATCTGTTATTCAATTAAATCACTGCATGTTGGATGTTGTGGTGGTGATGCTCCTTTGTGCCGATTAAAACTGCGGGAAAATTACTTATATATCATGTAAAGAATTGAAATGGGTGACTCTAGAGCCATGTGTTGTGTTCAATTAAGATAATTGCTTATTCATGATTGCCGGCCCTTATACGTCTGTGTGGATGTTGGGACTTGAAGGGGTTATCTCATCATGGTAACCACTGTATTAGGGCGTATGCTTAGAACCCCCTTCTTAGTCACAGAGGAGGTCAGTGTACCATCATTTGAATGGCAATGTACATTTCCCCTCTTGTGGCCACTGCAGGGAAAATGTTCAGCCGCCTGTTAAAGACAAGTTATATTCTTGTGACTATGACTATTTCCTTCACCATCCCCCATAAATTTAAGATAGTCAACAGGCAAGTATGCATAACTAAAGGGATCCTGATGTTCAGCTTATCCATGTAAGTTGGTTTTACTAGTTATAGATAAAGCTACATTTTTAAAAGGGTACAAAACAATAAGATTCTAAAATAAAAATAATACAAAAATATTATTCAAAACATTTCTTTTGGAAACATTTTTGAGAAAAGTTTTTGAAAATTGTGCAAGGTCCTTAAACTAAGAGTAATTATACGGGGGAAATGAACAAAATATAAGCATTATACAGTATTTGCTGGTAATTTTTTTCTTTAAGTCACTTTTTGGCAGTGCTTCTCGACAGTGTCCAGAAGTAAAATCAGACTGTGTTTGTTAAACGGAAACAAAGTTGCCTCCGAGCCATAATGCGCCATGAGTGCTAACATATAAATTATTTTCTGTTTAATTTTTGTTTTTAACGTTCCTTCTGTTCCTTGAGGTGAAGTTAAGGAAAGGGGCCAGATTGAAAAGAATCTCCCTCCAAATTTTCAGATTTATTGCTAGTGTAATTGGAAAGAAGCATAAAACATACAAACCATATGTGATTGAGAAACACGCCATCTTCACTTGCTAGACGCCTGTCGGAGGTTCGAGCTGTGCCAAGCAGATGGCATTTGATCTGATAGTGTAGAAGTGTTTATTTTTGCCATGTTCCTTGTGCTGGGTGTTTTCTTGAACTCCTTTATGTAGAAATGCGGTTGCATTTCATTATTTGGTTATTCTTCAGCCATCCTAGCCTGGTGTCAAATGAGAATTAAACTCAGATGCGCTCTCTAAACACGCCAGCCATGAATATAAAGGTGCATTGTGGTCTTGAATACTTATGTTTCGAGGGAAAACAGAAAAATATACAAAGGCTTGTAAGGAAAGAAGTGTTTTAGATTTTATGTTATATCATTTTAAGTTATTTCATTAGTAAGTTAAGTCTAGAGGTACAAGCATTATAAATGTAGACAGCTGACTTTAGTAGCATTAAATATAGCCAATAACTAGAACTTTCAGTATTTTGTTGGTTCATGGCATAGACTGTCAGACTTAAAGGGGATGTCCAGGATTAGAAAGTATCCTGCATGCTTTTCAGACTCTTTACAACCATTCTCTCAGATTGCAAGGTTTGGGAAGGTGCAGTATGGCATATGGGAGAGCTTGGAAAGACTTAGTCTAACACAGAGGTCCCCAACCCACTTATCAAGGCCCACCAACATTCTGGGTTTTTTCAGTTACTCCATTGACATAGAACAGGGAAAATTTTGAATCCTGGACTGTTGGTGGGCCTCGAGGACTGGAATGGGGAGGCACATTGGCCTGACAACAAGGCCAGCTTAGGAGGGTGGGCACTGGCATATACTCAGTAGTTACTAATATGTACTAAAATGCATGATAAATTAACCCTGCCACTAAAGTCATGGCATGATTTGAAATAAGCATACAAACATATTTTTATTAACTTAACAAATTAATGACTTTTCTGTATGGAAACTTTCAGACCAAGATATAGATATAGAAAATTTACCACTCATTTTTAATATGTTCCCTGTGAAAAAGTTAAAGAAAAATGTTTTCAAAATTAAAACTTAAAAGAAATGTCATGAAATTTCCATAGTGATATGAATTGTTTTTGTGTTGTCAATTGCTGAGTAAGGGAAAATGCTGCTTTTGCTTTATTTTTAGCATCATGCGCCAAAATTTCACAATAAAAGCGCTACATTAGTAAATAATGTAAGAAAACTGGACACATAAAAGAAACCCCACAAATCAAAGCACTGGTAGTAAATGAGGGCCATTGTGTACATATTGAAAACATTGCCCTGAAGAGTTTATCAAATTGTCGATTGATTTAGTCTTGTATCAGTCATTCCGATTGCTCGGAGACATCTGTAATGAGATTCTGTACTCTTTTATTGCAGACATCTTTAGAGAGTTGAAACACTTGGAAAGACTTTAACAAGACTAAAGTAATTAATAGCCAATTCATTGGATTCCAGTTTGGGGAATTTATACTATAGATTGGGGGTTTGGTAAATATTATAAAGATTCTTGACTGTTTTATTTAAAGGGATACTCTGGTGAAAACCTTTTTTCTTTTAAATCAACTGGTGGCAGAAAGTTAAACATATTTGTATATTAGTTCTATTAAAAAATCTTAATCCTTCCAGTACTTATTAGCTGCTGAATGCTACAGAGGAAATTCCTTTCTTTTTGGAACACTGATGACATCACAAGCACAGTGCTCTCTGCTGACATCTCTGTCCATTTTAGCAACCATGACTAGCAGATGTATGCTAAGGGCAGCATGGTGGCTCAGTGGTTAGCACAGCTGCTTTGCAGCGCTGGGGACTTGGGTTCAAATCCCACTAAGGACAACAATAAATAAAGTATTATTATAATAACGTCAGCAGAGAGAACTGTGCTTGTGATGTCATCAGAGAGCAGTCCAAAGAGAAAATAATTTCCTCTGTAGTATTTAGCAGCTAATAAGTACAGGAAGGATTAAGATTTTTTAATAGAAGTAATTTACAAATATGTTTAACTTTCTGCCACCAGTTGATTTAAAAGAAAAAAGGTTTTCACCGGAGTACCCCTTTAAGACTTCGCTGGGGAATAAGACAACTTGGACATCTTTTACAAGACTAAAGGAATCAATTGCTGATTCAGGTTTGACAAGATTTGCTGTAGATTTTCTCATCTCTAATTGCAGTGAATGATCTGTTGCATATAAAAGCCAGGCAGGGTGTAGTATGGCACAGAAGAAATTGGATGGGCATGGCCTGGCAGACACATTAGTGTAAGCTGCAAATGAAAAGAAACTGATAAACCAAGCCATATCTGAGTCTATTGCAGTGAATGATCTGAAGCATGCGCAACGTCTTGGAGATATGAAGACACACTATTATTTTCCAACAAAATCTGTATCTTTTTATAGAACGTTCCTTCACTTGCTTCTCTACCATGAAGCCCAAATCACCCTCAGCAGGAATATGAGACGGTTAATTATGCAGCCATGATAAAGATGTCAAGTCTACATTTTTATTTTGCTGTGACAGGGAGAACAAATCAAGGCTTTGAACAAAGTGAGCTGCTGAAACGCTTTGCTATGAGGCTTCCACGTTCCTGGGGAATGCATGACTAGCTACATAAACAAACAATCAGTGGGTGCCATCACCCAACACATGATGATTAATGGGAGGGATGGGGCTTGCTTGTTCCCGGTGATTAATTAGCCCGCTTTCCCTTCATAGATTCCTTCTTTAACAAAAGGTGGCTGAAAAATAAAACAAAGTTGCTTTTTTATTATTATTATTTTGCCCCAAGCTTTACATTTTTGGGATTATAGGGTCCTGCCATGCATGACAAGCAGATTCAATCATATGTGTAAATGTCTATAGTGACTCACTGAGATAACTGGCTGAAAAACCTCGTAAGGAATGTCTGCAAATTGCATTGTCCACCTATGAAACAAAACAAATAAATACATTTCAAAAAATCAGTTTGCAAAGTTTGGCTTGTACTGTTGGCTCTCCTGTGCTGCTTTCCTGTGTCTCAGCCCTTCTGCTATTTATACATTGCCGAATGATAGAAATTACACGAAGGAAATCTATTGTAGAGCTGTACAAGGCTTTGTTCATATTTACCTGTTTTTGTTCCTTTCATGTTTTCTGCATTTTTTAAGGATGTCAGATATGGAGATGATACCTGGGATTATTATTAGACATCTGTGATATATAACGAGTTGACATGATAAGGAAAGTCTTTGGTTAAGATGGTTTCAGATTACAAGACCCTCAGTTACCTCCATAGCTCTAATCTTTTTATTTAATTTAGACCATCATAGGGTTTTATAGCTATTTTAAAGGGATATTCCAGTCATAATCATTTATCACCTATCTACTAAATGGGTAATAATTGCTAGATTAGTGGAACCCCCACCAATCACTAGTTTCTCTCAGCCCCGTGACTATGGCTAGGGGTGTTTGAATAGATTGGTGGTGGGGCATGATGACCATCTGATGTGTATGGGTACCTTCTGACTCTCCCTTGACCGATACGGTTGGAAGAGAAGAACCTGGCATATTTAATTTCAGCTGGTGGATCCATTTATTCAATACTTATTATGTATAGATACTATATGACTGGTAATTATAGATGTATTGTGGTTCCATAGTCTATGTATGGAGGAATACTGTAATGTAATTCTAGCCTACGACAGCTATGTTTACCTATGAAATTCACCTTTAATAACATTTTAGACGTCCATAGACTACGATTTGACCGATTGGGGCATCTAATTTGACTCTCTTCATCCATGGTTATCTTTTTTTCCTAGTCTTTTTTCCTATTGATTGCATGACTTCAGTATGTGGAATATGTTGTTGCTTTTACCTCGCAAACATAATAATAGTTCAGTCCTTGATATATCCATACTATTATTGTCATCTATCTGGCACAGAGTTAACCAGGTTCCATCTAGACACTGTTCTTGGTCACTTTATATTTCAGTGCCCGGGGATAAGCTATAAGTTTGTTTTATTCCTTTTCCTGACACTAAACTGTTAGAGAGATCTCTCAGGTATCTTAAAAGATGACTTCTATTAAAGGGGAGAAGAGTTAAATAAAATAAGACTGGACGTCTTCAGAGGGTCCGTTCTATAAAGCCATTAATGGGAATGAAGGAATCTCAAGATTTTATGATGTGTCTTTAATATGAACATAAATCACCAATAATCCTCTAGTATTAGCAGCTTATAGTTCAGGTAGGTAGAGAATTAGATACTTATATAGTGAAAGTGAATACTGTGAAGAATCCTCAGCAGATTATTAGCCCCTTTAACTCCAGTTGACTGCACTTTTTGTTTTTGGTTTCAAGCTACAATATTTGACAGAATTCCTATTTTGGTGCTGGTTCACAGCATCATACCCCTCATTACCCCCTCAAAGAATTACAGGGCTTGGCACCATGCCATCTGATGGAGGTTGCAAGCCTGGTATAATTCATAGGCTAGTTTTCCTTATCTTATTTTTCACTACTGACAGGACTATACAGAAAGCGAACCCTGTACTGAATATTACTGCTCATATAGACTGGAAATGGTGGCAGACTAAGCATAAATGGTGGCAAACTAAGACCCCATAGGGCACAGTAGAGATATAGTTTTAACTTGATGGACATTTGTCTTATTTCAATGTCAAGAATTATGTAACTATGTATTCCCCTGCTGAAACATTCACTGATCAGTTATACTCTGTAGGGAGAAAGTGTTATACTCTGTGGCAGAAAGTGTTGCGCTTCCCTGCAGTGCCACCACAGGAGAAATGAAATATTACACAGTGGCAGAAAGTGTTGCGCTTCCCTGCAGTGCCACCACAGGAGAAATGAAATATTACACAGTGGCAGAAAGTGTTGCGCTTCCCTGCAGTGCCACCACAGGAGAAATGAAATATTACACAGTGGCAGAAAGTGTTGCGCTTCCCTGCAGTGCCACCACAGGAGAAATTAAATATTACACAGTGGCAGAAAGTGTTGCACTTACCTGCAGTGCCACCACAGGAGAAATGAAATATTACACAGTGGCAGAAAGTGTTGCTCTTCCCTGCAGTGCCACCACAGGAGAAATGAAATATTACACAGTGCACATTCAAACCAATAGGCTGCCTGTGTAATTCAGGACAGGAATGGCCCTCCGAAGAGAGAGAGAGAGACACTCTTTATAATCACTTACAGGAGTACTCCGATGCACCACCAAAACATGCCACAATGTAGCCCATGAAATTACCTTTTAAACGACCCCTCATTCATGTAAAATGGCCCAGCCGTTCTTCTGTTATTGCTGCCAGAAGTTTACGGTACTTCCGGGTTCTCTTCCTTGCCCGCAATGTAAAAAAACTACTTCTCCCAGCAAGCCCGCTCCTGACTTCCGGACAGCTCCTGCCCTCCCCCTGTAGCTCCCCTGCTCGGCCCCTTCCCGAAATTATAATATTTCACACCCCCTCCTCTCCCACTTATTTCCCTATCCCCGCCTCACAAAATGCGTCCTCCTCACATGGTCGCCGAGCTCCAATGAGCTTTCGGTCGCCGCTGCGTGTTGTTATGTGAATAATAGTAGCTAGTACGCAAGCGTGAAACGAAGCTTGCTGATTGGCCCATGTAATTTTCCTATTCTTTTGATATAGTGGGCCTTGCGCATGCGCAGGACGTAAGCGCTGATTGGCGGTCAGCGCTGCGATAGGCGTTTGCTGAGCTGAGCCTATGGCAGCTCAGCACATAGATGAATAAATTAGTGATGGGGGCATTGCAGACTCCAGGCTGGGAGGCCGGCACAGCCCGCAGGGACTCATGGGAGCGATGAGTCACCGGGCTAAGATGGCGGCGGATCAAAGTCGAAAACGAAGTTGAACGTCATCAAAGGACCCAGCTTCCGGTGGAACAGAAAAAAGAAGATAACTCCCTGAAGAGGCCAATATTGAAAACGAAAGTACATAGGTAAGTAATATAACTTTGCTTAATGCTTCATTTGCCCCCTAAAAACTGTGCTTCGGAGTACTCCTTTAACTCTCTGGCTAGGAGAGGAATATCCTTAATAGCCTAAAAGCAGGAAACATCATACAATGTAAAAAATAACCCATTACTCTCACTGGTCCAGTGACAATTCTTCGGTGGTCCCTGATGGGCTCTGTCTACTTTACTTCTAAAATGATGTGATGTGCATCCACGTGACCACGTGGTCTTGGCCCATACATGCGAGCTTCTCCACAGAGGTTAGTGAATGGCTACAGCGCTGAGCATAGTAAACAAGGGGTTACTGGAGCATCAGCAATTCAGCAATGGAGCATCAGCAGATTTAACAGGTGAGTAAAGGTACTTCATTTCTTTTTCCTTCTGATTATGGACCTATAGAGATAACCCCTCCCCCCCAAAAAAAAAAAAAATAACAAAAACGAAACAGTGTCAAGGGTAGGCATTCACTTGTCATGGTAGATCAATAGGACAAATACTTATGTATTCTTGTCATTGCATTGGTCTGGAGGAGATTTTCGGTCCCTGTATGTTGTAGAGATTATAAAATGCTACTAGTCTAGCGGACATGTATTTAGAACAAATTAATTGCTTTTGCCGAGCGTTGCAAACCTACATACTCACAAGAGTCGTAAAAGCCAATGGACATTGTTAGCAGCATTATAAAAGCATTCTGCCTCTTTGCAGCCATCCGAAATGCCCTCAAATATGTACTTTAGTTTTATAGCATTGCAATTTTAAAAGTAGAGAGGTATTTTAGCACTCCTTTGGTATCAGTCGGCCAGCCCACCTCTTTAGCTCTATTATTATAGCAGCACAGTGAATATTATTTATTGTCCTCTTGTGTCGGTGTTTGTTCTAGCCACACTGAAATTTTTGTTCTCTGTAAATCAAGAATTTCTAAATTTAAACTTCTTGGCATTTATGGAAAAGCCGATATTGCCATAGTCAACAACCACTTTTCTTTTAGGAACAGAATAGGGTGAAATATTTATGTAACTAGGCACTGCACTTTGCAGAAACCAATAGGACAGGCAAAAACACTGCTCAAAAAAAATAAAGGGAACACTTAAACAACACAATGTAACTCCAAGTCAATGACACTTCTGTGAAATCACACTGTCCATTCAGGAAGCAACACCGATTGACAATCAATTTCACATGCTGTTGTGCAAATGGAACAGACAACAGGTAGAAATTATAGGCAGTTAGCAAGACACCCCCAATAAAGGAGTGGTTCTGCAGGTGGCAACCACAGACCACTTCTCAGTTCCTATGCTTCCTAGCTGATGTTTTGGTCACTTTTGAATACTGGTGGTGCTTTCACTCTAGTGGTAGCATGAGACATAGTATACAACCCAGTGGAGGTCATATGGGCACGTGGAGGCCACACACACTACTGAGCCTCATTTTGACTTGTTTTAAGGACATTACATCAAAGTTGGATCAGCCTGTAGTGTGGTTTTCTACTTTAATTTTGAGTGAGACTCCATATCCAGACCTCCATGGGTTGATAAGTTTGATTTCCATTGATCATTTTTGTGTGATTTTGTTGTTAGCACATTCAACTATGTAAAGACGAAAGTATATCATACTATTAGTTCATTCATTCAGATCTGGATGTGTTATCTTAGTGTTCCCTTTATTTTTTTGAGCAGTGTATAAGAAACATTGTAATATACCTTGTTCCATTTATTTGGAGCCTTTTCTCCTCTCACTCATTGCTAAACTCACCATTCCATCTGAAAAGACTGTTTAGATACATCCAGTCAGAGAGACAGACAAAGAGACATAGAAAGGCTGCAGCAGCTTTTAATGAGTATTATACCTCACCTCACAGCTTGGCAATGCTCACTACTGTTCTGTAATGTCCTCTATGCTGCTGCTTCTGAGGGTGTGCTAAAGGAATACAGGAGAGCAGGATCCCCTCTTATGTGTGCCTGCTGAGACATCATAGCAGCTAGTCTACATCTACTTGCTCAAAGACAGCGAAGAATTAGAGATAGAGCCTGCAGATGGTTAAACTGGTGAAAAATGCCATATACAAGTTATATATTGGTCATGACATAGAAGCAAGTGGAGGACTTTGCATTGCTAAGTCTCGGGCTAGCATGTGTTAGGTTATAGGATGTTGTAGATGTTTTTGCAGGAGTTCTTTACTGGGGTAGAATGTAGAATAGAAGTTAGAGCATAAGGTTCAAGGGTTGACAGATACACAGAGAGGGATTAGAGGGTTGGAAAGAGTTGTGAAGGGTCTGTGTATACTTGTATACAGAATGGGTCACTCAGTGACCAAACGTAGTGTTAGATAGCCTTCAAAATGGCAGAATATGGATGCAATAACTTTTCTATCTGAAAGTAAGAAGCTATGGAGTGCAAAGTAGAAGACTGTATGATCCGTTCTCTGAACAAACAGCTTTTACATTAATTTGCTTGACTTTCGTTCACAGGAATTACAGCGATGACCTTTTTTATTCTTGCGCTAAGCAAGATTATGTTTTTTTCAGTTTTTTAAAAATAATATTTTTAATTTTCGTCAGATGGTTATTGGTGTAATTCAATTATTGGAGACCATTAAAATGCGGCTTCTACTTAGGATACATTTTCAGTCCATTAGAAAAGATAACACTGAAGCAGGGCCTGTTCTTGGTTAATATATATATGTGTGTGAAAGGACAGAGATGCCAACACTATATCATTATGACTTCTTATTATGCAGAAAAATGCTGTCTTTAATTATATTACCGTGAACTCCATAATGAGCATCTATATGTTTCTGTGTGACTGTTATTGTGTTATTTGTTAGATGTGTATGGCTTAAGCCTAAAGCTGGCCATAATCATAACCATTATCATTACCCATCCAATTGTTCATGACGATTGGTAACAATAATTGTTATGTCTACATTTTCTTGGTTGCCAAGGCTCCAGAACCCTTCTATTTTGCAATCAGCATTGATCATCAAGGGAGGCAGCTTCTGGTGGCCGCTAGTGGTGAAATAAAGTATTACACCTTGACCTTTCAAATGGCTGAATTATCATCATGTTAGGAAATTAACAATGAATGATAAATACATATTTGTCAGTGTATGTCATTCCAATCCTAAACTGTTGGGTACAATTAGACCCGCAGTGCATGTTTCTCTCATGTCTCGTTATTTTACTACAATGTATCAGTGCAGGTAGAATATTTTCACAGAACTCCCAGAAGATTGTCCAGACTGTATACATTTGTGTAGTAAGTCTGTATGGGTTTTTACACTTTGTATTTTATCAGTGTTCTAACTCACTGACAGCAAGCAGGGGTCTTGGAATTGAAAAATGTAAACTATATGGGAAAGGTGCAGAGGTTTTTATTATAATACAATGATTACACTTATGTTTACTTTATGACATAGATCAATCTATGTTCTCATTCACTGATTTCAAGCAGAGGTATTGGGAGATATTTAGATATTTAAGCTTTATGAAAACATTTCAGACCTATTCACTATAACCGGTGCATGTCATGATGAAGGTCATTGGCAAAAATGTGAAATAAAAAATATCTTGTCAGGATGCAGGCAGTGTGTGTTACCCTCTGATGCCCTGTCAGATTATTCTGATGCTGAAACAGGGGGCAGCTACTAAAGGGTTAATTACAGACGATCATTATAAAGTGACCATGATTTACTGAGCTCCAAGGACACAGATGGCAGAATCTGGGGCTGCATGTCCCTGGTCTTCATGTATAATACACTAATGTTCTGTCTTTATTTTTAACCTTCTTGTCTAGATGTGGTTTTTAATGCTATCCTCCAAGGACATGGAGCTGCAGGCTTTATATATGTATGATATGCCATTAGCAATGCGGCCTATACCATTCCACTTGGCTCCATACAAACCAAATGTATAGAGTTTTCATCATTTCTGACTTTTTCCTGTTAGGCTCTATTCACATCTGTGTTGTAATTCTGTTGTATCTATCACTTAAAGGGGTACTCCCACCCTAGACACCTTATCCCCTATCCAAAGGATAAGGGATAAGATGTCTGATCGCGGGGGTCCCGCCGCTGGGGATCCCCGCAATGTTGCATGCGGCACCCACCTGTTTCTTGTCCAGAAGCGCTGGAGGGTCTGGGTTGCGACCACGGGAACGGAAGTCCAAGACGACAGGACTCCGCCCCTGTGTGATGTCACGCCCCATCCCCTCAATGCAAGTCTATGGGAGGGGGCGTGACATCCGTCACGCCCCCTCCCATAGATTTGCATTGAGGTGACGGGGCGTGACGTCACACGGGGCGGAGTCCTGATGTCGCGGACTTCCGTTACTGTGGTCGCAACCCAGACCCTCCAGCGCTTCCAGACAAGAAACAGGTCCCAGCGACGGGACCCCCGCGATCAGACATCTTACCCCCTATCCTTTGGATAGGGGATAAGATGTCTAGGGTGGGAGTACCCCTTTAACCATCACTTATAACCATCAGTTATGATGGAGTCCAAGGGTTCTACTGAGGTGGTTTTTGCGGTTTCCGGTACAGATGTGAACCTCACCTTACTGACTGCTTTGTTTTGTTTTATACCTTTATCCTTACTCTTTTAGGCTATTTTTACTCATAATGTTTTGTAGCATTTTTGGAATTTATTTGGAGAAAAAAAGGATTTTTTTTCTTTTTGTATGCAGTTTTTTTTTTAATAATGTGTTTTTTTCTTTGACATTTTCCCTTTGCAGACCATATGGTTCCTAGATAATATGACTTAATGATCTGGGTTCAAATAATATGCAATGTGAAAATGCTGCTAAATAATACTTAGTTTTTTAACAGAATCATTGACTGTGTATTGAAAATCACAGTTTTTTTTTTTTTAAATCCGTGGACCATAATAAATGCCAAATGCAGCAACATCCCCCCCCCCACACACACAAAAACCCCCCTTCGCTATTTGTATTATGTTTCATTACCCTTGACTGATATTCAGCAAACACATGACTGTGTCATCCAACACCCCTAAGACAAAAGAGAAAACCACTGGGTTTCAAATATTGGTATGTGTAAAACCAAGGGTTGTCCTACCATTAAAACCTTTTTCCTATACATAAGATAAGGAGACATCTATCTCAAGAAAGCGGCCCCCAAGTACGCTGTTTTAATAGAGTGGCGTCGCACATCTGTACTGATACTCCATTCATTGTCTATGGGAGCTGCTGTAGATAGCTGAGCGCTGTACGCATGACCAGTCCGACATTAGACTCTGACTCTTTCTCCTGATCAGTGGGGTTCAACAGCTGGACCCCTGCTATTACACACTTTTTTTTGGTCAGAAAACTCCTCTAAAGGGACAGCATAGTCTACCAGCATTTATATAGAACGTACCGTATTTTTCGCCATATAAGACGTACTTTTTTTTCCCCAAAACTGGGGGGGGGGGGGGAAAGTTGGTGCATCTTATACGGCGAATACACACCTATCGTGGCGGTCCCTGTGGCCATCAACGGACGGGACCGGCGGCTTATACAGGACATCACCGATCGCGGTGATGCCCTGTATTAACCCTTCAGACGCGGCGATCAATGCTGACCGCCACGTCTGAAGCGAAAGTGACACTAACCCGGGAGGGACCTTACCCACCTCCTCGGTGTCTGCTCAGTGCCGGGATCCCCTGCATGGCCAGCGCTCTCCTTCGTCGTCATCACGTCATCGCGCACGCCGCCCCGTCATCCAATAGGAGCGGCGTGCATAGCGGCGTGATGGCGGTGACGGAGAGCAAGGATACCGGGCAGCAGAGGCGTTCCGGAGCGATGGGGACACCCTGGGGACGCGGCGATAGCAATGGAGAACGACATCCAGGGCAGCGGTGATGGGTCCGGAGCGGCAGGGACACATGAGTATTACCTCCTATACCAGTGGTCTTCAACCTGCGGACCTCCAGATGTTGCAAAACTACAACTCCTGGCATGCCCGGACAGCCAACGGCTGTCCGGGCATGCCAGGTGTTGTAGTTTTGCAACATCTGGAGGTCCGCTGGTTGAAGATCACTGTGACCTATACTTTACATTGTATTCTAGATTTTCCTCATTTAAAATTGAGTGCGTCTTATATGCCGGAGCGTCCTATGAAGCGCATTATGAAGCGATTGTCATTGCTGGGGCTCACAATCTAAATACCTTCCGATCAGTATGTTTTTTCGACAATGAGAGGAAACTAAACATGCAAATTCCATGCACATATTGTCCTTGGACAGACAGAACCATTGATCTATCCATCGATCAAGCGATTGCTTGTTGCTTGGTCCATTACAATACATGTAGTAGTCTACGCTTATTAAGTGCAGACAAGTGGAATACATGTAAGAACAATTTTTGCCTGCTATTTTTGTCATTAACCCCTCATTAGCAGGACCCTTTAGTAATCTTTTGTATGTAGAGACCACATTGAGGCTGAACACATCTAGCTCTGTTGTTTTGTAAACTTGGGAGAGGTTCTTTCTTCACCATCTTAACTACATGGAACATTCTTGTCCATTATACTCTGAGAATGTTTATGTTACGTACGGCGCCCCTTACAAAGAGGACGAATGTAAACATCTTACTAAATGCTTGACTTACGTCATTCTTCATTTATGTTTTGTCTTCCCATATGGACAAACTTCCCATGTAATCAAGATAAAGATCATCCGCCATACACCCTACTGTACCTTGGGAGAAATATATGTGCAGCCTACTTTACCTAAGGCCATGAGTTATGGTGGATTTTTTGGTATTCAAACTTAAAGATATCCCATTAAAGTCATCTTTAGTTTTTGTAAATTCCATTTAGTTGTTTTGTAGTTATATCTATTTCTGATAGCACTGGGTGATGGTCCATATGGCTTCTGATACATCTTATGTAGGAGTTGTCGCCCAACTTTTCCAGGTTCCTATATATATTGCATGACTGATGGTGGTTGATGAACAAGGTTGTATGTGGCACATGCAGAGAAGGGCCTGAGTCCAAACAGCTGTAGGCTGTCAGGGAAGATGCGGGTTGTAGTTTTGCAACAGCTCAAGAGTCACATGTTGGGGAACACCTTAGCAGACAAGGGTATGGGGAATCAGTCTATGGCTATCATGGTCTTTCCTGTACAAAAATCTTAGCTGCAACACCAAACTGCCTTTAGATAAGAGTGGTGCTGTTTTTGTTTCTTTTTTTCAATTTCAGTCACTGTGTTTTAATGGTATTAAAATGTCAAAGTAAATAAAATGTGCCAGCACAAGAACCTCAATGGCCACTGGTCTGAATGTCCCAATGAATGTGGATTTCCTTGGAGCCTGGCCCAGGAGCCGTGTGTTATGGAGCAGATTAGTGGTAAGACAACTGGTTGTCATACAGCTAATTATCAGTTGACTTTAGGAACAATGGAAGACAGAAGTGCTGGACGTGGCAGAAAACTTCATCATCCTCCACATCAAGTCTTTGGTTCAACAAACTGGACAATTTGCAATTGCCGTCACAGTAGCGAGCCTCATTTTGGATGCCATATGTAGGAAGAGAAGAGGACAAAGGGAGCACAGAGGGGACTGTGTTCGGGTATTTGTGGTTCAGAGGATCGCAAATTAGACTGGATTAAAGTTAATCTGTCTGTTGAATACCAACAAAGGAAGCACAACAAAGACTGATCTAATATGGAAGAGGAGAGCACCGGAATTATCTCCTTCTCCGTCCAGGCAGAAGATCATTTGGAAAAGCAGGAAATTCATTCTCATAATCCCTTCTTAAGTGCCAGATACAATATTCGTTTCTGTGCTAGAAGGGAATGGGGAAAAAAAAATCCTTGAAATAAAGAAAATAAACCCTTAAAAGAAAAGAACATGCAAGCTTTGTGGTGGCCCAGTACAGGATGGTGTTGCCCTGTACCTTCCCTGACCTGTCAGGCAGTGTCC
Organism: Hyla sarda; assembly: GCF_029499605.1. NCBI lineage: Eukaryota > Metazoa > Chordata > Amphibia > Anura > Hylidae > Hyla > Hyla sarda. Next base: position 52,312,195 of record NC_079199.1, on the reverse strand, counting down.
CTCAGTGTCCCCATGCCCCCCTATAGTTGTTTAGTCATTTTTCTATATGGTGTATATTAAAAGATGTATTATGCCTTTAATAAAATGTACCATGTGATTGTTACCCAGGAAATACCAGTGACCAGCTGACCCCAAAGGTGACATACGGGCTCCCTGCTAGTCTCCCCATATAAGCCCTGGGTGAAGCTAGCTTCTCTCTCTTTGAGCTCTGCTCTTGTTTCCTGCTGAGGTCCAGTCAAGTCGTGCCTAGTGTGTGTGTCCAGAGTAGTGGGGGCCTCAAATCAAGTCCTGCAGCCACAAGTCAAGTACTAGTGAGATAAAGTCACTGTCCTGTCAGTCACAAGTCAGTCAAGTCAAGTCATCTGTCTACCCAGCGTGGCCTGCACTAAATTCTCCGTCCAACTACAAGTCCCAGCAAGCCTGCAAGGTCTCTGTGTGACTGGTCACCTCCATGGGCCCTGGCTGTGCTGCATAGACTGTTCCAACTGTCTACCCTCAGCAAGGCTACCGCTGTCCGTAACTTGGCGTCGGTGTCTTCATTGTCCCCCGTGCCTAGCCCAGGATCCAGTGGTATACCTTCGGGTGGTTAAGGCAAAACAATGCCCTAGCGTCACGAACACAAGGGGTTAAAGGGGTTACAAGGGGATACCATCTGCCCCTAGGGTAACAACATCTGCCCTGCACCTCACACCTCACCATACCCCAACTTTTGGCATCACTAACAGGATATGGGTGTGTGCCTTATGCCAAAAGTCCTCCCGCCTAGTCTGAACTGTGGCCAGTATTGTCTGCAAGAATCGCATGCCGTTGCGAATAAAGTTTGCACCAGAAAGTGTACGGGACTTTGTCAGTGGAAAGTGTTTTACCCGAGGCACTTGTGAAATAGAGGGGGAGGTGAAGAAAAGACTGGTGTTTGCCATTGTAGAGTATAAAGAGTCAGTACCTGAAAGGTTTAATTTGGTCAGGTGCTTGCCTCACGCGCGAACGGTGGCAGCTCCGCCCCATCAGTCCCCAGCGGTCACGCCTCTTTAGCACAGCGAGGAGGAACCAAAGACCCGCTCTGTGTTGTACAGGGGAGGACTGTGCCGACTAGACCAAAACAGGAAGTTCCCTCGGGGCAGCCAAATTGGAGGTTCTGGCGGCTGCGCCCGGCTCCTCTTCCTTCTTTCAAGAACCCACTGCAGAGTAGACTCTGCAAACACCAATTATCAGCAACAAGTCCCCGGTGCCGGTAGCTTTCAGCATTAACCCACTAGTGTCCATAAGTCTGGTCGCACGACAAATTACTTCTGGGTACCTGCAAAATAGAGGGGGAGCATCCATTATAGTACCCTTTTTAGCCAAGTCCAAGCCGCTGCAGCACTTCAGCAATTATCTTAAAACGGAAAGCACCTCATTCTTCTTAAAGCAACAACAAACTCAAAATCCAACCAGATGTCGAAACCCAGCTTTCCAGATCAACCAGGCGACAGTGCCCCTTCATCTTCTCCAGCTGTCAGACCTACAAAAGAGTACGTCCCAGGCGAGGGGATTCATCCATCTATGGACTTCCCTATGTTTTCCCCAAGTCAGCCTGCTGTCTTCTGTGTCTCACCAGCTTCGGGGTTTGTTCTACCAACATTAATTTCTACTCCAGCTCCAGTCCTGTCACCGTTGGCTCCAGTCTATACACCAGTTTGCAGAGCACCAACTCTGTCACTAGTCTCTCCAGCACACAGTCCAGACCCTGTACCAACTCTCAAATTCGCTGAGGAAGACCCAGTCACAGTTCCAGCTGTACCAAGAGCTCCAGAAGACACCGGTGTTCCAGACTCTCCAGAAGTGGTGTTGCGTAGGTCCCATTGGTCAACCCAAGGACAACTCCCAGCAAGGAACAAAGATTAACTCACATTAAAACATGTAAAAGTTATGTACCACGCATAGTCCAGTCATATGGTAAAAGTAGTCCACATCCATGTAAACATATATAAGTTAGGACTGTAGCATTATTTGATCACCCAGTCAATAGATCCAGATGTCTATAGTAACCATGTCTAATGTTTTCTCATGTCCAAGTGTGCAGGATACTTTACTGGCCATAAGGTATTCCTGATAGCTATACAAAACACATACAGTGACAGAGGAAACCAAATGTAAAGGTAACATTAATGTCTAGAATAATATTTATATAGTTCTGGGGGTGTGTGTTAAACCAAGGGACCCCAGTAGCCAAGGCATTGGGTAGATAGCCTCCGGCAGCCCAATCCGAAAAGTCTTTGATAATTGTTATGCATATTGTTGTCAAGAACTCCATTACAAGGTCAAATGTTCTCGTATATGTTCAAGAGCATGTATGGACATTCACCATGCTACATGGACTCATTTCTGTTTGTTATCAGACCTGGAAAGGACATTGTGTTAAAAAAAATTCCCCAGGAACTGTCATTGGCCCCAGTGGTCACTTCATTACTCTGCCCTCCAGGACTTGGCATTGAGGGCGACTGTAATTAAGAGGGGGAGTTTGTGGTAACCCAGTATGGGATGGTGTTGCCCTGTACCTTTCCTGCCCTGTCAGGCAGTGTCCCTCAGTGTCCCGAGGGCCCCCTATAGTTGTTTCCCCATTTGTATATATGGTGTATATTAAAAGATGTGTTATGCCTTTATAAAATTTACCATGTGATTGTTACCCAGGAGGTACCAGTGACTAGCTGACCCCAAAGGTGACCTATGGGCTTCTTGTTAGTCTCCCTGATATAAGCCCTTGGTGGAGCTAGCTTCTCTCTCTTTGAGAGAGGTCCAGTGCTGAGGTCCAGTAAAGTCGTGCCTAGAGTGTGTGTCCAGAGTAGTGGAGGCCTCAAGTCAAGTCCTGCAGCCACAAGTCAAGTGCAAGTAAGATAAAGTCACCGTCCTGTCAGTCACAAGTCAGTCAAGTCATCTGTCTACCCAGCGTGGCCTGCACTAAATTCTCCATCCAACTACAAGTCCCAGCAAGCCTGCAAGGTCTCTGTGTCATTGGTCACCTCCATGGGCCCTGGCTGTACTGTGTAGACTGTTCCAACTGTTTACCCTCAGTAAAGCTACTGTTGTCTGTAACTTGGCGTCGGTGCCTTCATTGTCCATGTGTACATGTCAAACGTACATGTGAACTGGTCTGAGTTCAGTGTAATTTATTGGGAATTATAGTAAATGGACATCTTTTGGAGTGTATAATAGACATGTTACTCTTCAAAATACATTCCTTAAATAACCATGTGTGCACATAACTTTACATGCCACAGATACCTTTAAATTTCAGGCCAAATTTTCTCTTCTTAAAGGGGAATTCCAGGTTTATACATCTTATCCCCTATCCAAAATATAGGGGATAAGATGTATGATTGCAGGGGTCCCGCGATCTCATTGCAGCCCCAGCATTCTGTGCCAGGTGCTGCCTCCAAGACGGGGATGTGACGTCACGGCCATGACTCCTTGTGACATCACGCCCCCTCCACTCATGTCTATGGGAATGCCGGGGGCTGCCTCCAAGACGGGGATGTGACGTCACGGCCATGCCTCCTTGTGACATCACGCCACACCCCTTCCACTCATGTCTATGGGAATGCCGGGGGCTGCCTCCGAGACGGGGATGTGATGTCTCGGCCATGCCCCCCGTAATGTCAAGCTGTCACGCCCCCTCCCATGGACATGAATGGAGGGGGTGTGGCGTGACTTCACAAGGGGGCATGGCCATGACATCATGTCCCTGTCTCAGAGGCAGCGCCCTGCACAGAATGCTGGTGCTGCACCAAGATCGCAGGGGACCTCAATGGTGGGACCCCTGCGATCATACATCTTATCCTCTATGCTTTGTTTATGGGATAAGATGTATAAACCTGGAATACCCCTTTAATGGTTCCCTTCCTAAAGCTGTCCGTAAACATGAGCTAGCTGTTGGCCAAACACTTGTGCGGCAAACAGCTTTCACTCCTGATTCCACCATACATATGAATGCTTGGTTTGGCTGTGTTCTGAAAGTAGAGAGGGGAGATAAGGTGCTGCCAGACTCCTCTGAAGGTAAGTTAATTTTTGAGTACCCAGGGATGGGTGGGTGACATACAACATGCCTGATTTATTTCTTCCCCAGCAGATGATGTCAGGGAAGAGAAAAATTGGGCAGTTGTATGTAACGGTTGGTAGGCCTCCAATAACATGAGATGGTCAACCAGATCTGCTGAATATGGTGTGTTGTGTTTAGGGACCTTTATAGTAAATGCCAGATTTGTGCACAGAAAATCCACAGCTAGTTACAATTTTAGCCATGTGGATTCAAATAAATCTCATGCCTGCAGTGCATAAATATTCGGTCAGTTCATGTTTTGGGTTTATTTTCTTAATTGACTTCCATGGGGAAGTTAAAATATACAAAATATACAAAAAACGGATCGGACCCTCTAAGCTTCACATCTAATAAAGTGATTTGATATATAAGTCAAGTCAAAATCTGCCATAAAATCTGTAAGCAACCTTTTTCCGGTTTCACACACGCATACTTCACCATAAGCCCCGGCCTGACCACGGATTTGACATGTGCCCGTTTGGGTCATTAGATCTGCATGCAGCAAAATCTGCAGTTTCATGGGAAATCAGCCACTGCAAGTCTGCACCAAGATCTCTACAATATGATGCAGATTTAGGGCACATTTCCATTTTTGTCGGAATTTCCGCAGCGTCATCCACAGCAATTCCATCCTATGTGATTTCACCCTGAAGGCCTTTACTGCCATCTCTTCAAATAGGCAATCTTTTCCTGTAATTTGCTTACAAATTTCTTACTATTTAAGTATAAAATATGTTTGTTTTGATTGATTTTTTATATTTTCTCTTACCCTCAGGATGCTCATAGCACTATATAATGTCAGTTTAATGTAGCTTCTTATGATACACAGATTACCACGGTGACACTTTAGAAAACGCTTGGTATTTGCTTAATATCGTCTCTAATTTCATGTTTCGTTTAGAGCAGATGAGCCAAAAAGCAAGTGCTAACATCCTCTCAGCCCATCTTACTTCTTATGTATGTATACAAATGAAACCTGCACATATTGGCCCAATGCAATATTCCCATTAATGGCAAAAGTTATCTAGTGGAACATTCTGAGTATTGAAATGCTGCATCTATCTCTTTCCCATCTTTCCACTGGGGATTTTCCCAGCTGAATCTTTTGGAGATGTAATTATCTCATCAGCTTCTCTGCTACATTTTACTGATTATATATTGAAGATACGTGTCTTCTAGTCTCCAACATGCCTCTAAGAGCATGGGAAAGAAAACTGCTCATATAGTGTGCAACAAAAAGGTAGAAACTGCAGTAATTGATTCCTGTTTGCATAGAATCTGGGCCTACACACATATGTATGTATAACATGACTTGGGTAGACAACTTGTCATTGATTAGGTAACAATGTAGTCAGGATCTGCTAATTGGATCATTAAGTATGAAATATTTAACAGCTCAATTCAGTCCATCAATAATACAGCGCTTTGCCGCTGACAGATCTCCGTCTAGATACCGTAATCATATTTGGAAAAATATTTTCTTCCGCTCTTGAGTAATGTTGTTATTTATAGATGGTCAATATATATTTTTTTAGCAAAATTGGCCTACCTGATATTGTCAATTTGCCAGTTCACAAGCCATTATGTACACTGGGAGAATCGATTTGTTGATCTTAAATTTGGTATAAAGAAAGAAGAGTAAACACCTATGCAAGGCAGGGGTATCCAATAAGGACAATCTGCGGAAGTGATGGTGCAGTAAGGATACAGTGCAGACTTTTACACAATTCAAGGGCAATGGGCTTGTGGCCATAACATTTACAGTCCAACATGCGTTACCGTTCTCAATCAGAGGCACTCAAGTTTAGGGATTTCAAGCAAGTTCTAAAGCAGATATGAGTCAACCAAATCCACCAATTTTATCGATACCAGCTGACCATCTCCTGTGCATAGTACCTCCTAACTCTTCGCCTGTAGTATAGAGAAGGATTGGGCACGTTGGATTTTAACTGCCTAATTCTTTTGTTCTCAAGGAGCTAAGTCACTGAGGAGGCTCCCCCCCCCTCCTTTCTATTTAGAATACATGCTGAGTGTGAATGTGTATGGTTGGATTAGGAAAGATAGCTGTTGGCTGAATGTAGACATGCCCATTTATTGTAAAATGCAGTGTGGGCCCTTAGAATCCTCAGGGTGGGCCCTTAGTACTCACAGAGTTGCCCTCAGAATCCTGGGGTTGGGCCCTCAGTACTGACAGAGTGGGCACTCATTATCCTTTAGGTGGCCCTCAGAATTTTTTTAATGGGCCTTTGGTATCCTCAAGGTAAACCCTCAGTACCCTCCAGGTGGACATCAGAATCCTTGGGGTGGGCTCTCAGTTACCTCGGAATGGGCCCTCAGAAGTTAAAGAGGTAATCCGGTGAAAAACTTTTTTTTTTTTTATCAACTGGTGCCAAAAAGTTAAACAGATTTGTAAATTACTTCTATTAAAAATTATTAATCCTTCCTGTACTTATTAGCTGCTGAATACTACAGTGGAAATTATTTTCCGTTTGAAACACAGAGCTCTCTGCTGACATCATGAGCACAGTGCTCTCTGCTGACATCTCTGTCCATTTTAGGAACTGTCCAGAGTAAAAGGAAATCCCCTTAGCAAACATATGCTGTTCTGGACAGTTCTTAAAATGGACAGAGATGTCAGCAGAGAGCACTGTGCTCGTGATGTCAGCAGACAGCTCTGTGTTTAAAAAAAAAAAAAAAAAAAAAAAAAAGAATTTCCGCTGTAGTATTCAGCAGCTAATAAGTACAGGAAGGATTAAGATTTTTTAATTGAAGTAATTTACAAATCTGTTTAACTTTCTGGCACCAGTTGATTTAAAAAAGAAAAACAAGTTTTTCACCGGAGTACCCCTTTAATACTTTTATATTATTAGAGTTATACTTTTCAGACTCTTATATTTTGTGGCTAGGAGTGTCTGGTAAGGCCTGAAATGAACAAGGTGATGATGATGCTTAGGTAGTGATGGCCTGTGAGTAATCTCCCCTATGTACATGCACTTGCAATAGTCTAGGGTTATAGAATCGAAATTTTCTCCTCACACCTATTTTCTAGAAAATATATAAGTGGGATAGTAATAATCTCTAAACTTGACACAAATCGCTTTAAAGAAAAATGGAAAATCTGCCTGGTTAAGAATTTTAATTTGTCCTGGTGTTCCTGTATTATGAATGGGAATGTAGTTTCATCATATTGATAAGATATTAGAGTAGCTTGCAATATCTTCTTAACTGCTGGCTGTAGGAAACCCATCTGGTCCAAAGTGTGGCTGGGGAACCATTCAAGCATTTTTTACGATATCAATGAGATTTCCAAAGTCCTGGACTCAGCTGTCAAGCTGTTGGATAAAAAGTTATGCAATAATTGAAATTCTGCTGGGGGACAGATTAAATCAGTAAGTTGCCGGTTCTTTCTCCGCGCACAGTTTTGTCTATGAGTCTCCTGGTGATATGTTCTTATGAAATGTGATTAGGATGAAATGACTTGATTTGTTAAACAGGCAGAAATGACAACGAACATCTGTTTTGATGGCCTGAATGGTGCCGGGTGTTCACAGTAATAAGACTTCTTTCCTTTTTACTTTGTTTTCAGAGCCGCTCAGAAGCTTAACTTGTCATCAAAGCGCAAGAAGTATCACCCTCCTCTTCCTCACTCCCGGGAGTATTCCACCTACTCAACCAACTTCAGTGGCATTCTCCAGTTATGTCCTCCTCCAGCACCACCATGTTTAATGAGAGCCGTCTCCAAAATCAAGGACAACCCCGGCATGGGAAAGGTAGGAAATGTCTCCAATATGACCATTTCGGCACGTCCAGAGATTATGAAAAAGGATTAAGAATCAATATTAATAGGGCCTATGGGCATTATTGGACATAGTTACCCCAACATTTTTGAAGCCTGCTTCAGGAAATTTAAGCCAAGTCCCAAGAACGCTCAGGATTGCCGCTCAGTATGACCAGTTTTGTACAAAAATTAAATGATTGTCGCCTGTTGGTATATTTTGTGGGATAGTCCTGTCAAAATTGGGACTGTTAGCAAAGTATACATAGTGGTCCCCTTTTATCAGAATGTAGACCCAGTAAGTATCGGCAGCCCCTGCTCTGACAAATTTGACTTTGTCTATGTATTACATGGCTGGGCATTTATTTGAATAACCACCATGCAGTACTACATGGCTACCTAGGTGCAGCTCCTCATAAAATATCCATGTCTCCGCCAGAGGAGACTGACAGTGGCTTACCTCCCCCCTCCATTCTGAGTTAAGGTTAACAAAATGCGTTCCAGGAGCAGTTATCACTTCCTTTCCTGTGAGTGCCGTAAGATCGGGTTCACATATGTCCAGTGATCCACAATAGTTGCTATCTGGTGTGGTTGTGCTGTTAAAAAATATTTAGCATTCATTTTTTTTTTTATATAATGCAACATTGTCAGAGGACATCTGATAGATCCTCCATAGGTCTGGCACCATGCCCCAATGAACTTTTGGGGCACCAGATGGGATGCCAAGTGCAACAGATCCAGCTTGTTGCATGTGATGTTCCCATCCTAGATGTCTCCAGATGGACATACATATGTGAACTTGGCCTATTTGGTTAGAGTGCACCTGTCGTTTGTGAAACCTTTTTCTATAATCTAGATAATAACATTTTATGCATTTTTACAATATACATTGGTTTAAAAATGTGTATATTTTTGGGTGAAAAAATCCTGTCTCTGCAGCAATTGCCTGTGTGTCTCTGTGCACGCCTCTGGTTTGTCAATCAGCCAGCTGTGTGAGCCGGTGGCATGTTACTGAGCTTCAGTGTACAGAGCCCTGCTTGTCCTCAGTGTACAGAGCCCTGCTTGTCCTCAGTGTACAGAGCCCTGCTTGTCCTCAGTGTACAGAGCCCTGCTTGTCCTCAGTGTACAGAGCCCTGCTTGTCCTCAGTGTACAGAGCCCTGCTTGTCCTCAGTGTACAGAGCCCTGCTTGTCCTCAGTGTACAGAGCCCTGCTTGTCCTCAGTGTACAGAGCCCTGCTTGTCCGCAGTGTACAGAGCCCTGCTTGTCATCAGTGTACAGAGCCCTGCTTGTCCTCATTGTACAGAGCCCTGCTTGTCCTCAGTGCACAGAGCCCTGCTTGTCCTCAGTGTACAGAGCCCTGCCTGTCCTCAGTGTACAGAGCCCTGCTTGTCCTCAGTGTACAGAGCCTTGCTTGTCCTCAGTGTACAGAGCCCTTCTTGTCATCAGTGTATAGAGCCCTGCCTGTCCTCAGTGTACAGAGCCCTGGTTGTCCTCAGTGTACAGAGCCCTGCTTGTCCTCAGTGTACAGAGCCCTGCTTGTCATCAGTGTACAGAGCCCTGCTTGTCATCAGTGCACAGAGCCCTGCTTGTTCTTGGTGTACAGAGCCATGCTTGTCCTCAGTGTACAGAGCCCTGCTTGTCCTCAGTGTACAGAGCCCTGCTTGTCATCAGTGTACAGAGCCCCACTTGTCCTCAGTGCACAGAGCCATGCTTCTCCTCAGTTTACAGAGCCCTGCTTGTCCTCAGTGCACAGAGCCATGCTTGTCCTCAGTGTACAGAGCCCTGCTTGTCCTCAGTGTACAGAGCCCTGCTTGTCCTCAGTGTACAGAGCCCTGCTTGTCCTCAGTGCACAGAGCCCTGCTTGTCCTCAGTGTACAGAGCCCTGCTTGTCCACAGTGTACAGAGCCCTGCTTGTCATCAGTGCACAGAGCCCTGCTTGTCCTCAGTGTACAGAGCCCTGCTTGTCCTCAGTGTACAGTGCCCTGCTTGTCCTCAGTGTACATAGCCCTGCTTGTCATCAGTGTACAGAGCCCTGCTTGTCCTCAGTGTACAGAGCCCTGCTTGTCTTCAGTGTACAGAGCCCTGCTTGTCATCAGTGTACAGAGCCCTGCTTGTTCGCCCACAGTTCCTGTATTTTGTCTTCACACACACAGGTCATAGCTGTAGGTACAAGCCAGGATTTTTATTACAAATAAATGTATAATATTATTATCTACATTATGTAAAAAGTTTCTTTAAATGACAGGTACACTTTAATGGGTTGTAGTGGTCCTCTGGTAATGGGCCCCATAAGCACTGCCATGTTGCCCAAATGTCCAATTTTGCCGTGTACCTCACGGGCACTGTATACTGACAGCATGAAATACCTAGCTATTGGCTAAGTCCTTCATGTCTGCTGATGTTAACAGTGATGACACCTCCCATAATTTTAGGTCTCTTAAATCATGTGCTCCTCAGATTATACCGGATTAGACCTTCTCAATATTTGCCAAATCGTGCCCGCATTCATAAACATAATAGAGGAAATTATCCATTCCGTGTATTAATGTGTTGGAAACATCAGACAGTACCATCCACTTAGCTAAACTCACCCTTCAAAAGCAATGAGCCAATGCTGCAAGCCTCTTTTAACTGTATTTTTTTTCCTGCCGTCTCTATGGAAGTTATTAAATTTAATGTTGAAATAGTACAAATGATGTCTGAAAGCCATTTTATGATGACACCGAGAAGAAGTTGGATTACAGTCAATCTCTGACATTAATGTGCTACTTAAGGTAATTTATCATCCGGTGGCATTAAAAAGACATCTTTTCGCTGAAGACGCTGCCGAGCATCTTAATTTGGCATTTCCTGACTACTTTCTGAGCGGCGGAGGTATTTGTATGTCACATTTACATGTGTATATTTTTTAACCTAAGAGGAGCTCTATTCACTTAATTCTTCAAAACACTTTAAGAAACAAGTTTGAAGTGCTTGTCATTTTCTCGAGATGCTTTAGAAGAAACATCTAAAAGTCTGCGTTTAGTGAGGGTCGCTCACATAATTAAATGCGCCATTTGGATAGATATTTCTAAGGCTTTTTTTTATGATAACCTTTTGTATTGCATTGATGTGGATGACATAGTTATGATGAATATGCAGCCTGTAGGCCTCAATAAGGCATAGAGAATTAGTGCTTGAGATTTTGCCCACCTTTCAGATCATTTGTCCTTCATTCTAGATCTTCTACTGTTGTGTGTATACAGCTTAACAACAGGGAGGAGAGTAGTGTTTCCCAACCTGTGTGTCTCCAGGTGTTGCAAAACTACAACTCGTTGGCTGTCTGGATATGCTGGAAGTTGCAGTTTTGCAACAACTGTAAGCACAATGATGGGGAAACACTACTGTACTAGAAAGTTTAACTTTGGAGGACCTTGCATGTCCATGCATCATATGGACAGCCCACTGAGCACCATATAATACTCACTTTCACCTGTGGTGGCAATACAGAGAAATGAAACACTTACTCTGGTGTAAAAAAAATGTTTCACAATCTAAATGTTTTAAAAAACTGGTGACAGAAAGTTATACAGATTTATAAATTATGTCTATTTAAAAATCTTAATCCTCCCAGTAGTTATCAGCTGCTGTATGCTACAGAGGAAGTTGTGTAGTTCTTCCCAGTCTGACCACAGTGCTCTCTGCTGACACCTCTGTTCGTGTCAGAAACCGTCCAGAGGAGGAGAGGTTTGCTATGTGGACTTGCTCCTGCTCTGGACAGTTCCTGACACGGACAGATGTGGCAGCACAGAGCACTGTGGTGAGACTCAAAAGAACTACACAACTTCCTCTGAAACATACAGCAGTTGATAAGTACTGGAAGGATTAAGATTTTTAAATAAAAGTAATTTACAAATCTGTTGAACCTGTTTTCCCTGCAGTGTACCCCTTTTAAGGTTCCTCCACAGATTACAGCTGATCTCTGAGGGTTTTCAGCAACAGGGCTTTCTGCTGTCAGCCTTGTCCAACATTGTAATATTGTTGAAAACAACAAAGAACAAGGAACAAATGTTTTAAATTAAATACATAATAAATAAATAAATACAAAAATAAAACATAAACATTAGAATAAAGCTGAACCTGCCTATTTGTGTGGTTTAAGCCAACTATCTAATGTTAGTATGCCATCTCCCAACTCTGAATGTAGAAATGGTGCCCTAAAGCAGGCAAACGTCAAACCAAAGTCAGGGGTCGCAACGCCTTATTAAAATCAAACTTTTATTAGTTCTACCAGTTCAGAGTAGAGACCTCTTGGGTATGTTGGGTGTCTATATGCCCCATCCCTTTGTTTAAGGGAGATGTCTCCCCAAGAGGTGTCTGGCAGCATCTTTCTTTCCTCTACCAGTTCAGCATAAGACCTTTGGGTGCCAACATGCCCAATCCCTTTGTCTGCAGGAAGAGAAGTCACCCCCAAAAGGTATCCGCCAGCTGCTTTCTCCCCTCTACCAGTTCAGTGTAGAGACCTCTTGGGAATGTTGGATGTCAACATGCCTGATGCTTTCGTCCGCAGGGAGATGTCACCCTCAGAGGTGTACGGCAGCAGGTTTATCCTCTCCACCAGTTCAGAGTACTTGCATGCTCAGCTGACCCCGATGATGGTGTCTCGAAAAAATGAAAGATGTCCAGCATTCGGGTGAAGTCCAACAGGGTATAACTTTATTTAGGCTTGCACATACATGATTAAAATACTCTGACGTGTTTCACGCTTTTGCGCTTAGTCATAGAGCGCTATAACTAAGCGCGAAAGCAAGAAACACGTCAGAGTATTTTAATCGTGTATGTGCAAGCCTAAATAAAGTTATACCCTGTTGTACTGCACCCGAATGCTGGACATCTTTCCTTTTTTCGAGATTGCTGCTTGAGAAGCCGGAGGTGGGTCCGGCGGGTCCGCACATAGGTGGTGTTCCTATCTGGGTGAGCTATTTTCAATTTGCTACAATGATGGGGGTCAGACTATGTAAAAATATAAAGTTGATGACTTCAATGAGATGCGGATGGACAACCCCACCCCCACCCCCCACCCACCCCCCACCAGTGATCAGAAGGAATGTATCTTGCCCTGATTGGACCCTGTCTTTAAATGAAGCTCCTTACCGTAATGTATCATCTGGTTATCGGTTTCATTTTTGTTGCCCATTTTATGATCCGCTCCTGTTTGTGTTCCTGACCAATTTACATTAGTCTTTTACTAATTGGATGTTGTTTGCTCTCCAGCAATTCAGCAACATCAGTATCGTGCAAGACAAATATATAAATAAAAGGGAAATAAGCAGGATCACTGGTGCATTAAGCCTCGGTTATAATGCAGGACGTGCGTTGTATAATGTATTTCTCTATTGTCACAACAGATTGGCATTGCCATCTTTGGGGAGACTAGATTCTGCTCGCTAGCTGCATGGTGTTGGCCAATTGTTATTCAGTAGAGTAAATACAAAGCTGCCACTCTGGCATTGACCAGACTCCTATACCCATAGATATTGAAATCTTATTAAGTTACACATCTCCTTATCCTGCCGGTGCCCGGTCTTCATAATGAGAGTGTACAATAAGATCATGTCGTAGCTTAGCGGATAAAACTGCCAGCTGCGGGTCATGCCGGCAAATAAACAGCTTGTATGAAATATCTTCCATAAACCAATTTCGTAAGGGTTATGCATATCTGTCACTTTAAATTATATGGAATGGAACATATTGGCACCGAGCATAGACATCCCTAATTAGATTGATGCTGCAGCAAAGTAATGAAGAAGCCTCATTGGGGACCGGGGATGTGTGAGCCGAAGACAACATCTTAAAGCTAGCCGTCTTAGAGGACATGAACAAGTAACGGAACCAGAAAAGTAAAATAATGAGAGTAGCTGTGTTCTGGAATTAGTATTCTATTAGTTATGTCTCCTCCTAAGTTTTTTGTTTAGTACTATGATGAGTACTGTTATGTAAAGATGTAGCTGAGCTCAGTTTATATCAGTGTTTTCTAAACAGTGTGTCTTCATTTGTTGCAAAACTACAACTCCCAGCATGCCCGGACAGCCTTTGGCTGTCCGGGCATGCTGGGAGTTGTAGTTTTGCAATAGCATGAGACACCTTGTTTGGAAAACACTGATATCTGATATTTCAATGTCATGAGATATATATCACATAGTGGATCTTTTTTTTTTTTTTTTACAAAGGAGGAATCGGTTTTTATTTCATGTTCATGAAAATTTTTTTTTTTTTTTTTTGGTTTGTTAAGTTGGATGACCCCTTTAAAGTAGAACGTCACCTAAAAGTGATCTTATAAAAAAATAAAAAATAAACTACAACATGTAATCTGGTCATAGTGGTAGAGTCTGGAAGTAAGTATACGTATTTGGTGAGGATGTGATGAGGGCAGATGGGTGGCATTAACCCCTTGTGTTCGTGACACCAGGGCATGGTTTATCCTCTACACCACCCGAAAGGTATACCGCTGGATCCTGGGCTAGGCACAGGGGCAAATAATGACTCTGACACCAAGTTACCGAACCTCGGCAGCTTTACTGAGTCAGACAGATGAAACAGTCTATACAGCTTGGCTAGTCCCACAGAGGTGACCAGTGACTTCAGCGACCACAGGGCTTGCTGGGACTTATAGTGGACTTGGACAATTTGATGCAGGACCACGCTGACTTGAGACAGACTTGACTTGGAGTGACTTGACTGAGACTTACTATGACAGACTTTACCCCGTCTGTAGCTTACCAGGTTTTTACTTGGACCTGGGGGGTAGTGTACTTGTGGATGCGTGGCTGTGTGGTAGACTTTTGCCTCCTCTGGACTCCAGACACACACCTAGGACTCGACCTCACTGAAGCTCAGCAATGACTTCAAGAGACTGAAGAGGCTCCACCCAGGGATTATATGGGGAAGACTCTGGAGAGGTCCCATAGGTCACCCTGTAGGACACATGGTTACTGGCACCTTCCCTGGTTACAATCCCATGACACATTACTTAAAGGCATAACACCACTTATGTACATTACATTATATAACAAGCATAGAAATACTATAAAAGGCACAGGTGCAGGGGGGGGGGGGGGGGGGTTGGCCAGGGGTCACTGGATGGAGTCTGCCGGACAGGGCAGCTAGGGTACAGGGGTGCAACAACGTAGGTACAAGAAGATTGACTGCAGCACACCAGTGTATCCAATGAAAGTTGTAGCTTTATTCTATAGGTACAATGACTATGTTTCTGTTGTCTCGCACCACCAATGTCAAGTCCAATGGTGGTGTGAGACCACAGAAACGTAGTCATTGTACCTATGGAATAAAGCTATAACTTTTATTGGATATGCTGGTGTGCTGCAGTCAATCTTCTTGTATCTATCTATCTATCTCTCTATCTATCTATCCATCTCTCTCTCTCTCTCTCTCTCTCTCTATATATATATATATATATATATATATAGATATATATATACACACACACACACACACAAAACAACTAAACTATCTGTTCTATTACTTGAATTCCCTAACACAGCATAATAAAGGGCCATGCACTGTGTGATGCTTGTTCCCCATTTTCTCTGAGGTGAGCAGGCTTCCAAACTGGGGGGATTGTCCAGAGTGGAGAACCACGCTCTGTTTTGAAAATCAAAATGTTTGCGTGGTGTCCTTAAGGTGCCCGCAAGCCCCTAAACATCTTATCCTCTATCCAAGGAACAGGGGATAACATGTATGATCGCGTGATCAGACATCTTATTCCCTATCCTTTGGATAGAGGATAAGATGTCTTGAGGCAGAGTACCCCTTTAAAATACAGTCAGCTTAATCTGCCGGTGGGTTCGGATGACTGTGTATGGTATAGGTAGCCTACTGACTCTCCATCAATCTCAGAGAGAGAAGGGTCAGACATGTTGGATTTTTACCACCCAGCCCTATTATTCTTGGAGAAATAAACCACTAGATAAACCACCAAAACTGTTTGTCTGCACCTTATCTCTCCCATAAAGGAAACATGAACATTTGGGCATGCCATTATTCATGTGTATGGTGAGGTCGGCCAACAGTTATTGACAATGTATGGCACCTTTAGACCTTCAGGTTACTAAACTACTATAGTAATTTTGTACTCTAACCAGGGGCATAAAGGGGTACTCCACTGGAAAACATTTTATTTTAAATCAACTGGTGTCAGAAAGTTAAACAGATTTGTAAATGACTTCTATTAAAAAATCTTAATCCTTCCAGTACTTATCAGCTGCTGTTATGATCCACAGGAAGTTATTTTATTTTTGAATTTCCTTTCTGTCTGACCACAGTGCTCTCTGCTGACACCTCTGTCCATTTTAGGAACTGTCCAGAGCAAGAGAAAATCCCCATAGAAAACCTGCTCTGGACAGTTCCTGACAGAGGTGTCAGCAGAGAGCACTGTGGTCAGGCAGAAAGAAAATTCAAAAAGAAAAGAACTTCCTGTGGATCATGCGAAGTAGTAGAGAAAAAGGACCAACTGTTTCCAGGTGCTGCTAGCTCAAAACACCAGAGGCACGAGTAGTAGGTGAAAGATCCTTGCAGGGATCATGTTTATTAGAAAATAACAAATATGGGATGAAAAATATGATCTTCCTCAGATGAACTTAACATGCACTAGATACATGGCCAGTTTAAATACAATGTGAATGTCACGATGCCGGCTGGCAGGAGGTGGATCCTCTGTGCCAGAGAGGGATTGGCGTGGACCGTGCTAGTGGACCGGTTCTAAGTTACTACTGGTGTTCACCAGAGCCCGCCGCAAAGCGGGATGGTCTTGCTGCGGCGGTAGTAACCAGGTTGTATCCACTAGCAACGGCTCAACCTCTCTGACTGCTGAAGATAGGCGCGGTACAAGGGAGTAGACAAAAGCAAGGTCGGACGTAGCAGAAGGTCGGGGCAGGCAGCAAGGATCGTAGTCAGGGGCAACGGCAGGAGGTCTGGAACACAGGCTAGGAACACACAAGGGAACGCTTTCACTAGGCACAAGGGCAACAAGATCCGGCAAGGGAGTGCAAGGGAGGAGATCAGATATAGCCAGGGAGCAGATGGAAGCCAATTAAGCTAATTGGGCCAGGCACCAATCATTGGTGCACTGGCCCTTTAAGTCTCAGAGAGCTGGCGCGCGCGCGCCCTAGAGAGTGGAGCCGCGCGCGCCAGCACAAGACAGCAGGGGACCGGGACGGGTAAGTGACCTGGGATGCGATTCGCGAGCGGGCGAATCGCATCCCCGACGGCCATGACAGTGCAGCGCTCCCGGTCAGCGGGACTGACCGGGGCGCTGCAGGGAGAAAGACGCCGTGAGCGCTCCGGGGAGGAGCGGGGACCCGGAGCGCTAGGCGTAACAGTACCCCCCCCCTTAGGTCTCCCCTTTTTTTTGTCCGGTAACTGCCTCCCCTGGGATGAGGACACCGGGAAAGAATGGAGCGTTTCCTCAACGGCAGGCAGTACAGCAGGAGTTGGAATGGGGAGGGAGGGCAGAGGGTGAAGCTTGGCACGGGGCAGGGTGACACAAGGACGGGAGCCATGAGGAGGCACAGAGGCTTGCCTGACGGGACTGGGAGGGGGGGAGAGGCACTTCCTATGGCAGGCAGAGTCCCAGTTCTTGATCTCCCCGGTGGTCCAATCAAGGGTGGGGGAATGAAGCCGGAGCCATGGCAGACCGAGGAGGACCTCAGAGGTACAGTTGGGTAGGACGAAGAGCTCAATCACTTCGCGATGGGGTCCGATACACATCAGGAGGGGTTCTGTGCGGTAACGCACAGTGCAATCCTGTCTGGCTCCCTTGACCGCGGAAATGTAGAGCGGCTTGACGAGACGGGTCACCGGGATGCGGAATTTATTCACAAAAGACTCCAAAATAAAATTCCCGGAGGCACCAGAGTCCAAGCAGGCCAGGGCTGAGAGGGAGGAGTTGGCTGAAGAAGAAATCCGCACGGGCACCGTGAGACGTGGAGAAGCAGACTTAGAACCAAGAGACGCCACACCCACGTGAGCTGGGTGCGTGCGTGCGTTTCCCAGACGTGGAGGACGGATAGGGCAATCCACCAAGAAGTGCTCGGTACTGGCACAGTACAGACAGAGATTTTCTTCCCTACGGCGATTCCTCTCTTCCTGGGTCAGGCGAGACCGATCCACTTGCATGGCCTCCTCGGCGGGAGGCCCAGGCGTAGACTGCAAAGGATGCTGTGGGAGAGGTGCCCAGAGATCTAAGTCTTTTTCCTGGCGGAGCTCTTGGTGTCGCTCAGAAAAACGCATGTCAATGCGGGTAGCCAAATGGATGAGTTCTTGGAGGTTGGCAGGAATCTCTCGTGCGGCCAGCACATCCTTGATGCGACTGGATAGGCCTTTTTTAAAGGTCGCGCAGAGAGCCTCGTTATTCCATGATAACTCGGAAGCAAGAGTACGAAATTGGATGGCGTACTCGCCCACTGAAGAATTACCCTGGACCAGGTTCAACAGGGCAGTCTCGGCAGAAGAAGCTCGGGCTGGCTCCTCGAAGACACTCCGGACTTCAGCGAAGAAGGCCTGGACTGAGGCTGTGGCCGGATCTACTGTCACGATGCCGGCTGGCAGGAGGTGGATCCTCTGTGCCAGAGAGGGATTGGCGTGGACCGTGCTAGTGGACCGGTTCTAAGTTACTACTGGTGTTCACCAGAGCCCGCCGCAAAGCGGGATGGTCTTGCTGCGGCGGTAGTAACCAGGTCGTATCCACTAGCAACGGCTCAACCTCTCTGACTGCTGAAGATAGGCGCGGTACAAGGGAGTAGACAAAAGCAAGGTCGGACGTAGCAGAAGGTCGGGGCAGGCAGCAAGGATCGTAGTCAGGGGCAACGGCAGGAGGTCTGGAACACAGGCTAGGAACACACAAGGGAACGCTTTCACTAGGCACAAGGGCAACAAGATCCGGCAAGGGAGTGCAAGGGAGGAGATCAGATATAGCCAGGGAGCAGATGGAAGCCAATTAAGCTAATTGGGCCAGGCACCAATCATTGGTGCACTGGCCCTTTAAGTCTCAGAGAGCTGGCGCGCGCGCGCCCTAGAGAGCGGAGCCGCGCGCGCCAGCACAAGACAGCAGGGGACCGGGACGGGTAAGTGACCTGGGATGCGATTCGCGAGCGGGCGCGTCCCGCTGTGCGAATCGCATCCCCGACGGCCATGACAGTGCAGCGCTCCCGGTCAGCGGGACTGACCGGGGCGCTGCAGGGAGAAAGACGCCGTGAGCGCTCCGGGGAGGAGCGGGGACCCGGAGCGCTAGGCGTAACAGTGAACAGGCGCCCAAAACGCATAATGGGCGTGGCTAAGATGGTCAAAGGTCACTACAGGTCCTGTTAGGTCCTGTGGATAATAACAGCAGCTGATAAGTACTCGAAGGATTAAGATTTTTTTAATAGAAGTAATTTACAAATCTGTTTAACTTTCTGGCACCAGTTGATTAGAAAAAAATATATATGTTTTCCAGTGGAGTGCCCCTTTAACCATATGAGTTGTGGAGGCAGAGTTCATACCTGGGTTATTGTTCAAGAGGAGGCCTAAATGCCCCTGTATGACACGAGAAGACAGGTGTATTATGTATGGCACATGGTAGGTGGGCATACCTGCTACAAGTTTGCAATGGGTCACAGAAGCTTCAAGATATGCCTCTGAATCTAACCCTAAAACAAGGAGCTATTGTGATTTACATGAAAATGTCAACCTCTTCTGGTTCAGGTACTGGTTTTAGGTCCCTTATAATTGTAGAAGTGAATGTCCAGGCTGAAGAGCCTTAAGGATAGGAAATGTCTGAATCCAGTGCTTTTAGTCCATATTCAGAAGTGTTTTTGCTTGTGATGTCTATGGTGGATAGTCATAAATCATAGAGAAATATTCATGAGAATGCTGCCGATGTTGATTGGTTTCTACTGGAGGGCAGGATTTGCTGCAGCACTTGTTCATATTAAACACTTCATAATTGATAGACTCAGGGCTGACAATCCTCTTGGCTATGAAATAGTTAAGGATGGTCTACATATTGTTTTTTTTCTTTTTCCCTTGAAAGCTCTAGTTAGAATAATGCCAATGACCTTGGAGCATTGACTTTGCTTTTGAGAGTTGCTTTATATGATGAGATCTCAGCATTAACTACATCCATAGGAACATCTAAAAAGCTGACATTACACATGTGTACTCAGAATGTCCATACTCTGGATGCTGGAGGGAGCCGGGCTGATGGAAATGATGAGGAAAGGTCGAGATCAATATAAAAATTTCTTCTTTCTTGCCTAGGCATCGTAATCTAATAATAAACGTGAGAGCAGTGAAAGGGGAGTTGATGGCCCCATTTATCTCGGCTCGGTTAGCATTATTTAGCTTAGAAAGCTGCAATTATGTACTGAATGTATGGAATAAATAGACTGTCTGCAGCATTTCAGCTCCATCAACTAATCTTAGCAAAGATCCTCGGTGTACACACACAGGTGGTCTGTACACTTCGGCAGGGTTACTATAATCTATTTCCTATGTTATTTTTTTAGAACTTATTTTATATTTAAAGCATTGTATCATGAAACAGTGTGCCCCATCAGTATTCTGATACTAGACCTGGAATAAAATTGGTAGATACTTAAAGGGGTACTCCGCCTCTAGACATCTTCTCCCCTATCCAAAGGATAGGGGATAAGATGTCTGATTGCAGGGGTCCTGCCACTGGTGACCCCCCCGATCTCCCTGCTTCACCCGGCGTTTGTTTAGGTAGGGTGCAGTGCCGGAGGCTCGTGATGTCACGGCCACGCTCCCTCAATGCAAGTCTATGGGAGGGGGCGTGACGGCAGCCACGCCCACTCCCATAGACTTGCATTGAGGGGGCGTGGCTGTGACTTCACGAGCCTCCGGCACGCATTGCCAGTTATCTGGCACGGAGCAAAGTTTGCTCTGTGCACCGAATGTCTCAGGTGCCGCAGCCAAGATCGCGGGGGTCCTGCCACCGGGGACCCCCGCGATCTCGGCTGCGGCACCCGAGACATCCGGTGCACAGAGCAAACTTCCCCTTTGGATAGGGGATATGATGTCTAGGGGTGGAGTACCTCTTTAAGTGCGGGCCCCTATTCCACCTTTAGTAACCATGCCTTATTTGTCCAATTGCAACCACATATGTGAGGGGTGGACATGCATGAAAGCTTCCTTGCAGGTTCTCCTTATCCGGATGGGAATTGCTGAATCAGGGAGTGGGGACATTGGTAGCCCATGTGCCCCTGCTCCCTTAGCATAATTTAATACAATTCCACATATTGAGATGGAACTTTGAGTTTTTGTGTCATTTAGTACCATAGTAAGACTACATTCACACCAGGTTGTACCACTATGTACATTGTTGATACACATCAGGATACTGGCAAAAAAGTATTCAGATTTAGGAACCAAGCATAGTCTATTATTGAATTTGTTAATTTACTGAATGCATACTTTTTGTGTACAGGCTACCACACATGTAATGCCTTTAAAAAAAAAAAAATAGTATTCCCTAGTAGACTTTGTTTGGTCTAGTAAAATAACCTGTTGAAAACTGATCTAGTACCTCAAAAATATGATGTGAATGGGGCCTAAAATGCATAGTAGATTATGTTTTTGAGTCCTGCACAAAAAAGTATATGTTTGGGAAATAGACTGAATATAGTCACCAGTAGACTACATTCGGTATGGTCCATTAAAGTCAACCGGCCTGCTGTGGGTACATATCAGAATGCCTTTTTGCCAGTATCCCAACATACCCCAAATGTAAAAAGTAAATTAAAGGGGTACTCCGCCTACAGCCATCTTATCCTCTATCTGCAGCTAGGACCTTACGCACTCTCCATGCAGCACCCGTACCGCACCCGGCATTCTAAACAGTGTGTTTAGGATGCTGGGTTTGGGCAGCCAGAGACGTGACATCACGCCCCTCTCATGATGTCATGCCATGCCCCCTCCATTCATGTTAATGGGAGGGGTTCTGAGTGCAGCATGGGCGCAGTGGGACCCCCGTGATCAGACATCTTAGCCCCTATTCTTTGGATAGTACCCCTTTACTAAGAGAGTCATTAAAAGAAGGGTATTTTACATAGGATTTACATAGGATTGGGGTATGATGAACTGCCACTTGGCAAAAGGACTTTAATTTCATGAGTGACATGATGAGGACCAAATCTGGGACCATTAAACTAAATTTCCTCTAATGCTGTGTTTCTGCACAGTTGTCAAATGTAGAAGGTAGTGTACTTCATTTATATCTGGTGACTATCTGCTCATTATTCATTCAGAATCCTGGATTCACAAGTGTCATTCAGCAGGCTTGAATAAAACGGTGTGGTCCTCAATGACAACC
This sequence comes from Hyla sarda, assembly GCF_029499605.1. NCBI lineage: Eukaryota > Metazoa > Chordata > Amphibia > Anura > Hylidae > Hyla > Hyla sarda. The sequence continues at coordinate 52,289,976 of NC_079199.1, read as the reverse complement.
CTAGCCTAGTGAAAATGAATTTTAATTATTCTTGTTCACCACACAGTCTGCATGACTTTTAACCGTACACCTCAGAAATATTTCAAGGTTGAAAAAAAAAAAAAGAAAGAAAGAAAGAAAGACTGCAGTCCGCATAGAGAAAGAGGAGAGCCAGACGAAATTCATGAAGCTTTTATAGACATTCAGCCTTGAATCTGTCACCAACAATGCACATACACTTTTGAAGCAGCAATTTCATTTATTTTAAGGCTCACTTAGTTTCTAGGACTGCCTTTTCCAATTCATATCACTACCGCAGCGGAAAGAAAGCATTGTACTCTATTAGGCAGTATATTCTGCAGTGCCAACGCATAAAGTAGGGGTAATGTGACTTTTTATGAAAGCTTTTATAATGTGCTTCAGATGGATGAGAAAAAAATGTGTCCTACACAAAGAGAACCTTATTAGACGCGCCGTCCAAATTGTTATTCTTCTAGACAAATAAGCGGTGATCTTCTCCCAGTATATTTTTATGATGTTATTTTTGACTTTTTTTCCCCCTTGTTGAAACCAAAAAGATCTTCACAATGGATTTTATTTCAATGGATTTTTTTTCATTATGCATTAAAATGAAAGTTTTCCTTGCCTTCTTTTTGAAGTGCTGCAAAGATAGAGATGTCAGAAGATGCCATCAGTGTCTATGAATTTAGACCCATTAGTGCCCCTATACAAGAGTAATGGTACTGCCATGTAAAGGGCCTGAACCTATATGAGGTGCTTTGTGACATGTCTGCGTGACATCATATAACATGTATTAAAGGGAATTTTCTTCCTAAGGTCAAAATATCATGAACACTGCCCTCACAGAGAAACGTACCTCAACGTACCTTTGTACGAATATGATAAAAAATTGTTCTACTGGATGCCATATCTACCTCTGGTGGGAAATACTGTAGCTGTAACTATTGCCCCATATATACTGCCCCTGATGAAATACATATTTCCAGGTATGTTGTCCCTATCATTCTCTGATGATCATTGGGAGCATTGCACATGGCAAAGCCCTGTAACTCTGTACTGGATGGCAAACTAACCTGATGCCTAAATGTATGCAATGGAACATGCAAAAAGAAAAATTGGATTACATAAGAATCAGTGAGAAGAGAACTTTATGTGTTTCCTTATAAGATCACATAGCACGCTGAGGTAGAGTATAGGCCTATTGTAGGTTCTATGTAACACTAACTTGGCAGTGTGTTTAAGGCTTTAAAATAGGTATTTCATTTCAAAACGTAATCCCTTGTAAACAGGATAGTGGCCAAATAGCAGATTGACAGGAATGTGCTGCACTCGGCAATGTTTGGAGGGCCCAAAAAAGAAAAAAACAAGTGGTTACTGCACATGTGCTGCACATTCAACTAATTTAGGGTTACGACTTTACTGCACTTTCAGGATTGGTGGGGGTCCCAGCAATCAGATCCCAACCAAACCCATAGTTACTACCTGTCCTCGATATAGGGGATACATTTCTGAAAGGAGAATACCCCTTTAAGCTGTCCATGATATGTGTAGATATGTGTTAGGTGAACCCACAGTATTGGATGGCCATGAATTGCTTCTTCTGACTCTTCTCTGAAAGCCGGACATTCGGACATAATGAAGTTCTCGGGAAAATAATCCACCACTTATGTCTTTCACCGGCTTTCTTTTCTTCCCCTAACCAAAACACATAAATGCTTGGCTATGGCTTCTTTCACACTATGACTGTTGCTCCATTACAAACGGACGTTAATGGCTCTTTTTTTTTCTACTTTTGCTGCCATTAAGGTCAGTTATTTTAATGGACCAAAACAGGAGTTATAACGGGCAAAGAGGATCCCATTCACTTGGATGGGATTCCTCTAACGTCCGTTATAAGTCCCGTTATGATAGCGGGAGAAAAGGACGTGTCATGCACAAATTTTTCTCCCGCTATTTTCCTAACGGATGTCACCTACCGGACGAAACATGGTAGTGTGAAAGGAGCCTTAGGCTCCTTTCACACTACCGTTTTCGTCTGGTAGGTGACGTCCGTTAGGAAGATAGTGGGAGAAAAATTTGTGCATGACACGTCTTTTTCTCCCACTATCTTCGGCAGCAGTAACGGGACTTATAACGGATTTTAGAGGAATCCCATTCAATTGAATGGGATCCTCTTTGCCCGTTGTAACACCAGTTATGCTATGTTACAATAACAGATGTTAATGGCAGCCAAAGTAGAAAAAAAAGAGCCATTAATGTCCTTTTGTAACAGAGCAACTTTACTAGTGTGAAAGAAGCCTATAAGTATGTTTGTACATGGGGGATTGTGAAAGATAGATGTCAGCCAAAAGGGCATTTGACCGCCATCTGATGTGTATGGACAGCTTTACTATACTAATGATCTGAATTTAAGAAAAACTTCCACCCCATAAACTCCACTTCACATCACACAGGCCTCCAAACACATTTACCTATATTTGTGTGTGCTATCATTATTTTGTTATTTTTATTAATACTAATTGAAAAACATTAGAAGCTTCCTTTAAAAATAACACTGTAGGTGTATTGGCCCTTTAAGAAGCCCTGCTCAGAATAATATAGCATGGATTTTCACTTTGGACACATCGACATGGAATGGGAATCTGGCTGGGCTTTATCACGCATTCTCACTTGTTTGGTGTCAAATCAACTGAGTGACAGAGTCTGTTATTCTGCCTGAAGCAAGGTCTGTAATAACATAGTCACGTCAGCGCTTATATAAAGGAACAAGCTCCTCTTTTGTGGCCCTTCAATATAACCAGTGACCCTCATTTAATGTTGGCACCCTTGATTGTGAGCTCCCTTTACATGGTACGGGCATGGCATGGTGCTGATCTAAAGGTATAAGAAAGTAGCACAGGATTATAGGCGAGGAGTACAATAAAGCCTGAATAGTGCCAGATTGTCCTTCAATTTGACAGTTTCCTCAACACCAGTCTGCTGCACTAAAGCTTCAGGTGACATGATGATTTTCACACGATCCTTCTACTGTGCGTCTTTGGCAAGATGGCAATTGCACCTATGGTGACAAATCGATTATACACCAATAGGTTCGTGATTGCTTAACTCCCTGGAAATTTCAGCAAATCTGAATGCAGATGAAGGTTACAAAAAGTAGTCTTTCAGTTTTCCACTTTTAAAAACTTAGTCCTGCAACTATTTTACCTATTACTTAGAAGGCTGGATGATAACCAGTTTGGCCACCAGCCAGTGCAACTATCACAGAGGTGGTCACTCAGCTTTTGTAGACTGCAGCACAGAGCATTACCATGTTTATTGCAAACAAAACAGGAACAATATAGTATTTCCCACACCGCCCAGGAAATGAATTCACCTTCTTCCCTCCAGGGGACACTTGTAATTACAAGGGGCTCACACCTAGCCTGTGACTTCAGAGCAGCGGGTCAGACACAGTGTAATACATAACTGTTCCACAGTAATCAAGGGGCATGTTCTTACAAGTAACAACGTCTCTTCCTTGAATATCCATAGAAGTGTCCTTGTTAACATTTCATGGATTCTTTCCAATAAAGATTTCAATTTTCAGAACTGTAGCTTTATCTGTAAATGAGTCCGTATACAGACTGAAATTCTTTCCATGTAATGGTCTCAGGAAATAAAAGTTGCAGGGGATGGAGGTAGTATTTGTTCTTTGTTTGAAGAGGGTTAACAGTCACACATGTCAATGGTATTTAAAGGGGTACTCCACCCCTAGACATCTTATCCCCATGATCTCCCTGCTGCACACTGCATTCGTTTAGAGTTTCAGGTGCAGCACCAGAGGCTCATGACATCACGGTCACGCCCCGCTCGTGATGTCATGGCCATGCCCCGTCAATGCAAGTCTATGGGAGGGGGCGTGATGAACGACCACCCATAGACTTGAATTGAGGAGGCGTGGCCATGATGGAACGAGCAGGGCATGACCGTGACTTCACAGGCCTCCTTCACACCTCGCTAGTCATCCGGCATGGGGCAAACTTGTGGCTACCCAGCTTCTTTTTTTTTTTTTTTTAGAGAAAATCTGTGCTGTGTGAAAATGTGCATATCTTTTTACGAGGGAGCATTGTGTATCCTAAAGGGGGGGACATCATTCCCATAAGTCTACGCCATTCCCATTATGGAATTTCCCATCTGAGAAATTCCGCTGGGAATTTGTGGAATTGTTTTCAATGGGATTTTGCTGCAGCGTGCACACTGATAAATCTCCCCACCGCGGAAATTCAAACTCTATAAAATGATAATGTTCTTTCCTCTGACAGAATCTGCTTGGATATACATTGCCATCAGTAGTGATGGCGCATGTTTAAGTGGTCCTACTACTGATCCATTTGGTGGTGCCTGCTCGGAATGTCTGTCCAGAATTTTTCCTGACTAACATTCGGTAGTATGAACATTACCTTAGATTCTAAGAAAAGAAATGATAACCCCTCAGACCTTTAACTGGAAAATACATACGGTAAGGAGATTATTGCCTCCTGCTCCTTTTGCACAGAAAAGCATTGGGTGCCATAGTTTGGCGCACACATCCTGAGTGCATGTGACCATATAGATGCTATTGCTGACCTCTAGGTGAACATGGTACATACCAAATCTGTTATTTCCCAATATTTTGCAACAATAAAAACAATTTGCACTGCCCTGAAGATTCTTCCTGATAATCCCTGTTACATAACACTGAACCTGACACTTAATTTACTATTGCAATTACCTTGAGTTGCGTTAATTGTTTATTAAGATCAGCTAATGAATTCAGCACAGGCAACTGTGCAGAGTGTAAAGAGGATTCTCAGATCTAACTAAATCATAAGGTTGTTTGGATTGTGAATTGTGAGCGGCTATGGCCTAAAGCTAGCCATATGCTCCTCTGCTAACAGCTATCTCACCTGAACCCCCCCCCAAATAAATTCATGTTGACTTATCATCCCAAAAACAAAAGGACTGGGCAGTTGAAATCTAACATGCCTGATCCTCAATATCTGCTTTTAAATTAAACTCAACTTGCACTATTTTTCTTTCACTTAACATCATCTGCCGAGAAATTGTTGGGAGACCCTCGTATACATGAGATCATTTTGCAGTCCTGTCAAAATTGGTGCGTTTGGACAACTTTTCTCTAATGTGAGCACAGGCTTTAGCCAATGAAAGTAAACAAGAATGTATCCATTCTCTGACAGCAAGTAGAAATCTTGACAAAGAGGAGTACAATATGTCTGAAATTGAAGAATTTTTCATAAAACAATAATATTTTTACAAACTGGAAAACTTTACAGTTTAATATGATGTAATTACAGGTTTAATATTTTGTACTGATTTTAATATCTTAATATATCTGTATAGTACAGTACAAAGTTACAAATACCCTGCATTATAAAGTGAAGATTATGCAAGAATGGCTTCTGGCAATCACCACTAGGAGGAGCCTGCTGTGTACAGATTTATTGTTGAGATCAATGTATAACCTGTATACACTAAGCTCCTAAGCTATCTTTACTACATATTTCTATGTATAACTCAGCTTTTACCTCTATAATGATATGTTAAGAAATGAATCAGCATAGCATTTTTGATTGTGTCCCTATAAAGTACAAACCTATGGTTCACAGAATAGAAGAACCCAAGGGACAATGTGCTTTTAGCAAGGTGTTAAACAATTTCTGAGCAATGTGGACGCTCCGGCTTAAAATGCACCTTTAGACCTGTGACCTTCCACAATGAGCACTCTTATGTAAAACCAGCTCCCGCAACCTTGGAGCTTAATTCTGCATATATTAAAAGGTAGCAGATGGGCTGCTGGGGGGATCTGGCTGCCTACAAGTATAGAGCAAGTAATTAAATGTATATAGAAAATACTTGAGATGTATTTGGTGCACAACAAAGTCATAAAATGCAAGAGATATGAGAATATAGTCTCTGGTGTATTCTAGTCAAGTGAAATTAGCATATATAAAAATGTGTGTATGTATCTTATTAATTAAAGCCACCCCCATCCCCGCTGAGGTTTATTGGTCAATGTCCAAATTAAGCTGCAATCTTTAAGAATGTCTAAATTTGCATTAAAAAAATTGAAATTCTTATTTGCAATAAAAAAAAATAAAAAAAAAGCTTAAAAGGAATTTACAGAAAGAGAAGAAAAGAACCCAAAATCATATACAGTAAATTAAAGGGAGGCAACATATTGGCACTTCATGGATTAAGCAATAGGCCATTTAAACTGGACAAAATAAAGTATTCACACCCTGGTAATAGTCATTATAGATAATTACTGTCTACTTTTTCTTTGTTTGCTTTATCCTTTGTCTTCCCACTTTCCTTTTTTTCCATTTGCTGTGTTACCAGAGGTTAACCCCCTAGGCAAGGAGTATACCGGGACTCTCTGCATTTCTTATGCATTCAGTCAAATAAAAATGTGACTTGTAAACTACAACCGGATGGGAGGATATTCTGTGTCTTCACATCTATCAACTTCTATCTGTATTCTATCTATCTATCTGTCTGTATCATACAGTATCTATCTATCTACAAAGGAAATATATGCAGTACACCAATATCCTTGAGTCAAATTGCAGTGTTTTATTCCATGATGCAGTAGACAACGTTTTGGTAATTTCTCATCACCATTCTCAAGTGATTACAAGTGATACACATCCCCAATCAGTGACATCATCAAACTTTGCATAATTAGTGACATCATAAATTTGCATAATAATATAAACATAATATAATACATACTTTCTAAACGTGCAAAATATACAAAATAAGTGCATAATAGGTGTACAATACATATATAGTGGATCAACATATACATCAATACCGATCACTGTAAAATAATATTTGATCTGCGGTGTATCATATGAGTGACAGTGCCCATGTGTATGCAATAAAAACAATTGCTTTACTGGTTATGTTGCCAATAGTAGACAACCATCCTCGTGCTGAGGAACGCCAGCGTCTGCAAGTCCGGCACTCAGTCGCACAAAGCGACTTCCAGTGGAGGGGAGCTGTAACCAATCATACACAAGCATCCGTCATAACCATAGTATCGGGGCAAGACTATCTGTGATGTGATTCAGTGCTGTAATGCGCATGTCCGTATCATTCAGCGCTGTAGTGCGCATGACACTTGCGCTCAGCGCATGTCAGCTGAGTATCAGTGTTCCTATAAGTGCCACCTTTCTGTCTAGCAAATACAGACAGGCAAGGGAATTGCAAAAATATATAATGTTACTCATAGTGGACAAATACATAACCCTTGCATAACCAACCCCACAGTCACACAATATACAGCACCTATGGAGCCAAGACAAAGCATTCTCCCCATTTTGAGAGCATTCTAGGGTGTGACAGACCAGAAACCATACTGACACTTCTGTCACAACTGCCAGTGATAGGTGATGGAATACCCACCATTCTGTCACTAGAAAAATCCCTAGGTTCCCTTGCTTGGTGGGAGAAGTGTCCTAGAGGCTCCCAGACACACGTAAGAGCACAATCAACCTGGGGTATACGGCACAGGGTCAATAGAAAATGACTAAGAGCACTATGTCATATAGTCTACGATATAACATTAATTAGAAATGGTATTATAGTACAGTAGTATTAATCATAATAATGAAGATGATCTAGAGAATGGTATACATTGGCGCTATTTGTTTGTTGGTACATCATACTCCGCTCACAAAAGACACAAGTAGAAAAAAAAGGAAAATATAGGAATATATGTTAACAACATGCGGATCCAAAATGTGGCTGTGGTTGTTTCTGTATAAAGGCATCTTGACCGGATCAGCAGAGTATCCTGAAAAATAATAGAAACAACAATTAGTAAACAATTTTTCTAAATAATTAATATTAATATCACTTGATAAATCATATCCATTCTTAGGCACTGTCTCAATTGAGGGCTATACCAAACAATTAGGACATCATTTTGTGAGATACTATGAATTCAACGTTAAGCCCATCCGGTTTTAACAAATTTAAATCATAAATCCATTTTAATTCCATCTTTTGTAGTATAGAAACTCTATCCCCACCCCTCTTCAGTGGGGGATCCACCGCCATGCACTTCAAACCTTGTTTTGTGTGTCCTGCCTCTAAAAAATGTTTGGGCACTGTTTTTACAAATTGTGTAACGGTGTTGGTTTAATCTGGTTTTAAAGTCACACTTCGTCTCCCTCACATAAATGAGATTACATGGACACCATAATATGTAAAAAAAATATGGTTACTTTCACAAGTGAGGTAGTATTTAATGGGGACTGTTTTCCTAGTACCAGGATGTATATATGTGTTCCCTTTTTATAGGTACTTACAGTTAATACACCTCCTACATGGAAAACAACCTTTTGTTTGTACAGGTTTTTGTGTGCCTACTTTTTGTTTAGAGATGTCTGCTTTGACAAGGCAATCTTTCAAATTTCTAGATCTATGATCAGACATTAGTGGCGATTCCTTAAATTCAATGATTTCTGGATAACTATCACTGATGAGATGTCAGTGTTTTCTGACCCTTTGGGCTATTGCTCCTGATACTTGATTGTAGGTGGTGATAAATGGAATGCGTTTTGATTGGTCCTTTTGGCCCTATGTACTCTCAGACCTTGTTGTTCCTCATATAATCTGTATTTCTGTTTCTGAACTAGGGAAGGGGGGTAGCCCCTGGCAATAAATTGTGAGGCCATTTTCTGTATGGCCCTATCAAGCTTTTCATTGGAATCTACAATCCTGCTTTCTCATAAATATTGACTGTAGGGTAATGTTTCCACCACAGACCTAGGATGACAAAAATTCAATTTCAATAGTGTGTTACAATCAGTTGGTTTACAAAAAACGTCAGTAGTTCACTTGTCACCTACAATTGATACCTCCGTATCCAGAAATTCCACTTTATGGTCCGAGTATGTAAGTGTAGAATCAAAGGCGAATGACCAGGGAGTCAGGAGTTTGTCTGGCGCAGAGAGGAACCATCAGACAGCCAAGTAAAATCAACGGATTTATTGGATGCAACGCGTTTCGCTGCGCATGCGCAGCTTCATCAGGCATGACAAGGGGAGGCTGATAACAGGTATATATACCTCCAGGAATTAACCATTAGAGTGCTTTTTGAAAAGAGTTGTTACATAGAATTACATATCCATATGACAATGTATGAAAAATATATAAATAAATATAAACAGAAATCACAAAAATAGTAATAAGACAGCAATATGAAAGCACAATGCAATCCTATAAACATATGTATATAAATACATATACATATATGCGGTTTGGTTTATCGCACTATCATTTATTTTTTACTATTTTATATTTTTTAATAAGGTAGCGATATACAATTAAATAATAATTTTTCTATTTCTTGAATCAATTGACATGACTCTTTATATCATATATATTTTTTGAAATAATATCCAACTTGTGTTGTTGAATGCCGCACCGGTGATTTAGCAGTGCGATTTCTTGAGTCGTTTGTGGTGTTACATTCACATCACATGCGATAATTACAATTATATTATATTATATATATTTATATACATATGTTTATAGGATTGCATTGTGCTTTCATATTGCTGTCTTATTACTATTTTTGTGATTTCTGTTTATATTTATTTATATATTTTTCATACATTGTCATATGGATATGTAATTCTATGTAACAACTCTTTTCAAAAAGCACTCTAATGGTTAATTCCTGGAGGTATATATACCTGTTATCAGCCTCCCCTTGTCATGCCTGATGAAGCTGCGCATGCGCAGCGAAACGCGTTGCATCCAATAAATCCGTTGATTTTACTTGGCTGTCTGATGGTTCCTCTCTGCGCCAGACAAACTCCTGACTCCCTGGTCATTCGCCTTTGATTCTACACTTATCCAGGAGGGCTGCAGTGGACCTGCCTTCATATCTCTTCTGCTCCTAACCTTGTTGTGTGTGGGCGCACAACCAACTCCGGTAAGCGGCTTGGGAATCACCTTCCCCTACCCCCACCTGCAAGATCTACTGATCCCGCACATGAGGCGCCTTCCTTCCTTTCTCTAGAGTATGTAAGTGGGAATTGTAGATCCTCATTTATCCCATTAAGATAGGTTTGAAATTCCAATAATTCGCTGCCCGTACCTTCCCAAATTAGAAAGATGTTGTCTATGTAACTCCACCACCCCAGTATTTCCCTGGAGTGGTGGGATACATAGACGTAACTTTCTTCAAAGTCTGCCATGACAATATTAGTGTACGTTGGCTCTATGTTGCTGCCCATGGCGGACCCTAGCAGCTGAATGTAATATTTGTCACCGAACATGAAATAGTTGTTTTGTAGCACAAACAGAAGTAATTCAAGAAGGAATGTGATTTGTTCAGAGTCAAAATTAGCATTAACCAGAGCTTGACCGGATAGCTCTATGTGCTATCCGGTCAAGATGCCTCTATACAGAAACAACCACGGCCACATTTTGGATCTGCATGTTGTTAACATATATGCCTATTTTTTCCTTTTTTCTATTTGTGTTTTTTTTGTGAGCGGAGTATGATGTACCAACATACAAATAGCACCAGTGTATACCATTCTCTAGATCATCTTCATTATTACGATTAATACTACTGTATTATAATACCATTTCTACTTAATGATATAACATAGACACACCCCTACCCCTTAATTCCCTGGTTGAACTTGATGGACATATGTCTTTTTTCGACCGTACTAACTATATAGACTATATGACCTAGTTCTCTTCTATTGACCCTGTGCCATATACCCCAGGTTGATTGTGCTCTTACGTGTGTCTGGGAGCCTCTAGGACACTTCTCCAATCAAACAAGGGAACCTAGGAATTTTTCCAGTGACGGAATGGTGGGTATTCCATCATCTGTCACTGGCAGTTGTGACAGACAGAGTCTGTATAGTTTCTGGTCTTTCACACCCTAGAATTCCTTCAAAATGGGGAGAATTCTGTGCCCCATATGTGCTGTATATTGTGTGACTGTGGGATTAGCAATGCAAGGGTTAAGTTTTTGTCCACTATGAGTATGATTTCATGTTTTTGTAATTCCCTTGCCTGTCTTTATTTGCCTGACAGAAAGGTGGCACTTATAGGAACACTGATACTCAGCTGACATGCGCTGAGCGCTAGTGTCATGTGCACTACAGCGCTGAATGATACGGACATGCGCATTACAGCGCTGAATCACGTCACAGATAGTCTTGCCCCGATACTATGGCTACGGAGGATGCTTGTGTATGATTGGTTACAGCTCCCCCTGCACCCTGAAGTCACTTTGTGCGACTGAGTGCTGGACTTGCGGATGCTGGCGTTCCTCAGCACGAGGATGGCTGTCTACTATTGGCATCATAACCAGTAAAGCAATTGTTTTTATTGTATACACATGGGCACTGTCACAGTGACACCACGCAAATACACACTGTTTGTAGGTCCCCTTGTCTTCCCTGCACAGGTGACCTTGGCTGGGAATGTATAGGGATACCCTACTTCAATGCTCACTTTCACACACACCTACCACAATAGGCCCTAACAAATGAGCTACACACACCCCAAAACCAGTCCACACGTCCACACACAAACGCAGACACCATCTATCACTAGGCCGATAAAACGCCTCTGTTCATACACAGGTTCTTACACTCTGCACTTTATGACACCGAAACTATGGTAACAGCACGAGCCACTCTTATACACTGATACAACTATATAAGCTATAGGGCTATAGGTTTGTTTGAGCATACAAGGCTATGCATTAAAGTTAGGGCTTTAATGTACATAAAGGATACAGTACTTAAAGTAAAAAAAAAGAGTTAAAACAACAGATATACAAAATGTGCAAAAACAGTTATACAAAATAAAAGGGAATAAAAATCAGAAGAGTTCCATACATAATGTTGTTGAGTAAAGTTCTAATCCGTCCTGGGCCCAAGGAAGAAAAATAGTGGCACAAGTCCATTCAGAATGGGCCCCAAACTTGTAACCACTTGATGTGTGCAGCAGGGGTCTCCAGCTTCTTCTTAGATCAGCCCACCTCCCAAATTTCCCAACCTTCTTTCAATCAGAGATGATGATAGTCCATAAATCATAACTCCCATCGTACATAAAATATATGACATAGATGGTAGTACACTCATTGATATGGTAACATTACAATGCACATTTTGACAGGATACATGAAGGGGTTATAATAAACACCAAGGTAGGGATACATACAGCCTAATCTATGGGTACAATGGGGTCATGTTTGGGTTCTACAGACAGCCTAATATTCGGGGATCATGATTCTGGGGGATATATACTATGGCTACTTAGGGGAGCCCTGAAAAACATATTTCTACCACTGGGACATAATTCACTATATGGATATGTAAACCTTTTGTTTAAGTTGGTACCAAACTGGCAAGATATGCACGATTAACCCACTCAGCGCAAACTAGCTGTCTTGAGGCTCATCACAGCTAGGTGCTAAGGGATATGTAAAGTAACTAACAACAGGTAGATACAAGAGTTTACAGGAGAGTGACAAAAGATATGGAGGGAGACATGATCAAACAGTAAATGGGTATACAGCCAAAGAAAAATAATCACAGGTCAAGAGGATATATATATATACATTTCAAAAGGGTGTCCCAGACAGTAGGGAGTCAGAGATATCCACCATATTTTCCCTAAAAATATTATCCTCAGCCTATATTCACTACACTAAATTTTATGATGTCACTGATTGGGGATGTGTATTTAAACCCCTCTGTATCACTTGTAATCACTTGAGAATGGTGATGAGAGACCACCAACACGTTGTCTGCTGCATCATGGAATAAAACACTGCAAGTTGACTCACGGATATTGGTGTACTGCGTATATTTCCTTTGTTTGTGGTGAACCGGAGCACCGCGGCTCTAAGTGCCTGTACCCATTTACATGTTTTAAGTATTGTCTGGAGGTACTGCTTATATTTGAACTTGGATCTATCTATCTATCTCATATCTATCTATTTTTCTATCTATCCATCTATCTCATATCTATCTATCTATCTGTCTCATATCTATCTATCTGTCTCATCTCTACACCATGTTCATTGAAGGGGATTCTTTACTGTAAGAGCAGTGAAATTATGAAACTCTCTACTAGAAGAGGTTGCTCTGGTTAATTCACTGAAAGACCTCATAAGGGGCCTGGAAGCTTTCTGAAGTGTAATAATATAAAAATAGATATCTCTCATTGGTCTATATATCTATTGGTATTTTATTTATCTATAACCTTTCTATCTCTCTTATCTATCTATCTATCTATCTATCTATCTATCTAATATCTATCTATAATCCATCTATCTACCTATCTGTCTATGTTTTTATATCATATGCCTTCCTTTTTAGATTCTGTTCACATATACTTTTAGTGCGTAGAGCAAGTGAGAAAATAATTGGCTACTTAGATGTGAGTGCTATAGAAAATTATTCCCAAGTAGATGTAAATCAGATGGAGGTATAATACCTTTTTTGACTGCTGCTTCATAAGCCTCATTCTTTAATATACACTTGAGAGTTTCCATTCATTCATTTTCCTGACCACATGTGGCAATGCAGATTCGACATCCCTTTTTCTTTCCAGATTATAAAGTCTTTTTACAACATTTAGAATTCAGTCCTTAGGCGCCAAGCGACCTGTGAACATGAGATTGCAGGCTATGTTTGACCTTACAAATTACAATTTCTATGATGATTAATCTGTAATATGGTGTGTAAAAGACTTAGTATCGGCATGCATATCATCATGTTGTAGTTCACATATGACTAATAAAAAGTAAAAGACCTTATAACAGGAACATCCATTTCCATTCAGTCATGAGAACATTTTTTTTATTCACTACATACTGGTCATGTTACCCATAAAGGAGCTGTCTGGTTTGGAAAATCCATCTCAAATTTCTATTAGAAAATTCTGAGTAAGGGTGGATATCTGACATTTACTCCAAAGAGAATGTTTTGCTTTGGAGGACCAGCATGTTAGTGGATATCCCATAGATTTCAGATGAAACTGTGTAATGCCTTATTTTCCCTGTGGAGGTGCTGCAGAGGATTGAAAACTTTCTGTAGAATTCTCCACAAAAACACTTGATCACTGACACACCATGTGATACAGCTCAATGTTGGAAAACATGTCTAACAAGACAGTTAAGGTCTTTTACTTTTTTATTAGTCATATGTAAACTACAACATGATGATATGCATGCCCATACTAAGTCTTTTACACACCATATTACAGATTAATCATCATAGAAATTGTAATTTGTAAGGTCAGACATAGCCTGCAATCTCATCTTCAAAGGTTCAAAGTAGACAATCCATTTAAAGAGAAGTGTGATCTATATCATGGGTGAAACCAGGTAACAGTCTTTAATATGATATAACCCAATCTGGTTTGATCTGCAGAATTATATTTTAGGAGAATCCTCTTCCTCCAAATTAGGCTGGGTTCACATATATATCTGGAGCCCCAACAGATGGGAATGCCAGATGTAACAAGCTGGATATGTTGCACCTGGTTTCCCCTCTAGTGCTTCATATGCTAAAATAGGACATGGTGCGAGAACTATGGTCAGGGCATTGGACCAATAAATATGACAGATCGAAAAACTACATTTCTTGAACCAGTGCAACCATGCTAGGTCATAAATAAGACGGTTCTTCAGATACATGTTAACAGAGCCTAATATTAAGTCATTTAAGCTTTATTCTATTTGATTTATGATATTAAAGCATAATAGTTATTACAACTGCTTTCTAAAATATTGTGGTTGATATTTATTTCAGGTAAAAGTCATGGTTAGGATATGTCCATCTCAAGGAAGTCACGATACATCCGAGTCAATGTCCTTTTTAAAAGTTGATCCACGGAAAAAACAGATTACCCTTTATGATCCATCTACTTGTGGTCCATCCATGTCAGTCCACAGAAGAGCTGTGGTTGCTGCTCCAAAGATGTTTGCGTTTGATTCTGTGTTCTCCCAAGATGCTTCTCAGGTAAGTCAAATCTGTCTACAACATCTAGTTGTATATTAAAAACCAAAAACGGGACCTTCTTTCTTGTGGTGCTGGGCTATGCTATTTCAATAAAAAATGTTATGTACCTCTCTTAGTCTTTTATGGCTTGTGCAGTTCCATGTGTACTTACTATACCTTCAGTCCAAGTTCAGCCTATAAAATTTTTACTTTTCAAGAGCAATTACCATATAGTCAACTCAATAACCTATCAAGCTTTCTGTAACTGTGAAAACTGTGACTGCTTAAATTGATATGGAATAACTTATAATGTGAATAAAAAGCTAAAGATTAACCATACACATTTAATAACTTCTGACTAACCATTCACTTTGCTGACAGCTATCCTTCATGATCACCCATACACATTCACACTCAGCTCAATTTAGACACTTTTGGTGGTGGCTTTTCTTCCCATGAAAAGCGTTGACCATTAGAAATCCAACATGCCTGCATAACTTCCGGTGGGATGTAAACAGCATAGCTCAAAGGGCTATGCCATTTGCGCAACGCCCCTTAATGCTGATGGGAGCTATGCAATTTTAGCAACTTGTCCACTTTGCCTGTTTTTGACTTCCTGACAACCTCCAGCAGCCTCACACAGGGTGCGGGAGACCAAGAAGCCATTATGGTAAATAGAAATATTCCCTTAAGAATGGCATAATTATTTGTGTATTTTAGTTTAATATGGATTGGATCATAACACCTACATACTTCCTACTCATTCAGTGGCTACCTTACCCCTCTCCACTCTTTGAATTCAAATTACCGTTATGTCCTTTAAAGGGGTACTCCGCCCCTAGGCATCTTATCCCCTATCCAAAGGATAGGGGATAAGATGTCAGATTGCGGGGGTCCCACCGCTGGGGACCCCCGGGATCTCGGCTGCAGCACCCACCTGTAACGGCTTCCGGCAGCGCTGGAGGCTCTCATTCTAATGCCTCACGACCACGGTGATGGAAGATCGTGACATCACGACTCAGCCCCTGTGTGACGTCATGCCCTGTCCCCTTCAATGCAAGTCTATGGGAGGGGGCGTGGTGGCTGTCACGCCCCCTCCCATAGACTTGCATTAAGGGGACGGGGAGTGACGTCACATGGGGCGGAGTCGTGATGTCACGATCTTCCGTCACCATGGTCGGAAGCCAAAGCCTCCAGCGTTTCCGGAAGCCGTTACAGGTGGGTGCTGCAGCCGAGATCCCGGGGGTCCCCAGCGGCGGGACCCCCGCGATCTGACATCTTATCCCCTATCCTTTGGATAGAGGATAAGATGTCTAGGGGCGGAGTACCCCTTTAAATGGTATCCTTCACCATTCTTGTTTGCTAAGTTTGTGAATAGATGGAGCCTTTCACTCATTCACATGACTCATAGGGAATAAATTTGGAGACCACTTCCATGTAAAAGTTTTGAGTTATATAATGTAAAATTCTATTCTCAAGAGGTTTCGTCTGTCTTTTACTCCTATCATGAAAGCCACTGTAGATTGTACAGTGCATCATTTGTATTCTTCATCTGAATCCTTCTTTGATCTTACTGTAGGCTGAAGTTTGCTCCGGGACTGTTGCAGAAGTAATCCAGTCTGTTGTGAACGGTGCAGATGGGTGCATATTTTGCTTCGGTCATGTCAAGCTTGGTAAGCTCCCAGATTTGTTACAGTTAATTATATGTCAGTCTGGTAATTACATGCTGTCGGTATCTGGTTCGGCAAACATAGTGAATGCAAATAGATTATAGCGTTTAATTACTTACTAAACTCGCTTCAGTTCACTTCTGCAGCAATGTTATGAAATCAATCAGAAATGTTCTAAATTCTTATCCATCGTATCTGATTGGAATAATATGTCCACGTCTTGTTTCTTTATCATTATATTTATAGTGGAAGCAAAACACAAATCTTGTTGCTTCATGAATCCCAAGTCTGACTAGAATCTTGGAAAGAAAATGATTCCAGATTTTCTGGGAATGGGCCATGATATTTTTAGCAGTTGGAGATTTGTATGACAATCAGTGGTTGTTTCTGAATCCAGATGACTCCATTGTCATCTAATGCTTCTCTCTTTTTAGGTAAGACATATACAATGATTGGCAAAGATGCTTCTACACAAAGCCTCGGCATTATACCCTGCGCAATCTCATGGCTTTTCAAACTAATCAACGAGAGGAGAGAAAAGACTGGAACTCGCTTCTCAATCCGGGTATCTGCTGTTGAAATCTATGGCAAAGATGAAAACCTTAAGGATTTATTAGCTGAAGTAGCCACTGGAAGCCTTCAAGACGGACACTCCCCTGGGGTATATCTCAGAGAAGATCCAATATGTGGAACTCAGGTATAATAGCATTCCATGGATTATTTATTTGCGCATTTTATTTTTCAAGTCTCCGACTTTCTTTGGAATCTCCTTTTAGCTATTATAGACCCCATGAAACCCCCTCTTGCCTAAAAGCCAGAATCCCTTGTCCCTAGCTATCCATATTTGTATTTCTTATTGCCCCAGAGAGTTCAGCAGTTGAGGAAGAAAGTTCACCTTTATCCTAATTAAATGATTTTTTTTTCTATGTGTCTTCAGCTTCAAAACCAGAGCGAGCTGAGAGCCCCGACGGCAGAAAAAGCTGCTCACTTCCTTGATGCAGCCATTGCTTCAAGGACTACCAGTAGGGTGGATTGTGATGAAGAAGACAGGAGGAACTCGCATATGCTTTTTACCCTTCATATATATCAGTATCGCATGGAAAAAAGTGGAAAAGGAGGAAGTACGTACATTGAGATTATGTGTTGTAGATGATGGGTCGCAAAAAGTTTTACTACCATATCAGTAATAGTTCAATTGTCCAATATCTATAGGGTAGAAGTTCCAATCCAATAGGAATTGATCCACGGTATTGTTCTTCTGTAGCTGTATGCTGTGGAAATAAAAGAGTTAAAAGGATTTCCATGATTAAAAAAGCATGGCTGCTTTTTTCTGAAAACAAATAATTTACTTAATGGAATGTATCTGGCATTGCTTCACTCAAGTACATGGAGTTGACCTGCAATACTACAAACAACCTGTGGAATAGTGTGGTACTCTTTTTGGATTCCTTGACAATCTATTTAACCATTGTAATTAAGTCAGTAAACTCAATAGCAGTTGTCTAGTCTGCAGTATTTGGGAATTGTAATTACTCAGGTGCACAGTATAGAGAGAAGAGTACTCATGTGTTTGCACTATGACCATGATTTCTCCAGGATTATTTACTTTTGCTTACATGCATACATTTTACAGGTTGACCCTACAAGGATCTGGAGGTGCAATCAGGCCATGGTATTGCTATGGGGCTCACAAGGAAAGTTGGCACCTTCCCTACAGTAGACTTTTAGAAAGGGTCACATTTAGGCCCTGTCCTTATTATGCTTCATCATTGCTTCAGGCCTTCTTAAAAACATTGTAGACCTTGTATCACAATGGGCATGAATCATCAAGGGTGGAGACCCTTTTGATTTTGTTACAGCTTCTTCCGTGAGTCATCAGCAAATGTAGGACCTTGCATTAAAGGGGTACTCGGCCCCTAGACATCTTATCCCCTATTCAAAGGATAGGGGATAAGATGTCTGATTGTGGGGGTCCCGCAGCTGGAACCCCGCAAACTCTGTGCAGCACCCAGTAGTTGCCACGCCCCCTTCCATAGACTTGCATTGAGGGGGCGTGGTGTGGCATCACGAGGGGCGTGGTCATGATGTCACGACCCCCACCGCCTGCTCCAACCGTTCGAAACAAAATGTGCTGAACGATGGGGCGGCGGAGTACCCCTTTAAGAGGCTATAAGTGCCGTTTGTGTTACAGGTGCACAAAATATTAACATTATTAACAGGTTCATGGAGAACAATGGTGCTTCCTACTTTGAACAGTAAAAATGCATTTTCCAGAAAGTTTATGTGTGCTGGGGGAATAAGGAGTGGAAGGAAGTGGCTGTAGGTTT
The DNA here is from genome assembly GCF_029499605.1 of Hyla sarda. Lineage (NCBI taxonomy): Eukaryota > Metazoa > Chordata > Amphibia > Anura > Hylidae > Hyla > Hyla sarda. The sequence goes on along the minus strand of NC_079199.1, from coordinate 52,270,941 downwards.
AAATAATAGCTGAACTTTGTAAGGTTGTAAAGTATTGAAAGGTCAAGTGCTGCATTTCCCTCCAGAGACATTGAGTAGAAAACATTTGATGACTTTAGGATCTTTACACTATTATCATGGTAAATGCTTGACTTTCACAATACATACAGTTTTGTGGGAACAAAAACCATCTCAGTTGGTTATCATGGGTTCACATATTTTATAAATATTAACAAAAAACTCTTATTGTACATGATCAACATAGTGTTTCTCTCTTTGAATAGTGTCGGGTGGACGCAGTCGATTGCACCTTATTGACCTTGGGAGCTGTGAAAAAGTGCTAAGTAAAAGTCGTGATGGAGGAGGAGGCCTTTGTCTGTCTTTGAATGCGCTGGGTAACGTAATATTAGCCCTTGTGAATGGAGCCAAGCATATCCCATACAGGTTAGTGAAGTTTACCAGATTTCTACTTTAGTCTCTGAACATCCATAGCTTCACGTAATATTATATTAATATGTGGTGAGGGTGTGATGAGGGCAGATGGAATTACCCTAGGGGCAGATGGCATTAATCCCTTGTGTTCGTGACACCAGGGTGTGGTTTATCCTCTACACCACCTGAAGGAATACCGCTGGATCCTGGGCTTGGCATGGGGGCAAATAATAACTTCAACTCCAAGTTACAGAACAAGGGCAACATTACTGAGTCAGACATGTGTAACATTCTATACAGCTTGGCTAGGTCCACGCAGGTGACCAGTGACTTCAAAGACCTTAGGGCTTGCTGGGACTTATAGTGGACTTGGAAAATTTGGATGCAGGCCATGCTGACTTGAGACAGGATGACCTGGACTGACTTGACTATGACAGACTATGACTGATTTCACCCCTTCTGTAGCTTACCAGGCTTTGACTTGACCTGTGGGGCAATGGACTTGAGAATCCATGGCTACTTGACTGATTTTAGGCCTCCTCTGGACTCCAGACACACACCTTGGACTTGACCTCACTGCAACTTAGCTAAGCCAGAAGAAAGAGAGCTAGCTCCACTAAGGGCTTATATGGGGGAGACTAGGAGGGGTGCCGTAGGTCACTCTTAGGTCACATGGTTACTGATACCTCACTGGGTTACAATCACATGACAACAGGTCTTAAAGCTGTAACACATTTTATGTACATATGTACTTTATACGGTATAACGTAGGCACTTAAGGGGGGCAGGGGTCACTGTATGGAGTCTGCCAGACAGGGCAGCTAGGGTACAGGGGTGCAACTCCTGTACTGGGCCACCACAATAACATAACTTTGTTATTAGACATTATGATTCAGTTAGACCCCTCCCAGCTTGAGTGGATCTCCCATCATTGTACCATTTACTTATGAGTTGTGAAAATCACAATTTTTGTTCACTGTACCTTTATGTTCCTTCTCCTGAACCTATTTTTCTAAGTGTATCTTTTAGCATTCGTTCCAGCAAATAGAGGGTTTAACTGCATGGAGCACCCCTCTTTATGAAATCTATGTGACCCAAAAGGGTATATGACAGATACCCTATGGGTAAGATTTATGAAAACCTGTGTAGAGGAAGAGTGGTGCAGTTGCCCATAGCAACCAACCAGATCGCTTCTTACATTTTTAAGTGATGTGATTGGTTGTTATGGGCAACTGCACCGCTCTTCCTCTACACATCTTTTAATAAATTCCCCCCCATAGCCTCTAAAGAAACACTCACAAAGAACACAATAGGGTAGATTTACAATTCATACACAATTCTAAGTGCCCTATAAGATGACCTGACACTCTAGTAGATTGTGATTTTGGTGCATTTGTGGCTATCTGTGTGCCACACACTGTAATATACACCACCTAGGAGCCGGTCTAGATTTCCGCAAATCTGCTGGGCAGTGGAGGGTCTGCCCTCTTAAGCTAAGTATTCTCACTTTTTGAAAACTGACAAACATGACATGAAAGGAAAAAAAACATTGAGAATTTTTGCACCAAACAGATATGCACCAAAATTTGCCATTTTGTTACATTAGTAAATTTAAAGGAAACTTAAAGCCAACTTAAAGGAACACTCCAGACAAATCTTAAACACTGCGCAATGTCTACTCTATGCAGTAGACATAACACAAAGAATACATTTTGTCTAGAGTTTTCCTTTAAGTTGTCTATAGGTAACTTTAGCTCCATTATGCACCATGGCATGTTACCCTTCAAGATGTATTAGCTCAAGTTTCGAGTAGAAGCGGCATTAAATCGAACATTATAGATGTAGTTTATTCTGAACCAATTTGCTATATTGCTGAACTTGTAGAGCTGCTGAGTCCGCTGGTTCTTCAATTGCACGGAGCCACTTTCCATCCATATTATGATTAGCGCCGACTTACAGCTTCATTCCTTGAATTGTTTGCAAATACTGGTGTCAGAAATGGAAATAATTAATCCCTTAGTTGCAAGCAGGGGCATTAACCAAGCTGCCTTGAAGTTTATAGCAGACTGGACAGGTTAAATTACAACTTGCTGTCATTTATAGCATTGCAAACAGCTGGTATTTTTAATGTAATCCTTTTACTTGCTTGTTGGCATGCCCTTACAATACTGAAATAACAATAGTAATGTCTCCAAATGCCCAGTGCAGAATTTTAATTCGCCTTTCCCCTTGTTAAATAGGGACAGCAAATTAACTATGCTCCTGAGGGAATCTCTGGGGAATATTAACTGCAGAACAACGATGATTGCCCACATCTCAGACTCGCTTTCAAATTACCCAGAATCCCTTACCACCGTGCAGCTTGCTTCAAGGATTCATCGAATGAAAAAGAAAAAATCCAAGGTTAGTCCATTCTCCCTATTGTACTTTCTATACGAAAATATATTAGTTAAAGTATAATCCATCTTCTTTATAATACCCAGGGTTTGAGAACATTGAAATGTTTTCTGGAAAAAAACACATTAATAGCAGTAATCGACCCCCGAGACCCCTGATATCAGCAGAATGTGCCAGATAAACATTTTTTTTTATATTTAAAAGACTTTGTGATCCTTACTTTTCAGATACTAAAACCAACCATATATTTCAGGTGACTCTCTCTCCCCATACACATGAATGCAAAGCCTTGTCTGTATGTACTTTGAACAGGGAGAAGGCCACTGCTGGGCACCTCTAGTGGTGGTCGGGAATAAAGATTGGTTACCCAAGTTTATTTTAATTTGAATGGGCAGGCCTCATGACTTGCATAGGACATGCATTGGATCTCTACTATATATGTATATGCCTCAAATTAAATGGAATCTACCCCCTAAAATGGTGACAGTACAAAAGTACAGTACAAAAGTAAAAAAGCGTGTTATAATAGTCAGATAAGCTATTTGCGGCATTTGTTAAAATTAGCTTGAACAGGGTTCAGTAATGATTAGAATAAGCAAGTCAAGACCTTAGATAAGTTTCTGTCTTTTAGTTCAGAAGGAGTGGGTGAAACTAAACACTGCAGCTGTTACATTCTAAGCCTAGTGCCTTTTATCTGTTTTCTAGTATGCATCCAGCTCATCGGGAGGAGAAAGCTCTTGTGAAGAAGGCAGAGCGAGAAGACCCCACCACATGAGACCCTTCCACCCAAGGACAGTTGTACTTGACCCGGATTTTCCTGCACTTGGAATACACAGTGATCCGGATTATTCTTCCAGCAGCGAGCAGTCATGTGACACCGTCATCTACGTTGGTCCAAATGGATCGGTTTTGTCTGACCAAGATCTGACAGATAATGAAGGTCCTCCAGAGTTTGTCCCCATTATTCCTTCACTTCTCAAGAGAATGAGCAAAGATAATTTATCCAATATTCGGAGTGCTGATAATGATCACTTAAAATGCAACACATTTGCTGAGCTACAAGAGAGACTTGAGTGCATTGATGGCAGTGAAAACCCTACCAGGTTCCTCTATGAAGAAGTTGCCTCGACAACTCTTACCACGAAAGCCATGAATTACCAGGAAAATGTATCTTCTATGCCACTACAAGAAAAACTGCCACACTCACCCAGGAAGGGACAAAGTAATAATATTGCATTTACTTTTCCACAAAACTGTTCAGGATTGGAAACAAGTTCACCTCAACTTACCCATGAGCACCCTCAACAACATGCCAAAGCTGAAACTGCACGTTTAGACTATGATCAGTTGACAATCACAGAAGGGCAAAAAGCTCCATTGCCAAGTAATGGCAAATTGAAGGAACAACCAAAATTATCTACTGATCCATCAGTGAGAGAAAAAAGCCACCTTACAAAAAGACCTCTCCCAAGTCCTGCACCACCACCACCTCAGACAAACTCTCAAGTGAGCTTAGAATCATGTAGTGGTGTCAGGACGCCTCCTGTCGGAATGAGCAGATTGAGGAATCAGGACAAGCACAATTTACTAGGTAGCACATTCCCGGTTATGAAAAGCACTCCTAAACAGCCTGGTCCAGTTGAGGTACGCAGGTTTTGCTCAGCAGTGAAAGGAAAGGGATTTGATCGTGATTTTGTAACAACAACGGTAACACTGCAGAAGCCTGTTGAGCTTAACGGAGAAGATGAACTTGTGTTCACTGTTGTTGAAGAACTGTCCTTAGGTGGTATTCTTGATAATGGTAGACCCTCCAGCATTATTAGCTTTAACAGCGACTGTTCTCTGCAGGCCCTTGCCTCTGGATCTAGACCAGTTAGTATTATAAGCAGTATTAATGATGAATTTGATGCCTACACCTCACAGATAACCACCTCTGGGGTTAATATTGATATTGTGGTTCCCTTAGCCGAAGATCAATGCACAATCAGCAGCAGGCGATCTTCTATAAGCTCATGGCTCAGTGAAGTGAGTATCTGTACAATTAAAAGTGATGGAGCACAGCCAAACGACACTTTAATTCCACAATCATCTCATAAAGGTGGTGAATTTGCGGATTGTCTGGATTTGGATTCAGACAACACAAATGTTCACATTGGCAAAAATCTGAAAAATTCTTTAAACGATAGTGGTTTTTGCTTTTCGGAAATGGACAATGACAGTATCAGTTCCAGCCTCGTGTATACTAGCAATGAGAAGAGCCTTAACACCTCTGAGCTTTCCAAAGCTATGCCAACTGCTTACCAAGTAACTAGCCAACCTAGAGCTTGCGGCACCTGGGGCACAATTTCAGTAGAAACGATCCATTCTAGTCTTCCTCGGACAAATAAGTCTACCTCAAGCGCAACAAATGCTAATGCATTGACAAGCAATGAAAGCATATTTGAAAACCCATGGGCAGTGCGACAGGATCATTTCTTAGAAGGAAGGACTGAAAATCAGACACTTTCTACAAAATCATCCACTTTGGTTACAGACAATCAGTTTAAACAGAGCTCAAAATTTGCACAAACCAATATGCCTAAGGCTGTAAAGTCCCAAACAATGCTGGGATGTTCACAACGGGTGGTAGATGGCTGTGAAGTGGATCCGAAACCTTCTACTAAAAAGAATGAACCCCTAACAAAAATGCCACAGCTAAGGAGAGGCGCCACAACATTGGGTGTAGTAACAAACTACAGTTCCCAAACTGAGCATGGGATCAGAGGTTCCTCCGACGCTGTATTTTCTGATAGAAGTTTGAAGTTGTCAGGAGCCAAGAAGACATTGCCTCAGAAAACAAGTATGTTGCCAAGACCTGGTGGGGCTGGACCTCCTGCTCCTCCTGTAAGAAAGTCAAGCTTAGATCATAGCATTGGAAGGTTAGAAGGAGCAGATTATAGCAGGTCCACCTTTAGTTTAGAAGAAGAGTCTGAAACACAGCTGGGTAGTAAAATTGCAAAAAGTGATCATTCACAGCCAAAAGCAGTATCCAGCTTAAAGAATAAATCCAATAAGTCTGAGTGTGTTCAGCACTATGGAAGTCATATGTCTCTGGAGAGATGCGATAGTCTTACATCAGTTGGTTCAAGATTGAATCGAGATACAGGCAGTGTCAGTAATATCAATAAAGCTGGCCGCACAGTGCCTAGACTTGGCAATCCACCAGTGTCTAATACAATTACCTCACCACCTTCATGTAGCTCTTCCACCAAAAGCAACCAGGCTAAAAGTTCTCTTTCACAGAAAGCTACAACAAGTTTAAACAAAAACCGCAGCCTTTCAACCAATGGGTCTAAACCTCTTAGTTCTTCAGTTAAATCACTTAATCAGTCAAATGGTAAATGTTCTGGAATCCCCCCTAGTGGAAAAGCAAGTTCCAGATCACTGCAAAGTACTAATGGCAAACCTGCAAGAGGAACAATTATGGGTACCAAGCAAGCATTAAGGGCTGCCAACAACCGTGTCAATGAGTTGGCTTCTGGCGGTACTGGCAAAGTTGGCCATTTCCGGGGGTCAACAGACTCCGATAGTGGAAATGACAGTGGTATTAACCTTAGTGATGAGAAATCTCAGGCTCCAGTTCTACCTTCACCTTACAGTAAAATAACAGCCCCCAGGCGTCCCCAGAGGTACAGTAGTGGGCATGGCAGTGATAACAGCAGTGTCTTAAGTGGAGAACTTCCCCCTGCAATGGGAAGGACAGCCCTCTTTTACCACAGTGGTAGCAGTGGGTACGAGAGCATGATCCGGGATAGTGAAGCAACGGGAAGTGCATCCTCAGCCCATGACTCAATGAGTGAAAGTGGAATGTCCTCTTCTGGACGACTGAGGAGTTTAAAGTCTCCAAAGAAAAGAGGTAATGTAAATTTTACATATATATGTCATTTTGTATCATGTGCTGTATGTGTTTTGTTAAGTTATTTTATGTACTTTTGTATTTGTCTTACATTCTCTCTTGGGATCTAATTGGCTTTGAGTTAAAAGGTTGATTTCATTTTATAGGTCTTCAGCGCAGGAGGCTTATACCCGCACCTCTCCCTGAGGCTGCAACAACTGGCAGAAAGAACAACGTCACTGGCCAGTGGGTTGACCTCCCACCTTTGCCTGGCACTTTAAAAGAACCATTTGAAATCAAGGTTTATGAAATTGATGATGTGGAACGACTGCAGAGACACAAACGTGAAGAACCAGAGGTGAGGAAAGATGATATGTTAATAGTCATGATTATATATATATATATATAGTTGATATAGAGACTGGCAAAATACTCTTTGAGGGAAAGCAATCTCTTTTTATGGCTCTCTTTATATTAGAGAAAGAGTATCTCTTGCTCTGAAGGTACCAGCATGTCTGTGTATCACATGGATACCCCATTCATTTCAGTTGGAACGGTGTAATTAATTTTTTTCTCTGCTGTGGTGCTGTAGGGAAAATGAGCACTTGCTGCCAGATTCCTGCACCGATTATAGCTGATCACTGTGACTCCCTGCAGTGTGACATCCTGCAATAATTTTTCTTGGGTTACTCACCTAACCAAAAATACATTGTTCAAAGCAGACAGTCCCTTTAAGATTATATAACATAACGATCACATCATGCTTTTATTACACACATTTTGATCAAAAAGTGCGCTAAGAGCCTCCATTTTTTGACCTAGAGTGCTGTTGCAACTTTCTTTATATATATATATATATATATATATATATATATATATATATATATATAATATATTAAAATGATAGAGAAAAAAGTAGCATATCTAAAATGGGAAACAGGTATTTATAGTATTTGAATGTGATCCCATAATGAAAGTGGCTGCTAAGTTTGTGGTTTGTTCATGTGTGCCTCTTAAACCATTTCAAGTGCTACAGTATTTACATACAAGTGTTATAATATTAGAAGAGTCTGATGTCCACACCCAGCCAACTAAACAAGTTCCAATTCCGAGATATGATGAATTTACTCATTGTTTTTGTCCTTCTTAGCACAAATCCCGCAGGAGAAACTCAAAATCGCCTGCAAATGTAAACGTGCTCGACCCTATTTAATCCACTGACTTAAACTTAGTGATTCAGTATGGGTAATTTTCCAACCTTATTTGAATTTTGGCTGGACTGGTAGTCACAGTAGACCACAATTTTCAGTTTGGGACAAAAGTCTGACACGGTTCATTGGATTGAATCAGGTCCAGCACGATTCTGGCATGGATCCGGCAGGTGGTTTTAAACTTTTACCACTGGATCTGTAAAACGGAGGCACAAAACGTAGTGTAAATTTGCCCTTAACGAAATCGTCTTGTTTAAAACAAGATTCTAAACAAATACCCCATAAGGACATTCTGCATTAATTTAAGGGGTCCTTTATTTAGGACCCCCACAATTTGCCTCGAGCAGAGGATGTCTACAAAGAGTACCTTTCTCTGGAGGACCCAGCTCATTACATTTTATTACACCTAGAACGTATTGATTTCAAGGGTCACTGTGTAATTCGTCATTTCTCCTGAGGTGGTGCTGCAGGGAAATTAACTTTCTTCTCACCAAGTTCTTCCACATATTATAGCTGATGGCTTGTTATCAACTATTTTTTTTTCCAGTGGATTATACTAACAATTTTTTTTAATTTTATTTCAGCCTTTCCAGGATATGGAAAAGGTAAGGATTATTTTTCATACCTATATTTTCTTTTTTAATTGCCTATTGCCTATTATTTAGATATCTCCCTAAAAGTAAATTTGCTCAGACAGTAGTATTTAGAAAAAAAAAAAAAGTTTTACTCATTTAGTACAACAGTATTCTGATATATATTAATCTGCTTCTGTAAATTGTTATATGTCTTGCAGTTCATTAGGGAATTAAAATAAATGGTTTAACCCCTTAACGTACATTTACGTCCTGTGTATGACCGTGAGCATCATACACGGCAGGTTCCGATGTGGTATCGATAAAAAGTACAGATGACAGCACAGATGACAGCGCAAAAAATGAGCCCTCATAGCGCCCTATGTACAGAAAAATGAAAAAGTTATTACTAATTGATTACTGATTTTGTACAAAAGGTTTTAGATTTTTTTAAAGCGGTACAAAAATATAAAAGTATCTAGCCATGGGTATCATTTTAATTGTATTGACCCACAGAATAAAGAACACATGTATTTTTTACCGTAAAAAGTACAGTGTGAAAATGAAACCCTCCAGAATGTGCAAAATTGTGGTTTCCATTAAAATTTCCTCCCTTAAAAAACTAATTTTTTGGGTTTGCCGTACATTTTATGTTAAAATGAGGGGTTTCACTACAAAGTACAATTGGTCATGTTAAAAACGAAGCCCTTATATGGTCTTTAGATTCAAATATAAAAGAGTTATGGATTTTAGAAGACGAGGAGGAAAAAACAAAAACGCAAAAATTAAATTGGCCTGGTCCTTAATGTTGAAATTGGCTTGGTACTTAAGGGGTTAATGAAACAAATTGATGAAATATAAAATGAAAAGCAAAATAGTCCATTAGGTAATTACAAAAATTCAGTTTTCATTTATAAATTTCCACCACAAGAATTTTTGTTAATTAACAAACAGCGATTTAGTGGATTTCAGAAGCATTTTAATATGATAGATTTTTTTGTTGTTGTAATATGACTAAGATAAGTAATATGCAACATATTGCTAAGGTCAAGCAGAAAGTTAAAAAACATCTGCCCTATGATCTACGTTATCATAAATCTCTCCAGTGCTGATAACAGGTTTTATTTATTTTCTTAAGGGTTTGATGTACTTCAACACCAAACTGAAGGTTGCAGAAAGACGACAACAGAGAATCAAGGATGTAAACGCAAAATACGGGATGTTGAAAGATGAGTTGGAGGAGACAAAGGCTCGATTAATGATGGATCCCAACAAGTGGAGAGGAGAATGTAAGTATTTCTGGTCAAAGAGTCCATGTGTGCCAATAATGAAAGGTGGTGAAATATTTAAAAGATTACTCAGTTATTCAGAAGTGATGGCCTTTTCTTGAAGTGGTTACTAGAATCAGATCGGTTGGGGTTTACCATATGGAAAGTGCCATATCCCCTTCTTGCTTTACACTACTATTCTACTGTTATACACTACTGTTGTCAAATTCATAGCAGCCATGTATGCTATTACAGCTTCTTTCTATCCACTTGAATGGGATAAAGCCGTGATATTATGCAAAACTGCTCTGAATATAACCACGTTATGCAGAGCAAATTAGTGTAAACAAAGAAGAGGCCATCAATTTTATATAACCAGAAAAAAGGGTTATAGTTGAGATTTTTAACAACTAATGTGTTTGTACTGATATATATATACATATATATATATATATATATATATATATATATATATATATATATTTCAATATGGCTTTGATAGGAAATGTATGAGAAATCTTACCACTTGTCATGGTACTATCATGGTAGTATTACATTGCTAGATGAACGCTCCTAGGTAAAAAGTTGGAGGGGGGGGGGGGTTCCCAGTAACTATGTAATAGAATGGGCAGCCATACACCTTAGATAATTGCATTAGTTGTTGACAAGGTTTACCTTCTGTGCCCTAATAAATGCTTTTGGAGAAGGCAGGGATCAGTTATTCCTGATGCTTTGTTCTCCTACGCGTAGAGGTACCCCCTTATACCGCATTGACTGTGGCAATAACTGTAAAAAGCCACTGGGTTTGCAACTGGGTCTTGGAAAACCCATGGGAACACTTGGAAAGTCTTGATGGAACTAATAGGTGAAGGCCCCAAGATGGTGAACGTAATAGCCCCTCTTGCCCGGGGTGTCTTATATTTTAACCACAATTAGGGTGCTTTCACACCACAATTCGTTTATACGGTTTCCGGATCTGGCTGGGGAATGTGAAAACTGGGCGCTCCTGTACCCGCAAATATAACTGACAGATTCCCTTTAAGCCAGCCTGACCATTTTAAAAAAAATATTTGTATAACCAGATCACCTCTTTAACCAAATAAATTATAGAACAAGAAACTAGTTCCCTCTGTGGTAAGAGTACAATCATTTATCTTTTCATTACTGTTCTATATACATTTATAAAGAAAGCTGAATGTAGACAAAGCAGTCATCTTTTTGGTGTATGCCCCATTAAGGAACTTTTATAATGAAGGCGACATCTTTTTATACATTTTCTAAATGTTTGGGCCAATAGTGTAATTTCTTGCAAATAATATATGAAAGAAATGTGTAAATTATCCAAAATGTATATTTGTACATTATCATTACAGTAGCCTTGTATCATAATAATCTTATAATTTGTTTTACCAACAGTTGAATTGGACCCAGATCTTGACAGAGAGTCTCAGGAGTACCTAGAGGCACTGGAACAAGTCACAGAGGACCTGGAGCTCTGTGTTAACATATGCAAATCTCACGTCATGATGGTGACCTGCTTTGACATCGGAATGATTGCGGATCAGCAAGATTGTGGAAGAGAAGTGGAAGTGTGAAGAACCTAAAGAAAGTGGAATAGTAAAAAATAATGGACATAAAAAAGTTAATTTAGAAAAGACCCCGCATTGTGTGATGGAAAATAAAAAGTACATCAGAATGTGAAAATGTCAAATTGGAAAGAATGTTACTGGCTTGATACCGATGATGAATTGTAATGACTTATAAATGAATACGGTGCCTCCAGACCATATATAGGTGAATCGTGGTTCTCTGGGTTATTTAGATCTGCAATGACGTGTCACCAAGGACAAACATGGCAGAAGGCCCTCATGCAAGAAACCCTGTGGTCACAGTGCAGTGCCCCTCTAGATTGTATCTCTGCACAGCAGCACTAATATATTGGTACAGTGCCAGAATGGCAGCTCAGCCCATATACAAGGGCAGTCAATGAATACAAACATAAACCGCTAGAATTGAGCTGAATGGGAGATGTATAAATCTCTATACAGTATACAGCTATCCTCTGGTGCCAACTGTAGACAGCCAGAATCCACACTGAGGAATTGGAGAGGAATTTCCACGAGTAATCTGCTCGCTTGAAAACCCCCATAGAGCTGTGCAGAATTTCTGCCCCTCAGTTCACACTGAGGAATTTCCTCAAGCAGAATTCCGACGAGGAAGTCTGTTCCGCTTGAAGAAAGAATATGTTCTTTCTTTCAGGCGGAATCAGCGTCGTTCTCCCATAGAGATCAATGTTATTTTTTTTTTTCAGTCAGAAGCATTTCCACGCGGAATTTGCGCGAAATTCGTGCAGAATTGGCGTGAAATTCGCGCGGAATTTCCGCAAGAAAAAGAAAATTATTTTATCAATAGAAATACTTGATACTCCTCCTCCGCATGAAACCTGCATTTCTGCACGGAATTCCGCTCAAATTCCGCACGATTTCCATGCCAATTCCGTGCGAAATTCTGCGCGAAATCTCTGAGATCTTGTGGAAAAGTAACAATATTTTGAGGCAGAAAATTTCTGCTTGAATTCCGCCCCAATTCCTCAGTGTGAACATACCCTAACTCTACAGGGGGAGAAGGAAGGAATGTTATTAAAGGAACAAATTCACAGTGTTTCTGATAAAGTGGTGGCCCCCAAGCCTATATGTCCATCCTTACCTGCTGCAACCTATTGGAACTTTGTATTCAGACCTATAGTATCCCCCATTTAGATGGACGGATTGAACCCATGTTTATCTATATTCTGGAGGTAATACCTGCTTTCCCCGCAGACTTACTAAACCAAATGTACAGCACTATATGCACCCCAGTATAACTGCAGGGGGTTTTACATTTGGAATACGTATGAACATAGGCACAATGCTTCTGTCTGAATGAGAGGCCTTAAGATAGTGTTAAAATTATAACACCCTAAGTATAAGTCCACAATAAAGCTGCCAAGAATCCACAGGGAAATCCACAAGAAAATTCACACCAAATTGTGTGCATTTTGGTGCAGATATATTGCTAGAGGTTTTTTTTTTTTGCTGATTTTGTAAAAAAATAAATATATAAAAAAATAATTATTTTGAAATTCACAGTTTGCTGCAATGGCTGTGTATTAGATTTCGTGTGGATTTTATTGCAGATTTAAATTTCCCTATGAAAATCAATGGGGAAATCTACTACAAAGAAGCCACACGGGAGAGAAATTTCAAATTAAGAAAATTTCCGCAGCTTGTAGAAGAGATTTGTTAAAATGTCATCCACTTGCCTTGTTGTGTATCCGGAGGAAAAATATCAGCAAATCTGTCCGGTGTGAACTTACCCTAATGAGACAACGCAATGAAATGGGATTTTTGAGCATTGGGAATAATATGAATGATAGAAGAATGGGGTAATGAGAAAAAAAAAACATCACATCATGCATTAAAAACATACTTAAAGTGCCTTGTTTTCTTATAAATTTTTTTACATTTTTTTGGTGCTAAATTTTTAAAGCCAGCAAACCTAAGCAGACCATTAAATGTATCAACGTTTATACTGTACAGTGTAATTACTTGTAAAAAAAAAAAAAAAAGTTACAAAAAGGAAAATGAAAAGTTTTGTAGCAGAAGCAATAAAGAAATATGTTTCTGGACCTGAATTTGCCTTCTGATTTCACAAAAAAATCCTTTTTATGCAGGGGAAGACAACAAAAAGTTTTCCTCTTCAAAGTCAAATAATATTTTTCTGAGCAATTTGACAAGTTGCGAAAAACCTTTTGACTATGCTTTCATTTTCCATTTTATACAGTTCTCTATTCACCTGAATAAAAATGCCCCTCCCCCTGTATATTTTACAAGCCTAGGACATTAATCCTACTTATCTACATATGTTGATTGCTCGATTGCTCAAATTGTACTATACTGCCAGTAGTACTTTGAAGCATGGCATTTTTTTTCTATTTACACTGTTTATGCATTTTTTTAAGTCATTTTTTTTACAGTTTTTCTATGGAAGGCAAAAGCTCAGGTTTGACCTATACATGCTGCATGTAATGTGTGCATTTTTCTGTTTTGTAATGGATATCTCAAGCACCGATTGTTGTATGATTGCCAAACACTTTGCAAAAGTTTATGTGTGTAAGTAATACTACATTTCATACGGAGTCATATTTTCTGATCATCTTGTTTTTTTATATGGGGTTTTCAAAACCTTTGTATAAATGTATAATACTTTACTTAAACTTTTATCTGTGAATAAAAGATGCATTTATTAATATATTTTTTTTCTCTTTACTGGTCACATTACAATTACATTCACTGGAGATCTGGCTACAATATTTTTCTGCCCAATACAAACTGAGGAAACTATAGAGGGCAATTAAATAAGACGGGTGTGCCTTATGCCGTTCTTTAATACAAAGATATGATGGAGTCAGATGTCCCAAATGTATTAAGACCTATGGAAATAAAGAAAAAAACAGGCACGCACCTAGTGAAGCCCACAGGGGCCAGGTATCAACACAGGCAAAAACGAGTTGTCCATCAGATGTGGTTGTGCTAAGAGCACAACAACTCTCCAAGTGTGTAAGATACAGTGTGTCAGCATCCTCATATTCAGGTGTAGCAAGCGCGCCTGATGAAGAGCCCCATACAGGCTTGAAACGTGTTGTACTCTAGAGGCATAAAAATCTTTGTCCCTCACTTGGACTGCTCATGTCTATCAAGAGAAACGCTCAAACAAGGTTCATTTTTACATTCCATTACAAATTTATTAAGAAGCACATGGCACATGAATTGTAGTAAATTTGGAGGTCACCTTTTCCTCCCACTAAGCCCTTCTCTTTTAAAAAAGGGTTGAGAGTGGCTTATTACACTAAAAAGTCATACTTTTTTTTTTAGCAAAAATTTTAACTTTTGTAAGCCAGCTTTTGGCATATTAAATTCTCCCCATAATTTTTTCTGGAGTCTATGAACACATTCTAAATATCCTCATAGAGTTTGAAAATATATGACTGTGTTACATTCCTGAGGCCCATCATCCATGATATGCCACTTTGATGTGAACTTACTACCCATTACCAAATGTATACCTGCACAAGTGAAGTATCAAGATGGGGTGATAATGTGGCATAAAATATTGAGCTAGTACCACACACAGGGGCGTTGCTAGGTCTCCAAAAGACCCAGGGCTTGAGCTCATAGCCCAGCCACGCCCCCTAACCGCACCCTCAGACACACCCTAACCATGCCCCTAAGAGAATGCTTGAAGCATTATCAAGGACATTACTCCTCCATTCTGGTGATCAATGGGTGTCCCAGCAGGCATACCTCACCTAGATATCTCCTATAATGTGAATAGGAAATTATTAAACATTTTGGGAAAACCTCTAAGAGTAATGGTTGATGTGATGATCATAAATCATTAGTTTTGGCATTTGGAATTCTTTTAAGTTTACTCCATTCACCGCATGGGATAATAAACATTATATTTTTAAAGATCAGACATTTAATGGGAAAAGGTGACAATAAAATGGGTGTTATATATTTTTTTTAAATCTTTTTTTTCTACCTGTCTGGTTAGCAAATAAAGGAGGAACATCATGCATTTTTTTCTTTTTCAACCCCTTAGGAACATGCACTGTAAAAGTATGCTGCAGTGAGAAGATGCTGTTCTCCCGCTCTCTGTGCCTCTCTGTACCGCTGTCTCATAGCAGCTGTGGCAATAAAAAAACAAACAAAAAAAAAACAGCAATAGCCAGAGACCCAGGGCTTTGGGCCTGAGACCAGGGGCTACAGCCCTATTAGCCCCCCCTCCCCCCCAACAACGCCCCTGACCACACAATTTGGGTTTCTTAACAATGCAGTTTTTGTGACTCCTGCTTACCCCCAGCCCACATACAGAGAGGCCTGTCCATACTTCTTTCTGCGTTTTACTCTTTGTCAAATTGTACAAATATATATATATATCATAGAGCTCAGCTTCTATTCCTTTATCATATGCTACTCTAAAATAGGGCAGACAAAATTACCTGGTTCGTTTAAAGTCGAGGACCTGTTTTTTACATTAAGGAAGTACTCCAGATTTTTGGCCCATATCATGCACACTTACTATCACTAGTTGTACTTCACCATTATTTGTATTCCAGTACAGCTGCATCCATGCATTTTACTACTATGACCTGGTCAGGTGATCACCAGTTTGACTTACATTAAGTTACATTGCTTAATGTGTGTCACAGGATGTCAGTTCTGGGTCAGTTGACTTCCTGTGAACTATATCATTACCAACCATATTCCTTCATGCTAGCTCTCAGACCCGCTCCTCCCAGATAACCTCTCCCTACCCAGATAGGTATACTCCTGCTGCTGCTATCTCTATGATATCAGGATATATAGTGGTTAGTTATATTCATCCCCTGAGGTTGTGTTCACACATTGCATTTTTTTCTGTATTTGACATGATTTTCCCAACATGGTGTCAAAAATGGTGATATTTTAACTGCAATTGTACAAACCACAGTAAAATTGTGTAATTTTTACCCTGATGTTGGAAAATAGCAGCAAACACCCAAATGCTGTAAAAATGTGTGGAAAAATTCATTTGGAAACACCTCAATTGGGATTACAGGTCAAAAATGCCCTTTAAGGATAGGGTCACATATTGCCTATACACAAAGTATTTCACGCATGTTAAAATCCACTGTGCAAAATATGCTGCAAATTCTTCTTTGAGCAAACATAGAAGAAGCCTCACTGCACACACAGGCAGGCAGGAAAGCCCTGTGTGTTTGCTCATAGGAGAATATGTAGGGTATTTCCAGCTGGGCAGCAGATTTTGCACCCTGTGAAATACGTTGCATATACGCAATGTGTGGCCCTACCCTTAATAAGAAAAGGCTCCAAAACCACACATAATATGAACTGACCTCAACCCATAGGTCTAATGAATTCACCTGGGTAAACTCCAGCACCAGCAGCTTAGATGACCAGATGCAGTAATCAAATGCGACACCCTCAGCTATCTCTAACAATAGCTTATGGTGCAAAATATTAAAAATAAAAAATAAATTCCTGGAGTGCTTCTTACAAGATCCCTATACCATATCTATTGGGTGCAATTGTGCCCATTAGTTCAGCTTCACAAGAGTATGCTACAATTTTTTAGTCTAAAGGTTACTTCTAACATATCTGAAATAGGCTTGAAGGTGTCTAGGGTTCAGATCTACAGTGTCAGCCTGATCTATGGGTGTGTACATTTTTATTACTCTCTATAGAAGAAATGGAGAATCTTTGTTCACTATCTATGACAAAAAGTCCATTTTGGTTGTGTTTTCGACAAATGGCTCTGGCAAGGCTGAGGATGGCTCTACATCAACGCAACATTCCTTTGATTTCTGATCGCTGGTAGCCATATATAACACCGGGAGCAAGGAGGTCAGGATGTAGCAATAAAGAATGTTATGTACCATTTTCCAGGTCATTGCTTGTAGCCGTTTAATTGTCAAAGTCATAACCAATGATATACAGCACACACATCAGGACGGAAAATAGTGCTGATATCCCAATGGTGGAGCATGGTTTTACTGCTGAAATGAAAGTCCCTGCACAGATATTATAAGAATAGAAACATTTATAGTGTTAATGCTTTGATTATAGGTATTTGGACATCTCTGTTACTTAAAGAAGCCCTAAACATAAGGGACAAAAAGCTGTTGAAATAATTCTTACAAAGGCCATAGCTTGAAGCCCCCGGACCGCTAAACAAATAACGGTGTAAAGAGTTAATAGTCTCATCTCATCCACACTTTGGTGTCTGAATGGACTTAATAGTCACATTACGCCGCATAACTTTGCATCATATTTCATATATATCTTTGTGCTAGCAGTGTGCTGCTGCATTCTCCTGCTTGTGTAATCACCAGTATTTACCATTTTATATATAAATGGCTAGAGTTGAGCGAACTTACAGTAAATTGGCTAATATCGAACCTCGAAGCTCGGCTGTTGATTACTTTAGTCCGCGTAATTTAGTCGAGCTTTCCAAGGGCTCTGGTTGCCTGGAAACGTAATCGATGACAGTCTTAGGTCTCCTAGGTCTGTATCCACCTTTTCCAGGCAACTGGAGCCCTTGGAAAGCTGAACTAATTTATGCAGACTAAAGTAATCAACAGCCAAGCTGCGAGGTTCGCTACGAGCAAATTTACTGTAAGTTAACTCAACTCTATATATAAATAAATAAATATTGTATGTTGTTCAGCAGCTTTCAGTTTTCTCCTCTGGAGTGTCAGAATGGGGTGCCTTTGACCCACCAGGGAAATTTATTTTAGTAGCCAACCCTACAGCTACAGTCACTAATAGTTCCTGTGGCACCCTATACAAACAGCATACAGCACCATAGAAAATTCTTAAAGGGGTACTCCACCCCTAGAAATCTTATCCCCTATCCAAAGGATATGGAATAAGATGTCTCATCGCCCTGCTGCACCCGGCGTTCATTTAGAGCATCTGGTGCAGTGCCAGAGGCTCGTGACATCACAGCCACGCCCGCTGGTGATGTCACAGCAATGCCCCCTCAAGACGGCCATCACACGCCCTCCCATAGACTTGCATTGAGGGGGCGTGGCCGTGAAATCACAAACCTCCACCCCGCACCACGAGTCATCCGGCATGGAGCAAAGTTCACTGGATGTCTGTGGTGAAAGTGCATCGGATGTCTGTGGTACCGCAGCCGAGATCGCGGGGGTCCTGCTGCTAGGGAACCCTGCGATCTTGGCTGCAGCACCCCAGACATCTTATCCCCTATTCATTGGATAAGGGATAAGATGTTTAGGGGCAGAGTACCCCTTTAAGTAGAGCAAAGACTCCTGTCAAACCTGATCGGAATCCCTGCTTCTTGCACTGAGCAATACGATAGGGATTCTTTATGCATCGCCTACGTTCTTCTGAAGACTTACTGAGCAGTCTTAAATTTTTTATCATCTACAAAATAACACTTTTACCTGCATAGAAAGCAAATATATATTTTATGAACTATAAAAAAAAAGATTTTAACTTTAGTGCATTCTATTATACCTGTTAACATAATGCTAACAGGCATTGTATTCAGTTGGGCCGGAAGCATGGCCTGGAAAGTATATACATTAGACCTCATGCTCCCATGGGAACCCATCAGCATCAGCAATGGTGTTACTGAAAGCCGATCAGACCTTCGTTGCCCTCTACCTCCTTCTTTGTCCAGACTGTCGAGCAGTACATACAGCTGCAGGAGGCAGCTTGAGAGGAAGGGGCAGGGAAGGGCCATGGAGAGTGAAGATGGGCCCTGCTGCTTATATAACAAACTACATCCTCCCACTTGTTACCTCAGAAACTGTATATAGTTAGCTGGGTGATTTTTGGCGACCTAGATGACAGGCAGGAAGACACAGTCTGCGGTGATGCTGGGGGAAGGGTGGGTTTCTACACAAGGAGGCATGCTTCTTGTCTCAGGAGCCCACCAGGAGATTCACTGGTTCGGGCCTGCCCCTAAGCCTTTGGTTTTAGTGTATTTTTCATAGTGTAGATGGGGATTACACATGAGCAGTGTGAGAGTTTAGCTCAGTAGAGACAGGCAAATGACTTTAAACAGCAGTCAGAGGGGTGTGGCCTGGCTGCCTAGCTGAATGCACACGTGAGCTCTGAGCTACGGCTCCTACACTGTCTATAGCGACAAATTTAACGCCCAGCAAGTTGACTTTCACATCCTTGGGTGTCGGAATACCTCTGCAATGCCCACCACAAGAAGGAAGTCGGCTCACCAGGCAAAACTTGCTAAATTTCACTTCACCAGACGACCGGAGGATTCCCAAGATGGCCACCAGAGGGGCCGAGGCGCCTCTCCGGGCTGCGTGTCCTCTCCTGTATCACTGCGCCACTCCCCAGCTCAGCACCTCCGCAGATAGTCGTCTGTTCCCGATTTACCAGCGGAGACGGAGAACTGCACCTCACCGCCTGGCCCTCACAGCTTGCCACACTCTCCAGCCGCCACGGCTCTGGAGGTAAGTGAAAACCAGCTCCCCTCCACTGCTTCCCTGAGCTCACAGGCTCTATCCCCCTCTTGCAGCCTGCTCAAACAGAAGCAGCACTTGGAGGGACACTGCCTCTCGCCCTCTTTCTCGCCACTTGCGGAGTGGCTGCTCACAAAAAGCTTGGAGGGAGAAACCCTTTTAACCTTACCTGTCTCAGATGTTCCATTAACGGATACTGCTATGAAGGACATGCTCCTGCTCCAAAATCGCTCCATACTGCTGGCTATGCAAGCGCTGATTAACCCGTTACGCACTGAAATTGCTGATCTGGGTGGCAGGGTAGACCATATGGAGGAAAATTTGGATACTTCGAGGACAGGAGCAGACGCAACAATATTAATCTTAGGGGAGTGCCTGAGACTGTTCTGCCACAAGATGTCCCTGCTTACGTTCAAGCTCTGATTAAAGCCATGCTGCCCGGCTGCACAGATCGAGATTTGGAGGTGGAAAGAGCTCACCGCGTTTCGCGGCCCAGACACCTTGCAGAATCTGTTCCTAGGCACATACTAGCTAGAGTGCACTTCTTTAGAGTAAAAGAGGAGCTCATGATTTTCTCCAGAAACAATGGGGGCTTGCCGGCATCATATCACAGGATACAGATTTATGCTGATCTCTCTTCTGTAACTTTGCAACTGCGCAGAGATCTCTCTTCCATCACTGCTGCACTTCATCAAGCGAAAATTCCTTACAAGTGGGGTTTCCCTGTGCGCCTACTGGTTCACTCTGAGAATTAACTTCATCTTATTCGTTCTGCAAAGAGGGACGAAAGGTTCTTCAGCAATGGAATGTGGGTATACCTAGCCTACTGGATTCACAAACTACATACTTTGCACCCTCAAGGTTTTAATGAATGTATCGATACAGTTAAATAATTTGATAATTTGGGGTTTAAAAATTTCCAATTTTTTCTTATGGATTAATCTCCAAAATATTATACCTTGATTTTTCTTTGTTCCTTCTGTGCTGTTCACCCTGGAGCGCCCCACTGTGCATTCATTATTCCTTATGTTTTATTATTTAAGTTCTGTTTATTTTCCTTTCCTTTCTACATATAAATACTTTTGTACTTTTTATTTATTTATTGTTTGTAAATTTGGATCTTTGTACGAATATTCACACTCTGCGTTTTCGCCGGGTGCTGTATTCAATACCGCACTGGTCATTCTAGTTCATCTTTTTTCCAAGTAGTGTTCATACATTCCCGTCTGGTCAGTTGCGATTTGGTTTACCGCACTGTCATTTATTTATTTTTTATTTTATTTTATTTTAATAAGGCAGCGATATACAATTAAAAAAATTTTTTATCCTTTGAATTAACATACATAATTCTTTATATCATATACATTTTTTGAAATAATATCCAACTTGTGTTGTTGAATACCGCACCGGTGACTAAGCGGTGTGACTTCTTGAGTCGCTTGTGGTGTTATATTCACACCACATGCGATAATTATATTATATATACATATATATATGTTTATAGGATTGCATTGTGCTTTTTTATTGCTATTATTATTTTTTTTGTGATTTTTGTTTGTCTATTTAAATTTATTTATATCTATTTATATATTTTTTCATACATTGTCACATGGATATGTAATTCTATGTAACAACTCTTTCAAAAAGCACTCTAATGGTTAATTGCTGGAGGTATATATATCTGTTACCAGCCTTCCCTTGTCATGCCTGATGAAGCTGCGCATGCGCAGCGAAACGCGTTGCATCTATTAAATCCATTGATTTTACTTGGCTGCCTGATGGTTCCTCTCTGCGCCAGACAAACTCCTGACTCCCTGGTCATTCGTTTTTGATTTTACTCTCACCCAGGATGGCTGCAGTGGACCTTCTTCCATATATCTTCTGCTCTTAACTTTGTTGTGTGTGGGCGCCCAACCAACTTTGGTAAGCGGCTTGGGAATCACCGTCCCTTACCCCCACCTGCAAGATCTACTGATCCCGCACATGAGGCGCCTTCCTTTCTTTCTCTAGCCTACCTACCCGTCCACCACCCAAAATCCGGGAAGAATGGACCACCGTACGCTGAATGCTGGACAATTCCACAAGTGCCGTTTACAATGTGAGGCCTGAGTGGGACTTGGATGTTTCCGGGTGTGGAAGGCTGTAGACTGCAGCATTGACGTTTACCCCACTCCACTGATGGACCTCGGTCTATCCTGGACGGTTCGAATATCCTTTCTCTGCATTTCATTTGCATTATCTGTTGTTCTGTTTATTTGTTTCTACGTGTGTTTAATGGTGTTTATCCTGACTATATCGTATCCGTGCATTGCTGTGATTACCAGGAAACAGTCGCCCTTGCTAGGAGGCGCTCTGTTCTGTTATATTGATTCTGCCTCTGTAGACATTTCTATGCTTTTTCTTTAATTATTCGATGGTGTTATTGTTTGATAGCCTTAAAGTTAATGACCTAAACAGCCCTATGCAAAGAGCTCACCTCTGGTGGGAAGCGAAAAATGTACATTGTGATAAAACATCACAATGTAAATTTTTCGCTTCCCTGTCTCCAAGAGACACATTTTCTTTGCCAAGACGCTTTTAGGTTATCTTTCAGGGGATTCCCACACCTATTTCAGGCACACTTTAGTTCCAAAACCCGTGGAGTTGCCATAGCGATTAAGAACACTGTGGCCTTCGCACTGATTGACTCATACTCAGACCATTTAGACCGATATTGTATATTGGTTTGTAAGTTGAATAATGAACCTTACACTATAGTTTCTCTATATGCTTCTAACAGTGCCCAACCGCCCTTTTTAGGAAACTTATGGGGAAACGTCACCAACACCGTCAGGGCCACCTAATCATGTGCGGTGATTACAATTTTACTGTAGACCCACCACTTGACACCACTTCCCCCCATCTCTGCAACCCCATTAATGTTGCAGATGTCCTGTGGAGGGAAGAGTTGTATGACGTGTGGCATATACAGCATGGGGACGAGAGGGATTATACATTTCACTCAGGAGTGCATAATGTGTACTCCCAAAAACAACCTACATGAATATGACCACAAATACAGGCAATATATTATCTCCCAAAATGGGGGGCACAAAACAGAAATGCACAGGACCTACAACACTAGAAAACCCCCTTCAATGTGTCAGTATGCAATAATGAATAATGTACACAAAGGTATGAAAAAGTAAAAATGTTATTGCTTCTTTAATTGCACAGAACAGCCCATTAGTTCCCAACCCATAAAAAACATATATAACACAAGACAGGTTAAAAAACAAGCGGTGGGGGAACACCAATAGATCACAATGTAAATGGATACAGCAGCATATATGTAAGGTCCGAGTGACAAGAAGTTTATAGCTACATTCATAGAGTATATATATATATATATATATATATATATATATATACATTCTCTGTATAGCTGTACAAGAGTATAAAGGCTCTATAAGCACAGTATGTTAAGGCCTAATGGCTGCTCGTCACTCTAGGGATAACACTACATAGTATGAACCCCAATCTGATATAGCTGCCACAAATTCACATATAAAATTGACCATAACACAAGACGTGTGCGCCGGTGTTCCCCCACCTCACACTACAACACGTTTCGCTCCGTTTCGTCCGGGAGTGATGAGGAGGGGGGACACAGGGAGCTTTATATAGGGGGAACCTTTTGATACTGACCTATAGAGCGGTGGCGCCTTCTGTAATGGCGCTTGGTATGACATGCCCTGCATCCCCGCGTCTCCGGAAACACGTCATCCTCCCGCGAGATCGGCCGCAACAAGTGACGTCACCCGTGGGAGGAGGATCATGTCCGGAGAAGCGCGAGGCCCGCGCATGTGCATCCAAGTGCACAATCGCCCTGTGGCCATATTAGATCTGGGCAGAATCGCCCTTGCACTGACACTATAACCATAGTAAGCTGGACCAGACCAATACTGTCACTCTAAATAAAAAAAGGAATATGTTAATTATGACATTGATTATACATGTTATGGTCACCACCTAATGACCAACATTAGTTCCACCCATTTTTTGCTCCCGTGTCTCTACCCACTATAAAAACCTACCCCAAAAGTATAAACCCATTATGAACAAAAAACCTAATCAGTCAGAGATGGTGAAATGTCCTATAAAAAACATGTTCTCATTTAACCCCAACGGAGATGTCGTTTTAAGTGAGATAATCCACTGACATTCTACTTTTTCAAGTTGTTTCTGAATGTCGCCTCCTCGGATGCCCATATGGATACAGTCTATTCCTCTAAACTTGAGCAGTCACCATTGTCCATTGTGTGAGGTCCTGAAATGCCGTGGGATTGGTTTTAATTTAAATATCCCTTCAAGATCAGTCAGTTCAACTTTCATTGCAGATTTTATGTCTCGTAAATGCTCTTGAATTCTTACCCGCAGTTGCCTTGAGGTCATTCCCACGTAAATCAGTCCGCAGGGCCATCGCGCATAATAGACCACTGCCGTTGTCTTGCAATTAATGTGGTGAACTATCCGGAATTTCTTCTCTCCACTAGAGTCCACAAAGAAGTCTGTTCTCTCAACTTGATTACACACTGAGCAGTCCCCACATGGTACTGATCCCCACTTGGGGCCTGTTGATGAGAAGATATATGAAGATCTAGGAGACACATAATGGCTTCTAACCAACAGATCTCTCAGGGACTTACGTCTTCTCGCCGTTACTTGAGATTGTGTAGGGAGTATTTTTCGACGGTCCGGATCTTGTTGCACTATTGGCCAAACTTTACCCGTGGATCCCATCATCTCACGCCATCTGCAATGATAATCTGTTATCATCCTGATTTCCTTGGATTTTGCTTTTTTAGGTCTTGATTGTAATAGGTGCTGTCGCTGCTGTGATTTGTCTCTCACGTACCCTTTAGTTACATCTCTAGGTGAGTATCCTCTCTGTGAAAAACGTTGTAAGTCGAAAGCTTGTCTCTCAAATTCACCCTCCTCATCACAGATCCTTCTGGCTCGAAGGAACTGGCCATATGGTATTGCACTAATGGTGTTTTGTGGGTGGGAGGATTGGGCGTGAAGTACTCTTTCGATGAATAGTAGAAAGTAATTTGCCACAGTCATCAACGAGGATTTTTAAATCTAAGAAGTCCATTTGTTTCTGACTAATCTGATGTGTTAATTTTATGTTCAGATTATTCTCATTGAGACTTGTGAGGAATACAAATAGAGATTCATATGTACATTGCCAGATAAACAGCACATCATCTATGTAGCGCATCCATGATGCCACTCCTCTTGTCTGCAGGTAGAAGCGATCCTTGAAAGTAAAGACATTTTTATGAAGCACAAACTCCAGTAAGATCAACAGAAATTCCCAAAATTGGGGCTTAAGTCTCCTCATCTTTAGAAAGTATTTAAACGCTGCCTGCCCCTGTGTATGGTTAATACATGCGTAGAGTGATTCCACGTCGCAGTACACCAGAAACATGTCCTTCTCCAACGTCACCCCTTCTAATCTTTGTAGGACTTCTCCTAAGTCTTTAATGTATGAGGGCAGATCCTTGACACAGGGCTGTGGGTAATAATCAAGAAAACGACATATTGATTCACAAAGACTCCCCTTCCCCGACACTATTGGTCTGCCAGGCGGGTTGGATAAGTCTTTGTGAACTTTGGGCAGCAGATACAAAGTGGTAATCACAATGTGGCTTCTCCAGACATGATCCTCCTCCCACGGGTGTAGCCGATCTAGCGGGAGGATGACGTGTTTCCGGAGATGCGGGGATGCTGGGCGTATCATACCAAGTGCCATTACGGAAGGCGCCACCACTCTATAAGTCAATATCAAAAGGTTCCCCCTATATAAAGCTCACTGTGTCCCCCCTCCTCATCACTCCCGGACGAAGCGGAGCGAAATGCGTTGGAATGTGAGGTGGGGGAACACCAGAACACACGTCTGCGACCTTTTAGGTTGGTATTATCCCTGTAACTTGTGTTATGGTCAATTTTATATGTGAATTTGTGGAAGCTATATCAGATTGGGGTTCATACTATATAGTGTTATCCCTAGAGTGACGAGCAGCCATTAGGCCTTAACATACAGTGCTTATAGAGCCTTTTGTGGTACGCCTCGGGGGGTGTAGGGTAGTTGGGGTGTTGCTGTTCTGAATAACAAATGGCACTGTTAACCCTTGTCACTCGTGACGCAAGGGTGAGGGTTAAATACTGTAATGTTGCTAGGGCCTATCACCCAAGAGCGATAGGTGAGTGCGAAATAAATGGATTGTCCACAACCACTGTTTAACCGAAAACTTGCAGGAACTTTTACTGAAGATTTTCTGAAGCAGGCAATAGCAATAACAGTCCAGATAACAGAGTCTATTTCTAGTTGATCAGCGATTGACAGTTGGTTGGGATCAGATAAGCTCAATTTAGCTTTTAGAAGATTCCGTAGCATAGATCCGCTGGATTTAGGGGTACATTTAGGTCCAGTGATCTTGCGGAGAGTAGCAGGGAATTGTTGAAGTATAACCGCTTTAGTATAGGCCAAGGCCGCAAGGCCGCAGCTCCCTTATATGGGCAGGGGCTGGCCGTTTTGGATTGGTCCATAACAATTGTCACTCACCATTACACGGCATTGTGGGTGAACATGTGACACAAGAACCACCTAAGGTCCTTCAACATACCATAGAGTTCTGAGTAACGGGTCACATGACCTAAGGTCCTGCATCGCCAAACAAGTGAGTAATGCAATATACATATTTACAATAATAATTATTATAAATATTAACTTACTAAGGGGTGACTAGGGGCTAACTAGGGACTTTGGGGACCCCCCCTACCAAGGCACCGTATGAAATACGGTGCCGGGACACCACACTTTATACTCTTGTACAGCTATACAGAGATACCCCTAGAGGGGAGGATGTATATACCATATGAATGTAGCTATAAACTTCTTGTCACTCGGACCTTACATATATGCTGCTGTAGCCATTTACATTGTGATCTATTGGTGTTTCCCCACCGCTTATTTTTTTAACCTGTCTTGTGTTATATATGTTTTTTTATGGGTTGGGAACTAATGGGCTGTTCTGTGCAATTAAATAAACAATAACATTTGTACTTTTTCATACCTTTGTTTACATTATTCATTATTGCATACTGACACATTGAAGGGGGTTTTCTAGTGTTGTAGGTCTTGTGTAATGTGTACTCCCGCTTAGACTTTTTCTTAGTGGATAGGTTGGTACTCCATCTAGTGCGTTCAACCCTGACATATCTTTGGCGGAGCAATCCCTTCCTCTTATCCCACCTTCTTCACGGTAGGCAGATAGAGATGGACCTAATAGAATATTTCCAGATTTTATTGCGACAGGAGGCTCCTAATATATGCATATCTTTCTCTTTACTAACTCTCAGCAGCGAAAGGGTTAATGCATTACAAAAGAAAAAACTTTTATGTGCACCCAAACATGAATGAACATAGTGCACCAATCAGAGATAACCCTAGTGAATAAAATGTCTGTAACCGAGATAATCTTCCTTCTTTCTCGCTGCTCTCAGCAAGATAAGTATATATATTGTATTTCATTATATTGTTATTGCTCCTTGATTTACTTATTACCATATATATTCATTTATATTTGATATCCCATTCCGTTTTATTATATTCCCAGTTTTATATATATATATAGTACATATATAATTTCCATTACTCTTTTCCCCCGCTTCATGGAGCCCCCGCCCCCCCCCCGCCCCCCTTTTTATGCTTCATCATATTCCCCCGTTCACTTCAGTGTCATTTTATTCACCTTAAATTGTCTCCGCTTCGGTTCTCCTCACAGACTCGCATCTCCGGCCTTAGTACGCTGGCTACGCTGTAATCTCGCTTCTCGCGAGATTTCGGCTCTCCTCATAATTTTCGCAGCGCGTCGGCGCGATATTACCTTCAGTCATTCCTGTCACAGCGTTCAGTGTGTTCAGTAGCGTCTCTGCTTCTTCTTAAATTCGTGCTTGCTCATTACTTGTACCACCAACTGAATTTAAGTATATTAGTAGTATCCTCCTGGTAGGAATATCTTAACTATATTTTATTCATATTAATATATAAATACCCTCCTTTGGCATACCTTCTCCTGAGGTGAAAAAACTTTTGCCACTCAATATGGAGAATACTAAATCTTTACCTCAAGATAATACCTCTGTGTCCATTGACCAGGCTAACAGAGACCCTGATAATATTCAATCCTTAGTGGATATTTCAGTAGCCAAGTCAGTACATAATGCTATGAAAATGGCTATGTCCTCTCTCACTGAGTCCAGCTCTAAGTCCATTTCCATGGCTATGTCCCATGATAAATCTAATTTGCCTTCTACCCCATCCGACATATTTTGGTCGGCGGAGGAGTCTACCTCCATATTAGCCAGAGGACATAAAGGAACCGGTAAATGCGCTAAAAAACAGCGTTTTTCTATAGACGACTGCAAAACCCGCTCCACTAAGCATTCTCATGAAAGGTCAAGACATGGTAAACATAAAATGCCACGTGAACCTAGTGGCCCTGAATTTTCTGCCTCTTTTGAGCAGACCAGACCCTCCGTCCATGAGGAAGTAAAAAATACTCGGACTAAAAAAGCCCAAAAACGGGCAAAACCGGATTCCTACAACATATCATCCTCCTCTGATTCAGAGGACATGTCAGATGCCGCAATATCTATTAATGATAGTGACGGCGACAGTTTTGAAGAGGGTGAAATTCCTGAAGTCCCTTTAGAACAACCTACTACTGAAAATTCAGGATCCAATCAGGTTCTAGACAGTCAGGGCAACCCATTTTTTGAACCTGAATGTATCATACATCCCAGATCATCTGAGTGGTCTCCCAACCCTATTATAGCCAAATATTTGGATACTAGGGTCAAAAAGGCTTTAGATAAACCTTCACGGAATAAACTCCGTGCTGAATGCCCGAGACCTAGCCTTCCTAGTAAATCCACTATGACCCCTGAATTAGACCCTGTCCTTATCAAATATCTGTTGAAAACAGGGAAAAATCCCAAAAAGGGATTAGACCGCTCCCTTAAGAGTGTACAAGATAAGCTGTTAGATCTGCTTGGACCTCTAACAAAAATTTTAGAAATTTCTGAAGACTCTATGGTTTCGGTTCAGCCTATGAATACCTCTGACATACGAGGATGGGCCCAACGGGCAATTTGTGTCTTTGGCAATGTTAATGCTGCCATGACCGCTGAAAGGCGAAGAACCATTTTAATGAAGTTGGATCCACAACTTACTAACTTGGCTTCAGCAGAATTTGAGCCTCCTACAGATGGTCTCTTGTTTGGAGACAGTTTTTTGAAAGAAATCAGTAAATTTGTAGGGATATTTACATCCCTTGATAAAGCTCAAAACTCGCTCCGGAAAGTTTTTCCTGGGAGAGTTTTTGGACGGGCTGGAAAAGGACGGAGCCGTTTTTCCAGCCGTTCTGCCTCATCCAGAGGTACATCCAGAGGCTCCTTCCAACAGGAGAGATCCCAATACTCTTCCACTTACCAGCCAACGCAGTTTTTCCCTACTAGAGCGAGACCATGGAGAGCTAGAGGAACCCGAGGTTTTCCCAAATCCGGATCCTCCACTGGTAAGTCCTCCTTCTCTTTTTTCTTCCCTTCTTCCTCTAGGAGGAAGACTCCAACATTTTTCCCAAGCTTGGGCATCCATAACATCAGATTATTGGATCCTCAACACGGTATCAGGTTACATGATAGAGTTCATTTCTCCCCCTCTTCAAACCTCTTTCCCTCTTCCGATTCATTTTTCTCTTCTAGACAAATCTCTGATAGATCAAGAGATACAAGATCTCTCTTCCAAGGGGGCCATTATTCAAGTTCCTCCACATTCTCCAGGTTTCATCAGCAATATCTTCCTGGTGAAGAAAAAAGATGGAGGTCACAGGCCTGTCATCAACCTTCGCCAACTGAACGATTTCCTAGTATACCGCCACTTCAAGATGGAAGGTATCCATCTTCTAAGAGATCTGCTTCTTCAGGACGATTGGCTTGTCAAAGTGGACCTAAAAGATGCCTATCTCACAGTCCCCATCCATTCTTCACATCAACCTTACCTTCAGTTTCTTTGGAAAAACCGGAAATGGCAGTTCACTTGCCTACCTTTCGGTCTTTCTTCAGCCCCTTGGTGTTTCACCAAACTTTTAAAACCAATTGTAGCACTCTTAAGGAGTCGTGGCGTTCGTCTAATCATTTACCTAGACGACATCCTTATTTTGGCTCAGTCTCAAGCTCTGATCCAATGTCATCTTCAATGGACATTATCTCTTCTAATCAGTTTAGGGTTCACCATCAATTCGAAAAAATCGATACTGACCCCTTCAAGGGAAGTCGAATTTTTTAAAGTTTTCTGATAAACACCCAATTGACTACTCTCAGTCTACCTCTGAGAAAACTTCAACTGATCCGGAAAGAGATACGTTCTATATTGAACAAACGGATGACCTCTTTGAGAACTATTGCTCGCATAGTGGGTCTTCTATCAGCCTCCATCCAGGCTATTTTTCCAGCCCCGCTACATTACAGGGCTCTTCAACGCCTCAAGATACAACATCTCAGAGAGGGACTTTCTTATTCGGATTATGTTCCCCTTTCCTCAGAAGCCGTAGAGGAGCTATCATGGTGGCTCCATCATGTTCAGCTATGGAATGGGAAAACCATTTTCAGCTGCAAACCAGATCTGATTATAGAATCAGACGCCATCCTTTTGGGCTGGGGTGCCCGTCATGGTCATCTTTCGACGGGAGGAAAGTGGTCAGAAGAAGAGGGTTCTCTTCACATCAATTGCCTGGAACTATTAGCAGGTTTCTTCGCCATCAAGAGCTTTGCAAAGTTCAGATCGCACTGCTGCATATTACTTCGTATGAACAATATATCAGCAGTACAATATATCAACAAACTGGGAGGAACAACCTCCAAAATTTTGTCAGATATAACCTCCAATATTTGGAATTATTGTTTCGACAACGATATAATCCTAAAAGCGGAATACTTACCAGGCCTTTCCAACAATGTGGCGGATTGGAACTCCCGTTTCCTAACCGATCACAGCGACTGGAGATTGGATCCAACCATTTTCTCTATAATCAATTCTCATTGGGGTCCACTATACATGGACCTATTTGCATCTCGCTTAAATCGCCAGCTCCCTCTATTTTTCAGTTGGCGCCCAGACCCGGAAACTCTAGGGATAGATGCGTTTCTTCAAACTTGGCCATCAGAAACCCTTAACGCTTTCCCTCCTTTCGTGATGATTCCGAGAGTCCTATCACAAACTGTCCTTCAACAAGCAACTTTAGTTCTGATAACCCCGTGGTGGCCATCCCAAGTCTGGTTTCCGCAAATCCTGAGTCTTCTGATAGATTTTCCCATTCTCCTCCCAGACCTTCATCATCTACTTCTAGACCCATCAGGGAATCCTCATCCTCTTATTCTTTCTGGAGGACTTCCCCTACTGGCTTGCCCCATTTCAGGTCAACAGACCTCCAAATTTCAAGTTCTACTAGAGACATCTTGTCAGCAGCCTGGGCTCCAGGCACCAAGAAGGCTTACAGATCGGCCTGGGGACTTTGGGTTCGTTGGTGCTCTCAACGAAACCTGGATCCCATTTCTGCCCCTATCTCACATATCCTGAATTATCTATCTGAGGCTTTTGATACGGGTAAAGCCTATAGAACTATCGATTTATACAGATCAGCCATCTCCTCGGAACACGAACTTATTGAGTTAATTCCTGTCAGTAAACACCCTCTAGTGTGCAGAATTCTTAGAGGAATTCGATTTAAAAGACCTCCTCTTCCCAAATATCAATCTACTTGGGATGTATCTCTCATTCTCAACCTCTTTTCTTCCTGGGAAGATAACGATCTTCTTCCTCTAAAATTACTGTCCTACAAGTTAACAGTCCTTCTTTGTTTAATCTCTATTAAAAGAGTTTCGGATGTCAGAGCTCTTGATATTTCTCATAGAACTTTTACTCCTCAAGGTGTCCATTTCTCTATTTTTCGTAGAACTAAAACTAATTTACAATCTGTTTTTTATCCTTCCTTTTTACAGCACCCTAAATTATGTGTCGTCAGATGTCTTAAATCTTACGAGTCTAAAACTTCATCTCTCAGATCTCATAATTCTACACAACTTCTCATCTCTTTTTGTAAACCCCATCTTCCCGTGTCTTCTCCAACGCTAGCCAGGTGGGTCAGACATACTATGTCCTTGGCGGGTATTGATATCTCTTTATTCGGTGCCCACTCCTTAAGAAGTGCCATGTCCACTAAAACCATTCAATCAGGTGGCTCTCTGTCCGATGTCCTTAAGGCTGCTGATTGGTCCTCAGAATCAACTTTTATATCCTTTTACTTTAGACCAGAATCTCATGTATCTATGTCTGTATTATAAAAACATTGTGTCTCAATATTAGCTTTAAACTTGCATATATTAGGAGCCTCCTGTCGCAATAAAATTGAAGATTTTCCTAGTTTTATGACGGAAAGTATAGATTTTATTGACGACAGGAGGCGAGTAATATCCCTCCCTTTTCCCATGCTCTATGTTATACACCATTCTTTTATTCTTTCAGCTTATTGAGACTTCTTCATTGGAAGACCTTCTCCAGGGATCCTCCCAAGATTTTATTGTCTTCGATCCTACAGTTTCCAGATCCAGTATCAGAAGCTATGCATCACTTTGATTGTTTCCAGTTGTTCCTGATTCTTCTATGTTACTTCTAAGATTTGAGACTCTTCGGCATTATTCTCCAAGATGGCATCGAGAAAGAAGGAAGATTATCTCGGTTACAGACGTTTTATGCACTAGGGTTATCTCTGATTGGTGCACTATGTTCATTCATGTTTGGGTGCACATACAAGTTTTTTCTTTTGTAATGCATTAACCCTTTCGCTGCTGAGAGTTAGTAAAGAGAAAAATATGCATATATTACTCGCCTCCTGTCGTCAATAAAATCTATACTTTCCGTCATAAAACTAGGAAAATCTTCAATTAATACTCAATCTTCTCCAGACCCTAAAACCCTGGAGCCTCTCCAAGACTAGTATGAGAGGCTCCTTTATTAAGCAGGGTGTGAAACACAAAAAGCAGCGAGAAAGCAAACTTGTGGATCTCCTACACAACATCCGACAATTGGAGAATCAAAATAAATCTAACCCGTCAGTTACACTAGCAGCTTCTCTTAAGGAACTGTGACTGGAACTAAGGGGCCTACTTCTAACTTCTTATGAAAAAGCCTTTCGGAAGACTAGGGCGACCTACTACTCGCAGAACAACAAGGCTAGTAAGTTATTAGCAGCGCGTCGCAAGTCCCAACAAATTAAGAGCAGGATTCCTTACCTCATCATCTCTTTACTTACCAAAAATGATATACTCCTAAAGATATTGTGAATGGCTTCCAAGCTTATTATTCCCACCTTTGTAACTTAGGCGATTCCAATCCCGACCCGTCTCCAGCAGACGACATTTCTTCCTTCCTGAATTCCCCAACACTACCTACTTTATCAGTTTCTCATTTGCAGGCTCTTATTTCCCCTATCACGATAGCAGAAGTGGACATAATAATAAAATCCCTCCCTCATTATAAAGCCCCTGGCAACGACGGCTTTGCGAACCATTATTTTAAACACTTTAGAACCTTACTAGCTCCTCATCTCAGGAATTTCTTCCAAGCTGTATTAGACACAGGATCCTTCCCCAAGGAAAACTCCCAGGCCCTCATTATCACTCTCCCCAAGCCTGGTAAGTCCTCGGATGACTTTAGACCTATATCACTGCTAAACCAAGACATAAAAATATTTGCCAAAATATTAGCCACCTGATTCATGTAGACCAAGCTGTATTTGTTCCCTTTAGGCAGACATTCTTCAACACCAGGAGAATGTTGGGGTTTTTTCATCATGTTGCTAGCAACAAAATTCCCATGTTGGCTTTGGCGCTGGACACGGAGAAGGCATTTGACCGGCTTCGTTGGACTTTTGCCTTCTCCGTACTCCGGCACATGGGCTTCAATGGCCCTATAGTCACTGCAATCAAGGTCCTCTACCATAACCTCACCGCCAAAACCTTTGTCAATGGGTAATTATCAGATGAATTTGCACGAATGGCACTAGACAGGATTGCCCCTTGTCTCCCTTGATATTTGTGCTAGCCATGGAGCCTTTAGCTCAAGCTATTAGAGAGGACCCGCAGATGTTGGGAGTGGTCATTGGGGGTAAGTCACATACCATATCTCTCTATGTCGATGATGTTTTTCTCTCACTGACCAACCCTGAATCATCTGTAGCGGCAGTGATAGATTTGATCACTAGATACTGTACACTCTCTTACTACCACTTGAATTCCACTAAAACCCAGGCCTTACCATTGCATTTGTCACCCCGGCAGGTCTCCCACCTCAAAGCACTTAATACCTATGACTGGCGCGTCAAGGATATAAAATATCTAGGTACTAATCTAGCTGGCTCTCAATCTCTGCTGTATAAACTAAATTATGATTCTCTTCTCTCGGTAGTGCAGGAGGATTTGCAACTCATTTCCAGGCATGCCTTCTCATGGATTGGAAGAATAGCTGCCTTTAAGATGTTCCTGCTGCCCAAATTCTTATATGTGTATCGCACCCTGCCAATCGTTGTCCCTGAGACGTTTTTTGTAAAAGCCCACTCCTTGCTTTCTAACTTTTTATGGGGTAACAAGAAACCTAGAATAGCACGCCATATTTTAACTAAGGACAAAAACTCTGGAGGATTAGCAATTCCGGATTTGAAATTGTACTATCTCTCCAAGCTAGTGTCTATGTTGAAGGGATGGCAGCCTCCCGATGATACAACACCCTGGATACACTTAGAACAATCGTTAACCTCCCCACTTTTGCTGAAAGGTCTACTGCACATTCCCTTCTGGAACATTGGTTTGGGACCGACAATACTGGCATCTCTTAGCGCCTGGTCAACCTTTCATAAGATAACTGCCTCTGATCCCCCACCCACTCTCATGAAACTGCCATTTACACTATTACAAGCATTGTTGCCACGCACAGAGCTCCATAGATGGACTGAGGGAGGGGTGACTATAGTGCAGGACATCATCTCTGCAGATACATTATTGTCCTTCCAAGACTTAAGTCATGTATACTCTCTACCTTCCACAGAATTTTACAAATACCTGCAGGTACGACATCTGTTACAAGGTCTGGTACCGACTGGGATCCAATCAGATGCATTTGCTATTCTATACACGAAGGGAAACCAAAGAGGTCTGAAACATTTATACAACAATTAATACATTCTGCACAGTTCACTAAGTCTCCTCCTCTCCGTAGTTGGGAGAGGGACTTGAACAGGTCTTTTACTACTGAGGAGTGGCAAGGTTCCTTCAAAAGGATCCATCTCTATTTAAAATGTTCGGCTCATGCTGAATCCGTGATGAAGACTATGTTGAGGTGGTATTACACCCCAGACAGACTAGCCTTTATCTACCCCACTGTTTCACAAGCATGCTGGAGGGGATGCACTGGAAGATGTGTAAACAAATACTGATGACTATCCTTCCTTGGTCATTATCCTGGACCCCGTACTTAGTACACCTACTGATAGGCATTGAGAGCTTTCCCGTGAAAGGTACGGCCCTGATATGTATGATATGCGTTATTATTGCCAAAACCATTCTGCTTGGTAAATGGAAGTCTGTTGACTTACCTGACCCAGAGGAACTACCCGCAGCTATTAACCTCACTTGTGCCTTTGAATGCATACTATCATTGGGTAACGGCACTTACCCCACCTTCTTATCTATGTGGCATTACTGGATTAAGTCTTCATATTATGTGGGAGACAAATGACACACAAACCTTTTCCTCTTTCAGCCGTACTACAAATCTGTTTTGGCCTATAGCTTCTTTATATGCTTGATGCACCTATGATGAATAATATATTAGACACTGCAATGCCTATGATTATACTCCCGTTATATGCTTAATGAGTCAGTTCCTTGATGATTGTTAATCGACTGTACACCGATTTATTATTACTTCTGTTATTTTAATATGGTTCATACGTTTTGCCGGGTATGCCTGGCTTGTTTTTATACTGTTGAAAACTCTTAATAAAAATTATTCATGGAAAAACAGCAGTCAGAGGCAGTGACGCAGCTTAAAGCAGGACTATTTCTGCTCATCATTTGCAAAAATGCAAACTCACACAGGAGCAAAACAAACAAACAAACCTTGGTCTTCGAAGTACTAATTTAACATATTAAAGGGGATTTCCAAACCACCACAGTTGCACAGTACATAAACATTTATTCAAGGTAAGATATGGACAATGCGTTTTGCACCTACCTCAGGTTCCAACGGTAGGTAAGTGTTGGCATGCTGTCAAAAGTGCGGGTGCTGTGGTGGAGAATGTACTCCCACCACATAACTCTGACTTCTGACAGGACACTAACATTTGCCTGCTGTTGGACCTGAGGAAGGAGACGAAACATGTTGTCCACCTCATACCTAAATAAATTTTTATGTCCTGTGCAACTGTGGGGGTTTGGAAATTCTTTATGCCTACCAAACAGCAGCCCTAGTATTAGACCCTTATTTTTCCTCTATTTTGCATTCTCTTTTGTATAACCCTATAAGGTAAGCACAGCACCACTGGTATGGTGGTGGGTCAACAACATAATGCAGTATTACACCAGGGAGCCCAGCAGCAGTTTTCTCCTTTTTTCCTTTCTTTTATCCTAAGGACAGGGGATAAGATTTCTGATCTGGCTGCTGGGACACCCCGCGAACTCCAGGCTGGCAGGGTTAATGACCCCTCCAATAGACATGAATGGAGGGGCGTGGCATGACATCATGAACACGGCCACCTGAAGCTGGCGTTCTGAACATAATAATTCAGAATGTCAGTCTGGAGATCGCTGGGGGCCCAGCATCCTGACTCCCCGCAATTAGACATCTTATCCCCTATTAAGATAGGGGATGAGATGTCTAGGGGTGGAGTACCCCTTTAAATTGCCCTCACTAAACAGATGGCTTACTACCAGCCACCCCAAAAATAAATGTGTTACCTCATACGTCATTCAACATCCCATAGAGTCTATCACACCTCGTTGTCTCCACACCAGAGGTTTTGTTCCTTCACAGACCCCCCCCCCATTGCAAACACAGTGCAGAATCTTTTCTAGTCTGATAATGAGCTGACTCAAGAGCAGAACTTCCAAAGTGGGACAGGATCATGGTATTGCCCCCTCCTAATTTTAACAATCACTTCACAGGTACCAGGGAAAACCAGCTGGAAAATGTACTGCATGTTCCCAATACTTTATCTGGTTAGTGTGAGAAAATCCCTAGCACCATGGACATTGGCCCTCATTTACTATTCTAAACCCGACCTCTTTTGTCTGGTTTTTTTGTCGCATCTTTGTCTGCGCCATGTCACAGACATCGTGCGCCAGTCTGCGACACTATGCGACATTTTTTCCCGACGGACCCGATGTGGATTCTCCCAAACCCGAAAAAGGGGCGTAACCCGACATTTCTGAGCTTTCCCACGTATTTATTAAGGTTTCCAACCCGAATTTGTTGAATTGTTGTGGATTTTCTCCCGACAGCTCAGAGGAGTTGGAAACCAAAACCTACAAAACCCACGTGCGACAAACAGGATGCGACATAATAATAAATACCAGGGGGAAAAAGCAGTCGGGTAAGAAAGCAACATAGACTTACAACCCGATTTTCTTAGTAAATGAGGGCCATTATTTTTAACCAGAGCCCCACTTTAATAGTATGCAAGATTTCCACACTTTGGCCCTGATTTACTAAGAGTGGATTGTAGTTTTCTTTGTGGGTTTTAATTCCCTACAATTTTTCCCACGGTATTTACTAAGGTTTCCCTACATTTTGCACTTTTCCCTACATTTTGCTTTTTTTTTTACACATGCTCTGATCTGTAGGGTTTTCCTGAAATCCACTACATTTTATGTGGAAACCTTAGTAAATATGTTGGGTTTTTGGGAAAATTTCGGGGACATGCCCCCTTTTCCCGATGACCACACCCCTTTTTGTGGTTTTCTCAGTAAAATGGAGAGTTGGTCCGTTTTTTTTTTTTTCATTTCTGGCGCAATGAGACAGAATTCTGGCACACAACCCGACAAAGCGTGTCGGGTTTACAATAGAAAATCAGGGCCTTTGTGTATATTATAACTATTATATTAGCCTACGGGTCAGTAGGTGCGTGCATGTCAGAATATCTGTAACTGCGTGATTGTGGGAATATACAATTTCATGTACCACCCATAGGTTCACTTAGGCATTATTCTTTCAATCTGAATATTCCCCCAAGTGCAACTCCAACCTGATACAGACAACTGGGATAAAAATGACACGTTCTCTTTAAATTTCATATAAAATTCTCCTAGTGAGATCTTTTCTTACCATGAAAAGAGAAATAAACATAAATGTTCCCATGTGTAGCATATCCATTATAGACAGCAGTTTTGGAACATACGTCTGTACTAAATACATATCCTCTGAGGTTCTTTTAATGATTGACAGATTACTGCTGGAAAAAATGCATTTCCTTAGCAAAGCATTTTTCAGAGAATCATAAAAGAAAGGAACGGGTTTTCAAACTGTGGCTGGGAGCGATCTTTAAATGTCCCCGTACAT
The DNA here is from genome assembly GCF_029499605.1 of Hyla sarda. Taxonomy (NCBI): domain Eukaryota; kingdom Metazoa; phylum Chordata; class Amphibia; order Anura; family Hylidae; genus Hyla; species Hyla sarda. The sequence continues at coordinate 52,232,433 of NC_079199.1, read as the reverse complement.
ACATGAATCCCTTTAATTGGTTTTTCTTATAGTGTGTTGGATGTTATATTTACTCTCTGAAGTTGAAAGTCTGCATCCCAAAGCTGGCATTAAATCTTGCCATTTCTGCCTAGCCAGCAGAATGATTTTCTCCAGAACTTCCTCTGCCCTGGGTCTTCCCTTTATCAATGACTGTGTCGGAGCAATGCTCACCACAGCACACACACACATTCACAATTAAAAGGAGTATGTCTTTACATTTTAACCCCTTAAGGACCAAGCCCATTTTGACCTTAAGGACCAGGCCAATTTTATTTTAGCGTTTTCGTTTTTTCCTCTTCGCCTTCTAAAATCCATAACTCTTTTATATTTCCATCTACAGACCCATATAAGGGCTTGTTTTTTGCGTGACAAATTGTACTATGTAATGAAACCTCTCATTTTACCAAAAAATTTATGGCAAACCCAAATAATTACTTTTTAGGAAGTAAATTTTAATGAAAACCACAATTTTGCACTCTTTATGGGTTTCGTTTTCACACTGTAAACTTTACAGTAAAAATGAAATGTGTTCTTTATTCTCTGGGTCAATACGAATAAAATGATACTCATGGCTAGATACTTTTCTATTTTTTTGTACCGCTTAAAAAAATCTCAAACTTTTTGAACAAAATCAGAAATATAAAATCTCCCTATTTTGACCACCTATAACTTTTTCATTTTTCCGTATATGGGGTGGTATGAGGGCTCCTTTTTTGCGCTGTCATCTGTAAAAATGCAGCTTTTTTGTCACATTTTTATTCAAATTTTTTTAAATTTTAATAAAAATGTGACAAAAAAGCAGCATTTTTGGAATTTTTTTCATTTTTTACCTTTATGCCGTTCACTGTAAGGGATCATTAACATTATATTTTGATAGTTCAGACATTTATGCACACGGTGATACCAAATATGTTTATGAAAAAAAGTGTTTACATTTTTTGGGGGTAAAATGGGAAAAAGGGACAATCTTCCTTTTTATTGGGGGAGGGGATTTTTTACTTTTTTCCACTTTTTATTTTTACATTTTCCAACTTTTTTTTTTTTTTTTTTACACTTTTTATGTCCCCATAGGGGACTATCATTAGCAATCAGTTGATTGCTAATACTGTTCAGTGCTATGCATTGGACATAGCACTGATCAGTATTATCGGCTACGTTCTGCTCTGGTCTGCTCGATCTCAGACCAGAGAAGAAGACGCCGGGAGACGGCCTGAGGCGGGTGAGGGGACCTCCGGCCACCATTACAGACGATTGGATCCCCAGCGCTGCGGGCGATCCGATCATCTATTTTAACATTCACATTGCCGCAGATGCCGTGATCTGTATTGATCCCGGCATCTGACGAGTTGATGGCGAACATCCGCACGATCGGGGATGTCCGCCATTACTGGAGGGTCCCCAGGTGCTATACCACTTGCAGTGCATGACGCGAGCCCCACTCCCATGCTTGCGGTCATACACAGGATATAAATGTACATCCTGGTGCACTAAGTACCACCTCACCAGGATGTACATTTACGTCCGTGGCCGTTAAGTGGTTAAATAAGGATAAGCTTTTTTCCCCATAATGGTTCAGCTTTAATCTCATACTGTCCAGTAAATGAAGGTATCTGTTTCTTAATGGAAAGTATCTGAAATGAATCTAAGATTTAATTGATCATTTATGTACCCTGCACCTGAATTGTCTATTCATCATAAATGTAAGTACATCATTAGATGAGATAGAATGGATACCCACCATATGCATGCAAGATCTGCAGAGGCATAGTTCCTTTAAGGTTGATCTGATGTGGATTAGTTCTACATGGCTATCACATTTAGCAATACATTTTACAGCCAAGTGTTAAGGAGGTGGTGGCTAGATGCTCACATGCAACAGCCAGGCAAACCTCCATACTCACCCTAACCTTCCAGCCGCTCAATGAATGATGTACCGGGCTTGGCTTATGAGCTTTGAGGTGAGGGTGAGCAAGGAGGCATGCCAGTTTGTTACACTTGAGCAGCTTGGCCCTACCTTGACACTTGGCTCAGAAATAAAAAAAATCTGTGCTACCATGTGCTACCATAGACACTGTACTGTTGGCTGTTGCCTCAAAAGTCCAAAGCTCAGCCTTAGGTATTTTTCTGTAAATGTATTCATATGCAAGTGTATGTTTCTATATATATATATATATATATATATATATATATATATATATACATATATATATATATATATATATATATATATATATATATATATATGCCCCCGGCATGCACTAAGCCAATACAACTGTCTCTACCCAAATCCTTATCTTTATTGTGTAAAGGTGGTAACAGGTCACATATCCACCCTTCCACCAATTAAGGGCTGAAGGTTGTCCTGTCTTCACCCCAGTCCCCAGAGAAGGGGGAGGGACCTAAAGCAAAAGTTAGAGCGTTAGGCTCTGGCCTCTGGTCAGGGAACATCACCCAGTAGCAGCCTTCACACCTTCAGTGGGAGTCTGCCTTCAAATTCAATATTCCAGGTCTAGACAACAAGCTGCAACCTTTTGGTGTTACCCACTACAAGGGTAATACCAACACAAGTGGATGCTTTAGGACCAAGAACAAAGCTGATGGGCCCTCTAGCAAAGGAAGAACTGGCCTGTCCAAAGCGACAGACTAATGTCTGGAGTCTTCTACCTGAATGTTTTCAGATGAGGGAGGGAGACTTCACATACCCTGTGAAGACTCCTGGAGTACTCAATCACACTTTGATAGCTGCCAGAACAGAAGAAGAACCAAGTGAAGTCAGTGTCAAGTAAGGTCAGTCTAAAGTCAAGTCTTAAATTGTATTCTAAAGTGTCTAATCTTATCCTGCAAGTGCAGTGTAGTACAGGCCAGAACCGCTGCACGCATCTGAGCCCAGCACGTACCACTAGGGATAGAGAACCAGTTTACACAGGAGAACTACAAGTCAAACAATTGCCAAGTTTATAATTTTCACATTGTTAAAGGACTGCGACAGTGACTCACTACCATCTATCTCTATCTAATGTGTCTATCAAGTGTGATATCCACAGTATGTATCATAATCACCTGTTATATACTGTATCTGCAACTTCAGTAAAGTACACGTTATTATTCAAAACTCCTGTCATTTTAGGTATTTATTCCCAGGGCTTTGATACATATGTGGTAGCCCTTGGGGGGTATAGTTTAGTTGGGGTGTTGCTGTGATGAGGGGTTAATTTAACCCTTGTCACTCGTGACGCCAGGGTGAGGGTTAATACGCTGAGGTAGTTGCTAAGCCTATCGCCACCCTTCCCAGAAACGATAGGTGCGTGCAGAAATAAACTATTGTCCACGGCAGTGCTGAACTTGAACTTGCAGGAACTTTACTGATGAATTGCGGTACATTCAGTAACGGTAACAGTCTTAGTAACAGAGTCTATTATTAGCATGGCAGTGACTGACAGTTGCTTAGGACCGATAAGTTATCCTGAGATTAGTAGAATTAGGTTTTGCAGAGATCCGCTGGATTTAGGGGTCTGTTTAGGTCCAGTGATCTTGCGGAGTAATAGGGAATTGAAGTAACTCACAGTTTTGGAATGATGGCCGTTGCTGCAAGGCTTTGGCCTAGTGGTTGCCGATGACAGCTGCGCAGATCCGTCCTCATCAGCAGCCCACGAGGAAAGAGAGAAATTAATGGCCGCCTTATATGGGCAGGGGCAGGGCCGTTTTGGATTGGTCCCCGTTAGCTGTCACTCACCGTTACAAAGCATGGTGGGTGATCACCTGACTACCTCCAAAGGTCCTTGAGTAAAAACCATAGAGTTCTGGAACGCATCACATGACCCGCAGGTCCTGCGACACCAACAACAAGGTAAGTACTGTTACGCCGAGCGCTCCGGGTCCCCGCTCCTCCCCGGAGCGCTCGCAGCGTTCTCTCATTCGCAGCGCCCCGGTCAGACCTGCTGACCGGGTGCGCTGCGATATTACTCCCAGCCGGGATGCGATTCGCGATGCGGGACGCGCCCGCTCGCGATGCACATCTCGGCTCCCGTACCTGACCCGTTCCCCGTCTGTGTTGTCCCGGCGCGCGCGGCCCCGCTCCTTAGGGCGCGCGCGCGCCGGGTCTCTGCCATTTAAAGGGCCGCTGCACCACTGATTGGCGCAGTAGGCCTAATCAGTATTCTCACCTGTGCACTCCCTATTTATACCTCACTTCCCCTGCACTCCCTCGCCGGATCTTGTTGCCATTGTGCCAGTGAAAGCGTTTCCTTGTGTGTTCCTAGCCTGTGTTCCAGACCTCCTGCCGTTGCCCCTGACTACGATCCTTGCTGCCTGCCCTGACCTTCTGCTACGTCCGACCTTGCTTTTGTCTACTCCCTTGTACCGCGCCTATCTTCAGCAGTCAGAGAGGTTGAGCCGTTGCTGGTGGATACGACCTGGTTGCTACCGCCGCTGCAAGACCATCCCGCTTTGCGGCGGGCTCTGGTGAATACCAGTAGCAACTTAGAACCGGTCCACCAGCACGGTCCACGCCAAACCCTCTCTGGCACAGAGGATCCACCTCCAGCCAGCCGAATCGTGACAGTAGATCCGGCCATGGATCCCGCTGAAGTCCCACTGCCAGTTGTCGCCGACCTCACCACGGTGGTCGCCCAGCAGTCGCAACAGATAGCGCAACAAGGCCACCAGCTGTCTCAACTGACCGTGATGCTACAGCAGCTACTACCACAACTCCAGCAACAACCTCCTCCGCCAGCTCCTGCACCTCCTCCGCAGCGAGTGTCCGCTTCCGGCCTACGATTATCCTTGCCGGATAAATTTGATGGGGACTCTAAGTTTTGCCGTGGCTTTCTTTCGCAATGTTCCCTGCACTTGGAGATGATGTCGGACCAGTTTCCTACTGAAAGGTCTAAGGTGGCCTTCGTAGTCAGCCTTCTGTCTGGGAAAGCTCTGTCATGGGCCACACCGCTCTGGGACCGCAATGACCCCGTCACTGCCTCTGTACACTCCTTCTTCACGGAGATTCGAAGTGTCTTTGAGGAACCTGCCCGAGCCTCTTCTGCTGAGACTGCCCTGCTGAACCTGGTCCAGGGTAATTCTTCTGTTGGCGAGTATGCCATCCAATTCCGTACTCTTGCCTCCGAATTATCCTGGAATAATGAGGCCCTCTGCGCGACCTTTAAAAAAGGCCTATCCAGCAACATTAAAGATGTGCTGGCCGCACGAGAAATTCCTGCTAACCTGCATGAGCTTATTCATCTGGCCACCCGCATTGACATGCGTTTTTCCGAAAGGCGTCAGGAGCTCCGCCAGGATATGGACTTTGTTCGCATGAGGCGTTTTCTCTCCCCGGCTCCTCTCTCCTCTGGTCCTCTGCAATCCGTTCCTGTGCCTCCCGCCGTGGAGGCTATGCAAGTTGACCAGTCTCGCTTGACACCTCAAGAGAGGACACGACGCCGCATGGAGAATCTGTGCCTGTACTGTGCCGGTACCGAACACTTCTTGAAGGATTGTCCTATCCGTCCTCCCCGCCTGGAAAGACGTACGCTGACTCCGCACAAAGGTGAGACAGTTCTTGATGTCAACTCTGCTTCTCCACGCCTTACTGTGCCTGTGTGGATATCTTCGTCTACCTTCTCCTTCTCTACTATGGCCTTCTTGGATTCCGGATCTGCAGGAAATTTTATTTTGGCCTCTCTCATCAACAGGTTCAACATCCCGGTGACCAGTCTCGCCAGACCCCTCTACATCAATTCTGTTAACAATGAAAGATTGGATTGTACCGTGCGTTACCGCACGGAACCTCTCCTAATGTGCATCAGACCTCATCACGAAAAAATTGAATTTTTGGTCCTCTCCAACTGCACTTCCGAAATTCTTCTTGGATTACCGTGGCTTCAACGCCATTCCCCAACCCTTGATTGGTCCACAGGAGAAATCAAGAATTGGGGTACTTCTTGTCTCAAGGACTGTCTTAAACCGGTTCCCAGTACTCCCTGCTGTGACCCTGTGGTTCCCCCTGTAACCGGTCTTCCTAAGGCTTATATGGACTATGCTGACGTGTTCTGCAAAAAGCAAGCTGAGACGTTACCTCCTCACAGGCCTTATGACTGTCCTATTGACCTCCTCCCGGGTACTACTCCACCCCGGGGCAGAATCTATCCTCTGTCTGCTCCAGAGACTCTTGCTATGTCAGAGTACATCCAGGAAAATTTAAAAAAGGGGTTTATCCGCAAATCCTCCTCTCCTGCCGGAGCTGGATTTTTTTTTGTGTCCAAAAAAGATGGCTCCCTACGTCCTTGCATTGATTACCGAGGACTTAATAAAATCACGGTAAAGAACCGCTACCCCCTACCTCTTATCTCGGAACTCTTTGATCGCCTACAAGGTGCCCACATCTTTACCAAACTGGACTTAAGAGGTGCTTAGAATCTCATCCGCATCAGGGAGGGGGACGAATGGAAGACTGCATTTAACACCAGAGATGGACACTTTGAGTATCTGGTCATGCCCTTTGGCCTGTGCAACGCCCCTGCCGTCTTCCAAGACTTTGTTAATGAAATTTTTCGTGATCTCTTATATTCCTGTGTTGTGGTTTATCTGGACGATATTCTGATTTTTTCTGCCAACTTAGAAGAACACCGCCAGCATGTCCGCATGGTTCTTCAGAGACTTCGAGACAATTAACTTTATGCCAAAATGGAGAAATGTCTCTTTTAATGTCAATCTCTTCCTTTCCTAGGATACTTGGTTTCTGGCCAGGGACTACAAATGGACCCAGATAAGCTAGCTGCTGTATTAGATTGGCCACGCCCCTCCGGACTCCGTGCTATCCAACGTTTTTTGGGGTTCGCCAATTATTACAGACAATTTATTCCACACTTTTCCACTATTGTGGCTCCTATCGTGGCTTTAACCAAGAAAAATGCCAATCCCAAGTCCTGGTCTCCCCAAGCGGAAGACGCATTTAAACATCTCAAGTCTGCCTTTTCTTCTGCTCCCGTGCTCTCCAGACCTGACCCATCTAAACCCTTTCTATTGGAGGTAGATGCCTCCTCAGTGGGAGCTGGAGCTGTCCTTCTACAAAAAAATTCTTCCGGGCATGCTGTTACTTGTGTTTTTTTTTCTAGGACCTTCTCTCCGGCAGAGAGAAACTACTCCATCGGGGATCGAGAACTACTGGCCATTAAATTGGCGCTTGAGGAATGGAGGCATCTGCTGGAGGGATCAAAATTTCCAGTTATCATATACACTGATCACAAGAATCTCTCCTATCTCCAGTCTGCCCAACGGCTGAACCCTCGCCAGGCCAGGTGGTCGTTGTTCTTTGCCCGTTTTAACTTTGAAATTCATTTTCGCCCTGCCGACAAGAACATTAGGGCCGATGCCCTCTCTCGTTCCTCGGATGCCTCTGAAGTAGAGCTCTCTCCTCAACACATCATTCCTCCTGACTGTCTGATCTCCACTTCTCCAGCCTCCATCAGGCAAACTCCTCCAGGGAAGACCTTCGTTTCTCCACGCCAGCGTCTCGGGATTCTCAAATGGGGACACTCCTCCCACCTCGCAGGCCATGCGGGCATCAAAAAATCCTTGCAACTCATCTCTCGTTTTTATTGGTGGCCGACTTTGGAGACGGATGTTGTTGATTTTGTGCGGGCCTGTACTGTCTGTGCCCGGGATAAGACTCCTCGCCAGAAGCCTGCTGGTCTCCTTCATCCTCTGCCTGTCCCCGAACAGCCTTGGTCACTGATTGGTATGGACTTTATCACAGACTTACCCCCATCCCGTGGCAACACAGTTGTTTGGGTGGTCGTTGATCGATTTTCCAAGATGGCACATTTTATTCCTCTTCCTGGTCTTCCTTCAGCGCCTCAGTTGGCAAAACAATTTTTTGTACACATTTTTCGTCTTCACGGTTTGTCCACGCAGATCGTCTCGGATAGAGGCGTCCAATTCGTGTCTAAATTCTGGAGGGCCCTCTGTAAACAGCTCAAGATTAAACTAAACTTCTCTTCTTCTTATCATCCCCAATTCAATGGGCAAGTAGAAAGAATTAATCAGGTCCTGGGTGACTATTTACGGCATTTTGTTTCCTCCCGCCAGGATGACTGGGCAGATCTTCTACCATGGGCCGAATTCTCATACAGCTTCAGAATCTCCGAGTCTTCTGCTAAGTCCCCATTTTTTGTGGTGTACGGCCGTCACCCTCTTCCCCCCCTCCCTACCCCCTTGCCCTCTGGTTTGCCCGCTGTGGATGAAGTGACTCGTGATCTTTCCACCATATGGAAAGAGACCCAAAATTCTCTTTTACAGGCTTCATCCCGGATGAAAAGATTTGCCGATAAGAAAAGAAGAACTCCCCCCATTTTTGCTCCCGGAGACAAGGTATGGCTCTCCGCTAAATATGTCCGCTTTCGTGTCCCCAGTTACAAACTGGGACCACGCTATCTTGGTCCTTTCAAAGTCTTGTGCCAGATTAACCCTGTCTCTTACAAACTCCTTCTTCCTCCTTCTCTTCGTATTCCCAATGCCTTCCATGTCTCTCTCCTTAAACCACTCATCATTAACCGCTTCTCTCCCAAACTTGTTTCTCCCACTCCTGTTTCCGGTTCTTCTGACATCTTCTCCGTGAAGGAGATTCTGACAAAAGTCTTATCCTCAGGTTCTCAGGCTCCAAAAAGAGGGGGAGACCCAAGGGGGGGGGGGGTACTGTTACGCCGAGCGCTCCGGGTCCCCGCTCCTCCCCGGAGCGCTCGCAGCGTTCTCTCATTCGCAGCGCCCCGCCCCGTTGGCTGTCCGGGCATGCTGGGTGTTGTAGTTTTGCAACATCTGGAGGTCCACAGGTTGTAGACCACTGTCCTGTACTTTACATTGCACGGATCCCTCAACATGCCATGGTTTCAACAAACGATGGTCTGTTTGGAACGGATTACCATCGTATGTTGAGGGACCACTGTAATAAAGTCCATAGCTATGTGAGACCATGGAGTTTCCAGAATAGGCAAAGGTTGAAGAAGGCCTGCTGGTCTCTGCCTTGGAGTCTTGTCGCGAGCACAGATGGCACAGGAACAGACAAAATCTGTGACATCGCATTCAAGGTTCGGCCACCAGTAATGCCGAGAAATAAGTTGGATGGGCTTTTGTACTCCAGAATGACCCACCAGCAAGGAAGAATGTCCCCAAGTCAAGACTCTTCGTCTCAGTTGATAAGGCACGAAAGATTTCCCAGGAGGAACATGTAGAAGATTGACAGGCGTAGCAGAAACAAATCGCTCAGGGAGAACAATGCATCTAGGAGTGGAGTCCAGAAGAACCACATTGGAAAATCTAGAAAGAGCATTGGCTCTGTCACAGGATTAAAATGAATAAAGAATAAAGAATTAAACCTGGAAAAGAAAAGAGACCATCTGGCCTGCCAAGGTTCAAACACTGAGCAGACTGGAGGTATTATAGATTTTTATGATCTTTGAAGATGCTAACAGGACGAGATGCACCCTCCAGTAAATGTCGCCACTCTTCCAAGGCAAGTTTAATAGCCAGGAGTTCCCGATCTCCGATAGAGTAATTCTTCTCTGCTGGTAAAAAGGTTTTGGTAAAAAAGCCACAGGTTACAGTTTTGTCCTAGTGAGTTTTTTGAGTAAGGACATCCCCAGCTCCTACGGATGAAGCATCTACCTCCAAAAAGAAGGGTTTCTCAGGATTAGGTCTAGAGAGGACAGAAGCAGAGGCAAATGCAGATTTTAATCGAGAGAAGGCCTCTTCGCCCTCAGGAGTCCAAGACTCCTGAGTCACAGTTCTTTTTCGTGAGTGCCACAATTGGGGCAACCAAGGCAGAGAAATGTGGAATGGACTGTCGATATAATAATTGGCAAACACAAGAAAGCATCCCAGAGTTATTAATGCTTAAAGTGACAGTGGTCAGAATTGCAAAAAATGTTCTGGTCGTTAGGGTCAAAATGGGCTCGGTCCCCAAGGGGTTAAACCACAGGACAAGAAAAACAGCCCTTCAGTTCAATGGGGAAGGAAGGAGGAAATATTATCACCATACATATCACCATCATACTGTTACTGACCAAATCCTGTAGACTGAAACCAATACTACCTGTATATATGAAGGAATATTATCACCATACATATTACCATCATACTGTTACTGACCAAATCGTGTGTGCTGAGACCAATATGACCAGTATACAAGGAGGAAATATTCCCCCCCATACAGTGACCATATTGTGGTAGATATTAGTAGATAAGTGCTTATATAAAGTTACATCAGGTGATGTCCAGGGCCGTTTGAAGGAATTTGGGGGCCCCAAGCAAAATGGACATGGAGGGCCCCCCCCCCCTTGATGTTTACGCACGTCACGCTCTAGGGCCGGCGTCAGGACGTATTAACGCCGGCCCTTGAATTCTGGGAGCGCAACGTGAGCGAACGTCGATACGAGGCCCCCACATTAGGTGCAGCAGAGTTCCCCCCACATTAGGTGCAGCAGAGTTCCCCCCAAATTAGGTGCAGCATAGTTCCCCCCCACATTAGGTTGGCAGTGTTCCCCCCACATTAGGTAGGCAGTATTCCCCCACATTAGGCTGGCAGTGTTCCCCCACATTAGGCTGGCAGTGTTCCCCCACATTAGGCTGGCATTGTTCCCCCACATTAGGCTGGCAGTGTTCCCCCACATTAGGCTGGCAGTGTTCCCCCACATTAGGCTGGCAGTGTTCCCCCCACATTAGGTAGGCAGTGTTCCCCACAGACATACAGCCTCCAGCAATATACAGTGAATGGCTGGAGGCTTTATGGCTGTGTACTGCCCCACTTCAGTGCTCCAACCACCACTCCTCCGGTCCGGCCATAGCAGTAGTTCCCGGGACCGGAGAAGCGGTGGTCGGAACACCGAAGATGATGTCCCGCTGGTCATTTACCAAGCTGGCCAGCGCACGTCTACCTCCTCCTCGATGCTCCAGTCTTCTTTGCATCCGTTGCTATGGCCGCACGCACGGGACGTCAGTGACATCCTGGCGTGTGCTATCTCCCGGCGGCCCCTGCATTTTTAAACTTAACGTGGGGCTGCAGAGAGTTAACGGGGGCATCCCTGTGTCCTGAAAACATCTTTCGGGACACAGGGATGTCCTTAATAGTGATGGGGGAATTGCTCCGTCGCTACAGAACAGGCAAGCACCGGCTCTGCTCGGGGCCCCAAGCAATTGCTTGGTTTGCCTGTCCTGTAGCAACGGGCCTGGTGATGTCTTCTCTGATTGGAGTCATTTACTTTCCTTTTTCTTCTCCTTCCGGCTCAGACGTCATGATGACTTCTTCCTTTCACAACTCCTCTCCACAGAACCTGCCAGACAAACATTTTAGGCTCTGCAGTTTTCCTGCACCTGCAACGCTCCATACAGTAATAATAGAGTGGCTGTTACATCTAGCGCTCAGGCTGGACACGCTGGCCGTGAACGCTTCCCTGCTCCATCCGCTTCTGCTAGTGGGCCCGGGATTTGCATCGTGGGACGTGCTCACATGCGAATCTTGGGTCTACACTCACCTTCCCTATCTGCTGTTCCTCCTGTAGTCTTGCATCGCTGGGGCGTATCCCTGCCTCCTAGGGCGCGTGCTGGTGCTTTAAGATTTAAAGGGCCAGTGCACCCTTGATTGTTGCTTTCACCTGTCCCTTGTCTATAAGTGTTATCACCTCCCACAACCCCTTGCCGGATCTTTGCGTAATAAGCACAGTAAGAACTTATACCTCCCAGGTTTATTGAACAGTTGGTTTTCAAAAGTGAAAAATTTGATTTTTAACAGAAAAATTCTGTTGTTACCCCAAATGTTTCATTTTAACAAGGTGTAATTGAACAAAAATCCCCACAAAATTTCTAGCCCAATTTCTCATGAATAAGTAAATACCTTTATATGTGGACATAAATTGCTATGCGAGGGCACTAAAGGTCTCAGAAGAGAAGGAGCGCTATTTGGCTGTAGGAGAGAGAATTAAGCGGTAACTGAAGTTGGGGGCAATGTGCATTTACAAAGCCCTCATGGTGCCAGAACAGCGGAAACCCCCCACACGTGACACCATTTTGGAAACTACACCCCTCAAGGAACATAATAAGCATTACAATAAGAACTTACACCTCCCAGGTTTATTGAACAGTGGGTTGTAAAAGTGAAACATTTGATTTTTACACTAAAATTCTGTTGTTACCCCAAATGTTTCATTGAACAAGGTGTAATTGAACAACCCCCCAAAAAAATTTGTAGGCCAATTTCTCGTGAATAAGTAAATACCTTTATATGTGGACGTAAATTGCTCTGCGAGCGCACTACAGGTCTAAGAAGAGAAGGAGCACTGTTGTGGCTGGAAGCCTTCAACTGTACCATCTTTTTGGAAACTACACCCTTCAATAACAAGGGGTACAATGAGTATTTACAACTCACAGGTTTTTTGAACAGTGGGCCGTAATAATTAAAAATTTGATTTTTAACACTGAATTGCTAGTGTTGGATCATATTTTTTTATTTTTAACAGGGATTATAGGAAAAAAAAGCCTCCCAAAATTTGTAGCCCACTTTCAAGTAAGGAAATATCACATATGTAGATGTAAAGTGCTGTGTGGGTTGCGGCTCCCGTGCATTGGGTTTGTACTGGTCAGAGTTGGGTGTTGTGTACATGTATAATAAAAAAAAAAATAATAATAATTAAAATGATATCTTAGCTAGCAAGTACGGAGTCGTCAGTATATGTATACGTATACATATTGCCCGTTCAGTCAGGTGCATTTGTAAAAAAAAAGGTTACATTGTTTACGTTTATGCAGGCAGGTGCGTTGTTGGGGTACCAGACGGTCGTAGTTGATAGCTTTCATTTCTGTCTAGAAGGTTGGCCCCAAAGGTTTATTTTCACAGTTTTTCGATCATGCATCTTGTGTATCTCGTTACCGCTTATGGTTGTGCCCACAATTCCTGGCACATTTCCAGGTTTCACGAGTTCGGTTATTCTAATCTTAAGTAGGAGAGTAGTCACAGTCTGGGTAGTCAGCAGATTGCTTCTATGTTGCTAAATCGTCATCTTGTTGGTTCAAGTCACTAATTCTGTCATGTGGACAGTCGGTGGTCATACTAATACACTGACACTTATGTAAGTAAAGTGCATGACACATAGGTGGTGGTTTACCGTTTAATCCTGACTCATCTTGAGGAGGAAGTCACCATAGGGAATGGTTTGCTGACACGTTTTCAGAACATTCTCATGCTATTTAGTCATTGGTTGCCAGTATACCTGACACGTTCTTCAGGGGTAGCCATTGGCGCACTGTTGATTACTGACACCTATTCAGAGCAACAGTTACTCACACATAGGCGATGATTTACCGTTAACCTGACTCATCTTCAGGGGGAATTATCACAGTTGGTGTTGCTGACATGTCTTCAGAGCATCAAATCATTAATAGATTCTGTTTGCCATTTTCCTGACACATCTTCAGGGGTGACCTTAGCCTGCGGCTGTTACTGACTTGTTTTCAGAGCAGTTGCTCCTTTCATACGTCATATACAATATCATATCACATGGCTTGCTCGCATCAACCCGACTCGCTCAGCATGACTCTGCATGGCAATTGGTAAGCATATATGCTATGCTAGCGTTTGGTCACTCTTGGTTTCGGATAGTGGCACTGAGCGTTTTAATCACTGTACGTAACAACAGACTTTCGTCACTTTAGTTTCATGTTTATGTCTACTCCGATTCGCTAAGTACCTCATGTTCCACGGTATATCCCGCAATTTGGTAGTTTGTGTCATTCTTAACACCAAAATTACACACCTTACTAGTAAATAGTAAGTGAATGTGCACTACAGAAATTATACCACCGAAAGTTTGTATAAATTAGTGCACAGAACCAAAAAAAAATGGTAAAACATATTATACTTTATTGAATATCAAAGTTAAAAGACATACATAGAACATAATGAAATACACAGACATCACTAAGGGACACTGGAAAACTATAGATGGATAGGTACACATGGACTGGGAGAGATGGCAAAAAAGAAATGGTATGTGATAAACAATAGCTAAACATGCACATGGGAACCACAGAACCATAAACTGCTCAGAAAATTAAACAAGTATAATAAGAATGCAGTACAAAATGGTGCCCAATATGGATAAGGATGCCAGACCATACCTACCAACCCCAACGATCGTTTAGCTTACTGAAATGCTTCCTCAGGGGGTCTGGCTATCCAACACCATATCCTGCCTTAAGTAGTGCTAAAAACCCAATCATTATGCCACTATGTTTGATTGACATGCAACCTGCCCTCTTAAAATGGCTGTACTAACGTGTGCCTAAGGCCCTCCAATAGTGGCGCATACTGGCTGCAGAGCGCACGCGCGGCTTGTTGCGTAGTAAACAAGACCTCAGCAGCGTCCGATCATGTGATATTACATTACATGATCGGAGCTCAGGACCCTAGCGCATGCGCAGAAGAGATATAAAATAAATGAATGAAAATTGAAAAAGGAAAGGGAAGAAGAAGAATATTGTAATGGAATGGATGAAAAATGAATAGTGAGTGCTAGTGAAAGTGTGAACGAGTGTAATGTGTGACATGGAAAAGATACATGCATTAATCGTGAATGAAAGTAAAAAACATTTAATGGTGCCCACATCAAGCGGCACAGTATCAATCAACACTTCAATTCAAAAAATATATCTAAGTATAAATAATACAAAACAACCAATAAACACATGATTAAAAAATAATAAAATAAAACACGATAAAAAAATAATAGTAATGATGACAATAATGTTGGTGTGTGGGTGTACTAAATAAATACTAAATTATGAATAGTGTTGAGCGGCATAGGCCATATTCGAATTCGCGAATATTCGCGAATATATGGACGAATAAAAGTCGCGTATGCGAAAATTATCATATACAAAAATTAGCATAAGTGAAAATTCGCATATACGAAAATTAGTATATGCTAATTTTCGCATATGCAAATATTCGCACACCAGTCTCACACAGTAGTATTAGAGCCTTCTTTACACCACACAAGCTGGAAGCAGAGAGGGATGATCACTGTGATGTGTACTGTGAAAAAATAAAAAAAACAAACAAAAAAAAAAACGAATATTCGTAATTACGAATATATAGTGCTATATTCGCGAATATTCTTCGTATTGCGAATATTCGCGAGCAACACTAATTATGAAATATCATAATTAATGTTAAAAATGGATGCTATAAATGTGATATGTGTATACGTGTACATGAATGTGAACATATTATGAATAAATGAACAGACCAAATAAGTGTGAAGTAGTGAATAAAAAATTATATTGCCACTGTTGATTATAAATGATGATAACAGTGATAAAAATGGTAAAAAGTACTGAAAAATAATAATAAAATATAAAGATATATATATATATATATATATATATATATATATATATATATATATATATAATAAATTATTATAATGAATAGTGAATAATAATAATAATAGTGATGATGATAAATACAAATAATGGTGATGAAAAGTGGTATTACTGAATAAATATGGTGATAATGTAATAGTGAAAGTGTAGGATAGTGAGAAAAAAGATTGCAATAATAACAATACTATGTACAAAGTAATTGTTACGCCGAGCGCTCCGGGTCCCTGCTCCTCCCCGGAGCGCTCACGGCGTCTCTCTCCCTGCAGCACCCCGGTCAGTCCCGCTGACCGGGAGCGCTGCACTGACATGGCCGTCGGGGATGCGATTCGCACAGCGGGACGCGCCCGCTCGTGAATCGCATCCCAAGTCACTTACCCGTCCCGGTCCCCTGCTGTCATGTGCTGGTGCGCGCGGCTCCGCTCTCTAGGGCGCGCGCGCGCCAGCTCTCTGAGACTTAAAGGGCCAGTGCACCAATGATTGGTGCCTGGCCCAATTAGCTTAATTGGCTTCCACCTGCTCCCTGGCTATATCTGCTCACTGCCCCTGCACTCCCTTGCCGGATCTTGTTGCCTTGTGCCAGTGAAAGCGTTTAGTGTTGTCCAAGCCTGTGTTACCTGAACTCTTGCTATCCATCTTGACTACGAACCTTGCCGCCTGCCCCGACCTTCTGCTACGTCGGACCTTGCCTCTGCCTAGTCCTTCTGTCCCACGCCTTCTCAGCAGTCAGCGAGGTTGAGCCGTTGCTAGTGGATACGACCTGGTTGCTACTGCCGCAGCAAGACCATCCCGCTTTGCGGCGGACTCTGGTGAACACCAGTAGCCTCTTAGAACCGGTCCACCAGCACGGTCCACGCCAATCCCTCGCTGACACAGTGGATCCACAACCTGTAAGCCGAATCGTGACAGTAGATCCGGCCATGGATCCCGCTGAGGTGCCGCTGCCAAGTCTCGCTGACCTTCCCACGGTGGTCGCTCAGCAATCACAGCAGATTGCCCAACAAGGACAGCAGCTGTCGCAGTTGACCGCCATGTTACAGCAACTTCTGCCTCTGCTACAGCAGCAACCATCTCCTCCGCCAGCTCCTGCACCTCCTCCGCAGCGAGTGGCCGCTCCTAGCCTCTGTTTGTCCCTGCCGGACAAATTTGATGGGGACTCTAGACTCTGCCGTGGATTTTTGTCTCAATGTTCCCTGCATATGGAGATGTTGTCGGACTTGTTTCCTACAGAACGGTCTAAGGTGGCGTTCGTAGTGAGCCTTCTTTCAGGAAAGGCCTTGTCTTGGGCCACACCGCTCTGGGACCGCAATGATCCTGCCACAGCCACAGTCCAGTCCTTCTTCGCTGAAGTCCGTAGTGCCTTCGAGGAACCAGCCCGAGCTTCTTCTGCCGAGACTGCCCTGCTGAACCTGGTCCAGGGTAATTCTTCAGTGGGCGAGTACGCCATCCAATTTCGTACTCTTGCTTCCGAATTATCATGGAATAACGAGGCTCTCTGCGCGACCTTTAAAAAAGGCCTATCCAGTAGCATCAAGGATGTGCTGGCCGCACGAGAGATTCCTGCCAACCTGCAAGAACTTATCCATTTGGCCACACGCATTGACATGCGTTTTTCTGAGAGACATCAGGAGCTCCGCCAGGAAAAAGACTTAGATCTCTGGGCACCTCTCCCACAGCATCCTTTGCAATCTACGCCTGGGCCTCCCGCCGAGGAGGCCATGCAAGTGGATCGGTCTCGCCTGACCCAGGAAGAGAGGAATCGCCGTAGGGAAGAAAATCTTTGTCTGTACTGTGCCAGTACCGAGCATTTCTTGGTGGATTGCCCTATTCGTCCTCCACGTCTGGGAAACGCACGCACGCACCCAGCTCACGTGGGTGTGGCGTCTCTTGGTTCAAAGTCTGCTTCTCCACGTCTCACGGTGCCCGTGCGGATTTCTCCTTCAGCCAATTCCTCCTTCTCAGCCGTGGCCTGCTTGGACTCTGGTGCCTCTGGGAATTTCATTTTGGAGTCTTTGGTGAATAAGTTCTGCATCCCAATGACTCGTCTCGTCAAGCCGCTCTACATTTCCGCGGTCAACGGAGTTAGATTGGATTGCACCGTGCGTTACCGCACAAAACCCCTCTTAATGTGCATTGGACCCCACCACGAAAGGATTGAATTTTTCGTCCTCCCCAACTGCACCTCTGAGGTCCTCCTCGGTCTGCCATGGCTCCAGCTTCATTCTCCCACCCTTGACTGGACCACCGGGGAGATCAAGAACTGGGACTCTGCTTGCCACAAGAGATGCCTCTCCCCCCCTCCCAGTCCCGTCAGGCAAGCCTCAGTGCCTCCTCATGGCCCCCGTCCTTGTGTCACCCTGCCCCGTGCCAAGCTTCACCCTCTGCCCTCCCTCCCCATTCCCACTCCTGCTGTACTGCCTGCCTTTGAGGAAACCCTCCATTCACTCCCGGTGTCCTCGTCCCAGGTAAAGCAGTTGTCGGACAAAAAAAGGGGGAGACCTAAGGGGGGGGGGGTACTGTTACGCCGAGCGCTCCGGGTCCCTGCTCCTCCCCGGAGCGCTCACGGCGTCTCTCTCCCTGCAGCGCCCCGGTCAGTCCCGCTGACCGGGAGCGCTGCACTGACATGGCCGTCGGGGATGCGATTCGCACAGCGGGACGCGCCCGCTCGCGAATCGCATCCCAAGTCACTTACCCGTCCCGGTCCCCTGCTGTCATGTGCTGGCGCGCGCGGCTCCGCTCTCTAGGGCGCGCGCGCGCCAGCTCTCTGAGACTTAAAGGGCCAGTGCACCAATGATTGGTGCCTGGCCCAATTAGCTTAATTGGCTTCCACCTGCTCCTTGGCTATATCTGCTCACTGCCCCTGCACTCCCTTGCCGGATCTTGTTGCCTTGTGCCAGTGAAAGCGTTTAGTGTTGTCCAAGCCTGTGTTACCTGAACTCTTGCTATCCATCTTGACTACGAACCTTGCCGCCTGCCCCGACCTTCTGCTACGTCTGACCTTGCCTCTGCCTAGTCCTTCTGTCCCACGCCTTCTCAGCAGTCAGCGAGGTTGAGCCATTGCTAGTGGATACGACCTGGTTGCTACTGCCGCAGCAAGACTATCCCGCTTTGCGGCGGGCTCTGGTGAACACCAGTAGCCTCTTAGAACCGGTCCACCAGCACGGTCCACGCCAATCCCTCGCTGACACAGTGGATCCACAACCTGTAAGCCGAATCGTGACAGTAATATGAATATACAGTTTAAAATCATTATGTAGTGCAAAACACTGTATGGGTATCCCCTATGTGTATAAATATATTAAAAGAGTTTCATATAGTATGAAAAATAATGAATAAAATAAAAAGGTCTGGCATCACTTAATATAGCAATACTTGCTATTAATATATATGGGCATAGATCCATACTATTATTATGACAAAATAGAACACTATACATAATGAAAAGTTAACAGGAACATGGATGGTAGGTAGTAATCTACATGTAAATACATACATGAGACTAAACTCAAATACTGAATAGAACAGGATTGGACATATGGAGTGGCTGGTGATGATCACGGGTGACAGGATAGGTGGAGGCTAGAAGACATGAAGACAAAATACTGAAACAGAAATACAGATAAACCAATTAAAACCATAAGGAAAAGCACATAAAAAAATGTGAAAGTCAAGCCATGGACAGTCACAATCACAAGAAACTGGACAGGTGGGTATAACAAAATAGGTATTAAGCACAAAGCGCCGAGAGTGGTGTTATAGAAAGGCGGCAAAACTCAAAGACTCATTAAGGCCCAGGGGATGACCTGTCTTTAATCTAAAAATCCACTGGACTTCCCTCTGTGCCAGCATTTTTTTCCAATTCCCTCCTCTGGGACCCACAAAAACGCAATCAATACCTCGAAATTGTAGGCCCGATGGGTCACTGGAATGATGGAGTTTGAAATGGCGTGGTAGCGTTGTCAACATGGTGATGTCATCTTCTTCTTTTGCTGACAGGATGCCCAGAATGTGCTCTCTGACCCTCCTCTTGAATTCCCTCGTGGTGAGACCTACTTGGTAGATAATGCCAACAGTGTTGCACAAGATGGTGTGTGTAATTTTGTATTGTTTGGTTCCCCTGGAATCCCAAAAATGTGTATCAGAGATAACATTGACACATGCAACACAGGAGACACATGGTTAACAGCCCCATTTTGGGCCTTTCGCACCAAATAATCTTTGGGGTGTCTTACCAGTATGGTGACTATGCACTAAGACATCACGTAAATTTGTGGCTCTTTTGTAGGTGATAGATGGATAAGGATTTAGATACAATTTAAGAACTGGGTTAACCATCAATATCTCCCAATATTCAGACAAAATCTGTCATATCTGCCCTGCTTGTGAGTTGTAAGTAGTGATAAATCTCACCTGATTGTCATTGTTCTTGGGTGGTCTTTGTTGTAAGAGGCCATCACGATTTGAATATTTGGCTCGTCTGTAGGCTTTTTTTGATGCATATTTCATCGTATCCCCTGTCTCAAAAGCGTTGACTCAACTCGCTGGCTTGTACTTCAAAAGCCTCCATGGTGGAGCAGATTCGACGGGCACATAAAAATTGACCTACTGGAATACTGCGAACCGGTTTTGTGGGATGTGCGGAATCGGCATGGAGAAATGCATTGCTAGACGTAGGTTTCCTGTATAGGTCAGAACGTAAAAAACCATTGTCATCTACTGTAAAAAGAATATCCAAGAATTCCATATTCGCTCTACCACTTTTGTACATCAATTTTATCTTCAAGCTGTTGTTTTTCAAATCCTTAATGAACTGATCAGGGTCCTCCTGGGATCCTTTCCAAATCATGATGATGTCATCAATGTAACGTGCCCACAGGTGGACCTTATCCACCTGTGGGCACAGATGGGTGAGGAAATTTCCCTTTCCCAGGCCCCAAGGAATAAATTTGCATATGAGGACGCACAGGCCGCCCCCATTGCATTCCCTTGTCGTTGCAGGTAGATGGATTGATGAAAATAAAAGTAGTTATGAGTGAGAGCAAATGACAGTAAGTTGGTAATGAACTCACCAATATCTGTAGAGAAGTCTGACATCAGGAAGGAAGATCTCACAGCTCGAATGCCATCCTCATGACGAATTGATGTATACAATGACTCCACATCACATGTGACAATCATCATATCCGAATCCAGATGGAGGCCCTCTAACCGTCTGAGAGCATCTGTCGTATCTTTAAGGTAAGATGATAACACGTGAACCATTTGTCTAAGAATATAATCAACCAACTTACATATCCTCTCACAAATATTGTTGTGACCTGATACGATGGGTCGTCCCAGTGGTAATGTGGGATTCTTGTGAATTTTTGGCAAGAGGTATAGTGTGGCCACTGTAGGGTAAGGGACCTGTAAGTATTCCACTTCTTTGTCCGTGATAATGCCATTAGAATGTGCTGTAACCAGAATTTTCTTCAGTTCTGCCTGAAATTTGATGGTAGGGTTATATGTCAGTTTGCTGTAACAGTTGGAATCCCGTAGTTGCCTCTTTTTCGTAAAGAGAGGTCGGCCATAACACAATATTGCCCCCTTTGTCTGAGGGCTTAATAACTACGTCAGGCAAGGATTTGAGTTCTAAAATAGCCTTCCGTTGTGTGGGGGTACAATTATCAGAATGTTGGCCCACTGACATATTTTCTATCTCATTAGACACAACTTGAACAAAAAGATCCACATTGGAGTGGAGTGTCAATGATGGAAATTTACCTGATTTGGGGATGAGTGTAGATGGAAACCATCCATTATCTCGAGGATGACTCTCGAGGTGCAGATCTTCTAAAGCCTGTAAAAGTGGTGATGTCCTCCCTGGTAGTGCATGTGGATGCAGATGAATTATGATGAAGCAATTTCTTGAAAACTAGTTTCCTTGCGAAAAGGTGCAGATCTTTTATTATACTGAAGATGTCAACACTAGATGTTGGAGAGAACGAAAGACCAAGTTTCAATACTTCAAGTTGTGCCTCAGATAGGAATGTTTGGAGAGATTTATTTCCTTTAATGCAGATTTTTCAGAATCAGCATGGTTGGAACCACGGAAACGACCACGTCTGTCCGGTCCTCCATAGTTTTCCTTTTTGCCTTTCTGAGGGGCCTGAGCTCCTCGCTGAGACCCTGTAGTTGAGGAGTCTGACTCACCGCCATAGGAAGTGTTAGAGGAAAAGGAATTACTTCAAGAACGAGAACTGTTAGTGGCATGAGTGTTATATTTCCACTTATAGACTTTATGATTCAAAAAGTCAGTCTGATCATGATGGAATTTTTTTGTTTTGACAGCTTGAATCTGCTTCTCCCATACATCTTGTGCATCATCCAGTTCCTTCGTAGAAGTGTCCATTTCGGACGTGGTAAGGCTATCCTGAATAAGTTTAGTAAGCCCCTCAATCTGTGTGGTAAGTTCTGGCAAACTTCTGGTATTCAAGTCTACAATGAGTTGTAAAAACATAGCTGAGCATTTGCTACTGACCTCCTCCCATTTGGAGCAGAAGTCTTCATCCTGCCGTCCATAAGCCAGAAACGTTTGAATGCGTAATCCACGTGGGATGAGATTCTTGGAAATGTACTGCTCCAATGTGGATCTATTCCACCAAATCCTCATGCGTTTGTGCAAAAGATTGCGTAATAAAACCTTGTTGGACCGTAAAGAATCCTTACCAGATCCTAAATCCATAGTAGAACCAGTACCAAATAGATTTGCCATCTGGGATTGCCAAGTGGCTTCACGACTAGAAAAATCCATGTATGGAAACCTATGTATACAAAACACAGGAAAAATCAACACCAAAATGACACAACTTACTAGTAAATAGTAAGTGAATGTGCACTACTGAAATCATTCTTAGCCTGTTAATTGTTGTGGTTTCAATTGCTACTCTTTCCTCGGCACCCTCTTTCTGGACCGGGCAGGTGGGATCTTACTCGAGATGTCACACTGTGTATATGCCATAGGGCTTTTCTGTTAAAATGTTCATGGCATTTACACGGTTCACACCCTTGTGGCATTTGGTTTATACTTTCACACGTTCATGGTACTCAAAATTCAGACGCTCAGGGCAGGTATACGGTTAATAATCTTACAGCATGTATGCTGGTTACACGCCCTTAATATTTATACTGTTTTCACGTTTTTGGTGTATTATTCTGAGGCTCATGGCACGTGTGTTTATTAGCCCACGGTATTTATGCTGTTCACTCGCTCAGGCCATTGTTCAACATGCTCGTGACATTGATGCTGTTTACACGCTCATGGTATTTATATTGTTCATGCACTTATGTTATTTACACGATTCATATGCTCATGATACTATGCAGTTCATATGTTTATAGTACCATACTGTTTATACATGTAGGGATTTTTCACTGTCCATAAACTCGTGGCATTTACAATGTCCTTATGCTCATGACAATTATACTGACCATACACTCACGGCTCGCATAATGTCTTACGCTCATGGCATTTATAGTGTTCACACACTTGTGGCATCTACCGTTCATACATTCTTAGCAATTATTCTGGTCAGACACTCATGGCATTTATACTGTTCATGTCATGGTAGTCATGTTGGTATATGATTTTGGTATTCATACTATTTATACGCTTTTGTTGTTTATACATGCATTGCATTCATGCTACATGTGCACCCTTGGCGTGTTGTGGGGAGCATGCACCCGTACATTTGGGTTCAGGGCATTTTTATGGTGAATGGCATTTATACAGTGTTATTCGTGCATAGTATTACGGTTGTTTCCAACCATACCTGCCACCTCGGCAGATGGATGCACTGCGTAGTTGATGCTACTGAAATGTTTTCAGATCGATAATATCATTATACATAGGTGATTGTATACCCTCCATACCTGCCATGTCTGCAGGGGGATACATTGCATATTTGCGGTTACTGACAAGTCTTCTGGGCAACAGCATCACGATATGTAGGTGGTTCTATACCCTTCATATCTGCCATGACTGGAGGGGGATACAGTGCATAATTGTTGTTACTGACACATCTTCAGAGCAGCAACATCACAACACATAGGTGGTTGTATACCCTTCGTGCCTGCCACAGCTGCAGGGGGATACACTCCCCAGTTGTTGTTACTGACACGTGTTCAGAGCAATAACATAATCGACACTTAGGTGGTTGTATACCTGTCATACCTGCATGGACTTAGGGGACTTCATTGCATAGTTGTTGTTACTGACACATCTTCGGAGCAACAACTTTACAACACTTAGGTGGTTGTATACCCTTTGTACCCGCCAAGTCTGCAGGGGGATGCACTGCGCAGTTGTTGTTACTGACATGTCTACAGAGTGACAAAATCACGACGCATAGGCGGTTGTAACCCGTTATGCCGGCCATGTCTGCAAGGGGAGGCGTGGCGCAGGTTATTGTTACTGACACGTCTTCAGAGCAATAACATTATGACACATAGTTGGGGGTTTACCCATTATGCCGGCCATGTCTACAGGAGGAGGCACCACGCAGGTTATTGTTACTGACATGTCTTCAGAGCAATAACATTACGACACATAGGTGGTTGTTTTACCCGTTATGCCTGCCTTGTCTACAGGGGAAGGCACCAGGCAGGTTATTGTTACCGACACGTCTTCAGAGCAATATCTTTACAACACATAGGGGGTTGCATACCCTTCGCACCTGCCACATCTGCAGAGGGATGCACCATGCAATTGTTGTTACTGACACGCCTTCAGAGCAAAAGCATCATGGCACACATGTGGTCGTATTCCCTTCATACCTGGCACGCCTGCAATGTGAGGCACTGCATAGCTATTGTTTCTGACACGCTTTAAAAAAAATTAAAAAGATGGTTATGCAAGTTCTTTCACGTGTACAGGCACAATGGTTACGAAAGACCAGGTTTATGCAAAGACCTACAGGTACGAGGGGTACGCAAGTGACTCTTTTGTTTACAAACACAATGACAAGGAAGGTATCAGTCACTTGCGGCAGGACGTCACCCCGGAGACCAGTTTTTAGTCGGAAGCTCGGCAATTTAAAGCATGGTTAGTATCCAGGAAAGGGGTTATTCGAGTGTAGTAGATGGTGCATAAGACTGTCAGGTTGATACGCACAATGCTTACTCATAAACCTGGCCAGTCATCAGACAGGATATTTAACCCTAGACCTGAGCCTTTCAGAGGCACGATGGTTATGCATGGATCGGTCACCTGCAGTGAGCCATTACTCCTGACACCTCTTGGTTTGTAGTTTAGGGTATGGCTGTCAGAACAGTTCTGGTAGTCTTCAGGTAAGTTTCTTGAGCTTAGTACTGGTTGCAGGTAACATGAAAATCATGGTCAAGGTCTGTCATGAGGTCCAGTTACTCGTATGTCTGAAAGCAGGTCATGACACATGCAGATTCCGTCAGCACCCTGGTCCCTCCACCGCACGTACCAATGATGGATTGAATTACTATACTCAAGTAGGTAACACTTTAATTAGATATTCCCTCGCACTCAGCGTCAAGAGAGCCTATGTCATAGCTTTTAATACTTACAATACTTTCTTCGGTTCTTCAATATTCCGTTTTCCTATGACACCACCACTATCCTGCCGTTTATTGGGTTTTGCCACTCAGCATCTCATAATACAGTGAAAACATATTTATCGGGCTACAACATTTCAGTTCATTTTCCTCATCAACAGACAGGTAATCCTGTCTATTCACGCTATCATCTAGTCAAATCATAGTCGAGGTGGAGGGATAGTTCTTTGAGCTCAGCTTCAGAGTCAATGACCCCAAACATACATCAAAAAGCACCCAGAAATGGATGGCAACAAAGCGCTGGAGAGTTCTGAAGTGGCCAGCAATGAGTCCAGATCTAAATCTCATTGAACACCTGTGGAGAGATCTTAAAATTGGGAAAAGGGGTCATTCCAATAAGAGAGAACTGGAGCAGTTTGTAAAGGAAGAGTTGTCCAACGTTCCTGATTTCAGTTATTTTTTCCAAAGGGTGTGCAACCAAATATTAAGTTAAGGGTTCCAATCATTTTGTCCTGCCCATTTTTGGAGTTAGGTGTGTCATTATGTCCAATTTGCTTTTTTTCCTCCCTTGTTTGGTTTAGTTCCAATACACACAAAAGGAATAAACATGTGTATAGCAATCCTTTTCTGTGAGAAATACTTCATTTTCTTGAAAACTTTCAGGGGTGCCAAAATTTACGACCATGACTATACCTATATAGTTAATAAGCCCACATCTATGTTCCTATATAGTTAAAGGGGTTATCCAACATATCCAACATCCATACAGTGACCATTAAGTTTGCTTTTGGGATTTGGTCCTGCTCTGAACAGTTCCTGACATGAACAGAGGTGTCAGCAGAGAGTACTGAGGTCAGACAGAAAAGAAATTCAACAAGAAAAGAACTTCCTCTGGAGCATACAGCAGCTAAGTAATGGAAGGATTAATATTTTTATATAGAAGTAATTTACAAATCTGTATAACTTTCTGGAGCCAGTTGATTTGAAAAATGTTTTCCTCCGGAGTACCCCTTTAACCCCTTAAGGACACATGACGTACTGGAACGTCATGTGTCCACTCCCGATCTATAACGCGGGGCCACGGCGTGGCCCCGCGTCATAGCGGGTCGGGCCCGGCCTCTAACAACGGCCGGGACCCGTGGCTAATAGCGCGCGGCATTGATCGCTGTGCCGCGCGCTATTAACCCTTTAGACGCGGCGTTCAAAGTTGAACGCCGCGTCTAAAGTGAAACCGAAAGCATCCCGGCTAGCTCAGTGGGCTGTTCGGGATAGCCGCGGTGAAATCGCGGCATCCCGAACAGCTGACAGGACAGCGGGAGGGCCCCTTCCTGCCTCCTCGCTGTCCGATCGCCGAATGACTGCTCAGTGCCTGAGATCCAGGCATGAGCAGTCATCCGGCAGAATCGTTGATCACTGGTTTCTTATGAGAAACCAGTGATCAACATAGAAGATCAGTGTGTGCAGTGTTATAGGTCCCTATGGGACCTATAACACTGCAAAAAAAAAGTGAAAAAAAAAAGTGAATAAAGATCATTTAACTCCTCCCCTATTAAAAGTTTGAATCACCCCCCTTTTCCAATAAAAAAAAAAACACAGTGTAAATAAAAATAAAAATAAACATATGTGGTATCACCGCGTGCGGAAATGTCCGAATTATAAAAATATATCATTAATTAAACCGCTCGGTCAATGGCGTGCGCGCAAAAAAATTCCAAAGTCCAAAATAGTGCATTTTTGGTCACTTTTTATATCATTTAAAAATGAATAAAAAGTGATCAATAAGTCCTATCAATGCAAAAATGGTACCGTTAAAAACTTCAGATCACGGCGCAAAAAATGAGCCCTCATACCGCCCGATACACAGAAAAATAAAAAAGTTATAGGGGTCAGAAGATGACAATTTTAAACGTATTAATTTTCCTGCATGTAGTTATGATTTTTTCCAGAAGTCCGACAAAATCAAACCTATATAAGTAGGGTATCATTTTAATCGTATGGACCTACAGAATACATATCAGGTGTCATTTTTACCGAAAAATGTACTACGTAGAAACGGAAGCCCCCAAAAGTTACAAAACAGCGTTTTTTTTTCAATTTTGTCGCACAATGATTTTGTTTCCCGCTTCACCATAGATTTTTGGGCAAAATGACTGACGTCATTACAAAGTAGAATTGGTGGCGCAAAAAATAAGCCATCATATGGATTTTTAGGTGTAAATTTGAAAGAGTTATGATTTTTTAAAGGCAAGGAGCAAAAAACGAAAATGCAAAAACGGAAAAACCTCCGGTCCTTAAGGGGTTAATAGTTATTTAAAATACAATAATTTATTGCAAAAAAGAGAAACTAAATGCCCCCTTACGGTAGTAAGAGCAAGTTTCCCCTTTCTAGGACCTCCCCCACCCACATAACAAGTCTCTTTTCTCCAGCCCCCCAATACACACACACAAATACACACACACACAGCGGGACTCCACATCCCAGCACACCCATATGCACACACACACACAGCAGGACTCTACTTCCCAGGCCCTCCATGCACACACACACACAGCAGACCTCCATTTCCAAGCCCCTCCCCCCCCACCACAAATCAGGACTTAACTTCCCAGCCCTCTCCCCCCACACACATATAGCAGGACTCCATACCCCCCTCCTCTCTTCCAAACACATAGCAAAGCACATAGGTTACCTTCTCATCCAGTGCAGCACATCTTCCTCTGAGCAGCTCCTCTTCCTGTGTGCCATTAGTGGGAGGAGCCAGAAGAGCAGTGAGGAGGCAGAGAGGAGAGGCAGCAGTGAGTGTCCTGTCTGTACAGTATGTAGTCCTGGGGGGGGGGGGGGGGGGGAAATGAGGTAACTCATCCAAGAATTACACTCAAAAGCTGGTCCTGAAGGACTACTGATAATAGGAATGGTGTTTCTTGCTGTGGAAAAAGTGCAGGAACTCAATTCCGACACATTCCTGCAGGACTTAAGCCCTAGTACAGATTGTAGTCTCCGCTCACTGTGTCAGCCTGTCGGTCTCAGGATCTGTGTGTGATGCTGCAGATGTGGTGCACAGGTCCTGAGTCCTGACAGGCTAAGGCTGGGTTCACACTATGTATTGACCATATGGGGACCGGATCCAGCTGGGGGATGGGAAAACCGGGCACTCCCGTATCCCAGCCGGGCCCCGCCCCCATCTCATTCATTTGAATGAACAGACCGGAGACAGATAGTGACTCCAGGCGGCTCATTTTTGCCCCGCATCCGGCTTTGTGACCGGACCTAAAACCGTAGTAAACCACAGTTTTAGGTCCAGTCACAGAACTGGAAATGGGGCATAAATGAGCCAACCGGAGTCACTGTCTGACTCCAATCGGCTCATTCAAATGAATGAGATTGGGGCCAGGCCCGGCTGGGATACGGTAGCACCCTGTTTTCCCATCCCCCAGCCGGATCAGGTCCCCGTATGTAATAAATGTGGTGTGAACCCAGCCTTATACAGTTACTGATGTTGTATGTGTCAGGACTCCTCCAGCCACTGCGGGCACACAGGGCAGCCGGCCTACCAGGGATTTTCCCGGTATCTTTGTAGGTCAGTCCAGTCCTGATTACAGTAAGCATCAATGTATCCAGACCTAATGGTGTGGGAGAGGGTGTTTTGGGCCCCCTCAGGCTTCAGGGATTGGGTGTGAGTTCTTCCACCTTACCTGGTACAGAGGAATACCCTAAGGCTATGTTCAGACAGTGGAAAATTTCTGTGCGGACATTCCATTGACAGCAGAGCAACAGAATGTGCCGGTGCTAGGACTGTTTGGAAATGTGCCATCTCATAGATGGCAATTCATTTTCATGCGGACTCTACAGAAAGAATAGACATGTCAATTCTTTCTGCAGACACCGTAATTTGAATTTCCATTCCAGAAATTCTGCCATGTGAACAGTGCAGCAGAATCCCAATGACGTTAATGAAATTCTGCTACTGCGGAATGTCCATGTGGAATTCCTCAAATTCCATCCTGTGAACCTAGCCTAAGACCAAGTTCACATGGCAGTATGTACAAAAATCCACATTAATCTTCTGCATGGACATTCTGCAGCAGCAAAGTCCAAATGGTTTCAATGGGACTCTGCTGCTCTGTTCACATGACAGCAACATCTGCCACAGAAATCCTGATTCTGGAGTTCGCAAAAACATTGAACAGCGCTTTTCCGAGCGGTCCTAGTGCTGGCATGTTCTGCCACCACTCATCTGTCTGTGGAATGACTGCAATTAAATTTTACTGGGATTTAATGCGAAATTAGTAACAATGCACACACCTATTATTTGCCATTTTAAGACCATTTTAAAGAGATAAACCCAAAGCCCATCCTTTCCCTCTTATCAATCTATTTAATTGTCTAAATATCATTCATTAGCTATATAAAGCTTTTTTTCTCTTTGGCTGTCACTTACATGCGTGAAGGCAGGGAATGACATCATCCAGCCATCCACTCTTTCTCTGTCTAAATCCCTCTCTGAAAGCAGCCCCCACTCTCCTGAGATTGCTGTCAGTAATCTCCTTGATAAAGCTACGTGAGCGGCGAAACATGTCAGGGTTTGACAGCCTGATATTTTAACTGCTTTCCCTATACATCAACTATGAGCTCTCACATCATGCATCTCTAAGTAACTATTAGCGGTGTTAAATTGTTGTTTATAATTTATACCTCTGTATGTGTTTAGTGGCCTTTGTTGATTGAATCACTCTCCTGAGAGACACAGACCATGTGGTTTCTGCCCTGCAGTCATGCTCTCTTTGGTGCTGAGAACTAGGAGGCATGTGCAGCCTAAGCCAATCAGACACAGAACCTCTCTCTGCTGTTCAGAGCAGGAGGATGAGGGCTGGCAGAGCAGAGCTGCAATGATTGCTGGAAGATGTAGGCAAGGGGACAGAAGTATGGCAAAGAATATCATGCAGCCAGAGAAGACAATAGAGGCCACAGGAGCCATGCATATCAGTCAGGATGGTTAACAGGGAACATATCGAGGAAGTGTGTTGGCTTCCCTGGAGTACCCCTTTAAGGCACTAGCCATGACTATTTCCACTCTGCTCCTCTTATCATTGGCATTCATAAAAGAAGGGGGCCCCATAGCAAATATCAAAATGTCCCTCCTATTATGGCATCTGATTTTGCCCCCAAGACAGAAATGTCTGATGTTTATTTCCTCCTTTCCATTTATTATCTGACAATGCAGTTCCCTGGAGAGAGGCATTATGTACCCAAGAAAATAAATGGCACCCAAGAGGATGGGGCCCCTTTTTAAAAAGCTCCATAGCAGCAGCAGGGTCTGCCACTAAGGTATGTCTGGCTTGGATACTAGAAGGCTTTGTTGTTTATTCTATCATCTATTATAGAAAAGATAGTGCTCCTTTTTTTTATGTCAAAATGGACACCTTGGCTGAACTACATATATGTCAGCAGGGTCCACTG
This sequence comes from Hyla sarda, assembly GCF_029499605.1. Lineage (NCBI taxonomy): Eukaryota > Metazoa > Chordata > Amphibia > Anura > Hylidae > Hyla > Hyla sarda. The sequence continues at coordinate 52,201,973 of NC_079199.1, read as the reverse complement.
ATCACAATTGCTACCTCTTGTATAACAGATATGATATTGGATTGTGGCTTCCACTATACATGGAAACTATGATATCAATGAACAATGTACCCTATATGTCCTTGACTGAATTCTATAGAAATGTTTGTAACTTTTGTATCTTATGTTAAGGAGTTACAGGGGTTATCCACCATAAGGTGATTTTGGTACTTACCTGCCAGACAGTAATGGACATGCTTAGGAAGGATCCGTGCTTGTCTTTAGGCTAAATGGCAATGCTCTGAGAAAACCATAATGTTGCTGCTATGTTTTTGTGAAATGGCTATTTCCTGTTGGAGTTCCCTCCCTTCAACTACAAGTCCCATGATTCCTTGCTTGTAAGTGTGAGGTCACTTTTCTCCCACACATCAGCCACCCCACCCATTGAAGCACACCTGAGCTTAGCTTCCATGCTGTGCTGTAAACAATAGACCAGTGTTTTCGAACCAGGGTGCCTCCGGCTGTTGCAAAACTGCAACTCCCTGCAGAATGATTTCCTACTAACCCAGTGCTCACTCCACCCATTAAGGCAGACAGGCTCCCTGTTATCACTTGACTAGTAATGTAATGTCTCGGGCCACACTGCAGCCTGGAAAAATTTCAAATGACACTCATTTTATATATTGTTACGAATAAACATTGGGACAAAAATCACAGAATTGCGAGCCCACCATGAAACACAGGCACAGACACTATATTAATAACTACATTAACTTTACAGCCCCTGTAGCATAGTCAAATAAAAAAAAATCCTGGAATACCCCTTTAACAGAAACACCGGTGTGATATGTGCATTGTCATTTTTGCATATCAAAGAGGTTATAAGTAATCATAGTAGATGGTGGATGTGATGGAGGGTTCTGTTTTTGCTCGTAACCTCAGGAGAAACAGAGTTTTATGCATGCAGAATAAAATAAGCATAAAATGCATACGGATATACACACTGTATAATTTATTAAAATCTCTTAGTTGCAAAAAATAATTTAATATTGCAAAAAGAACAGGGACCTAATATTATTAAAGCAAAAAGTCAAAATGTATTTAATCAGATAAAATGAAATTTGTCAAGTGTTTTTTTTTCTATTGAATTTTCATAACTATTCGTCTTACACACGTCCCATCTAATCTAGATCTATGATCTTCATATTTTCCTACTGAGGAATAATCCACAAAATTCGTGACCCAGGATTTATCCCTCACATCCAGCATCTGATACATAGTACATTCCATGTATATTCCTTCCTTGTGGATCCAACAGAAGGGTGTCTATGTGAGGGGTGCTGTGTGTGTGAGGTGCTGTGTGTGTGTGTGAGGTGCTGTGTGTGTGTGAGGTGCTGTGTGTGTGAGGGGTGCTGTATGTGTGTGTGAGGTGTGCTGTGTGTGTGTGGGGTGCTGTGTGTGTGTGAGGTGCTGTGTGTGTGAGGGGTGCTGTGTGTGTGTGAGGGGTGCTGTGTGTGTGTGAGGTGCTGTGTGTGTGAGGTGTGCTGTGTGCGTGTGTGAGGTGCTGTGTGTGTGAGGGGTGCTGTGTGTGTGTGAGGGGTGCTGTGTGTGTGTGAGGGGTGCTGTGTGTGGGGTGCTGTGTGTGTGAGGTACTGTGTGTGTGTGTGAGGGGTGCTGTGTGTGTGTGTGGGGTGCTGTGTACTTGTGTGGGGTGCTGTGTGTGTGAGGTGCTGTGTGTGTGTGAGGTGTGCTGTGTGTGTGTGGGGTGCTGTGTGTGTGTGGGAGGTGCTGTGTGTGTGTGAGGGGTGCTGTGTGTGTGGGGTGGTGTGTGTGTGAGGTGCTGTGTGTGTGTGTGAGGTGTGCTGTGTGTGAGGGGTGCTGTGTGTGTGTGTGTGTGAGGTGCTGTGTCTGTGTGATGGGTGCTGTGTGTGTGTGGGAGGTGCTGTGTGTGTGAGGGGTGCTGTGTGTGTGTGTGTGAGGGGTGCTGTGTGTGTGTGAGGGGTGCTGTGTGTGTGTGAGGGGTGCTGTGTGTGTGTGTGTGAGGTGCTGTGTGTGTGAGGGGTGCTGTGTGTGTGTGAGGGGTGCTGTGTGTGTGAGGTGCTGTGTGTGTGAGGGGTGCTGTGTGTGTGTGTGAGGTGCTGTGTGTGTGTGTGAGGTGGTCTGTGTGTGTGTGAGGTGCTGTGTGTGAGGGGTGCTGTGTGTGTGTGAGGGGTGCTGTGTGTGTGTGTGAGGTGCTGTGTGTGTGTGTGTGTGTGTGAGGTATGCTGTGTGTGTGTGGGGTGTTGTGTGTGTGTGTGTGTGTGTGAGGTGCTGTGTGTGTGAGGGGTGCTGTGTGTGTGTGAGGGGTGCTGTGTGTGTGTGTGTGAGGTGCTGTGTGTGTGTGTGAGGTGTGCTGTGTGTGTGCGAGGTGCTGTGTGTGTGAGGGGTGCTGTGTGTGTGAGGGGTGCTGTGTGTGTGTGGGGGGCTGTGTGTGTGTGAGGTACTGTGTGTGTGTGTGAGGGGTGCTATGTGTGTGTGGGGTGCTGTGTGTATGGGGTGCTGTGTGTGTGTGTGAGGTGTGCTGTGTGTGTTTGGGGTGCTGTGTGTGTGTGAGTTGCTGTGTGTGTGAGGGGTGCTGGGTGTGTGTGGGGTGCTGTGTGTGTGTGTGAGGGGCTGTGTGTGTGTGTGAGGGGTGCTGTGTGTGTGTGGGGTGCTGTGTGTGTGTGAGTGTGAGGTGCTGTGTGTGTGAGGGGTGCTGGGTGTGTGTGGGGTGCTGTGTGTGTGTGTGAGGGGCTGTGTGTGTGTGTGAGGGGTGCTGTGTGTGTGTGGGGTGCTGTGTGTGTGTGTGAGGTGCTGTGTGTGTGAGGGGTGCTGTGTGTGTGTGTGAGGTGCTGTGTGTGTGAGGGGTGCTGTGTGTGTGTGAGGGGCTGTGTGTGTGAGGTGTGCTGTGTGTGTGTGTGAGGTGCTGTGTGTGTTTGTGTGTGAGGTGCTGTGTGTGTGTGTGAGGTGCTGTGTGTGTGAGGGGTGCTGTGTGTGTGTGTGTTTGTGTGTGAGGTGCTGTGCGTGTGTGGGGTGCTGTGTGTGTGAGGTGCTGTGTGTGTGTGTGTGTGTGTGTGTTGTGTGTGAGGTGCTGTGTGTGTGTGAGGTGCTGTGTGTGTGAGGGGTGCTGTGTGTGTGTGTGAGGGGTGCTGGGTGTGTGTGAGGTGCTGTGTGTGTGTGTGAGGTGCTGTGTGTGTGTGTGTGAGGGGTGCTGTGTGTGTGTGTGTGTGTGTGTGAGGGGTGCTGGGTGTGTGTGAGGTGCTGTGTGTGTGTGTGTGTTTGTGTGTGAGGTGCTGTGTGTGTGTGAGGTGCTGTGTGTGTGAGGGGTGCTGTGTGTGTGTCTGAGGGGTGCTGGGTGTGTGTGAGGTGCTGTGTGTGTGTGAGGGGTGCTGTGTGTGTGTGTGTGTGTGTGAGGGGTGCTGGGTGTGTGTGGGGTGCTGTGTGTGTGTGTGAGGTGCTGTGTGTGTGTGAGGGGTGCTGTGTGTGTGTGTGTGTGTGAGGGGTGCTGGGTGTGTGTGGGGTGCTGTGTGTGAGGTGCTGTGTGTGTGTGAGGGGTGCTGTGTGTGTGTGTGTGTGAGGGGTGCTGGGTGTGTGTGGGGTGCTGTGTGTGTGTGTGAGGTGCTGTGTGTGTGTGTGTGAGGGGTGCTGTGTGTGTGTGTTTGAGGGGTGCTTTGTGTTTGTCTGTGGGGTGCTGTGTTTGACGGGTGCTGTGTGTGGGGTCTGCTGAGTTTATGTGGGTAAAAGGCATCCATGGCGAACTATGGCCATGTGCCCACAAAGGGGGCCATCACTGCTCTAGACCCTATATGGTATTATTTAGTGGGCTGTATGTAGCAATAAACATTTGGCACAATATGGTGATTTGACAGCATTATGTGTGTGTGTGGGGGAGGGGGAATGTATTGTGGAGGTATTCTGCCTATGAAGCACTGTATATAGAGTACGGTATGAACAGAGACGTGCACAGATAGGTATATAAGGGGGCTGAAGCCCCAGCCCCTTCTCAGCACCTGCTCTTAGATGCACAATTGACAGGTATATTATTGCATCTTGACACGATTTGTGCGAAATCACGGCAAAACCGATTTTGCGCAAATGTGACAGACTGCAACAATATGAAGTTTTTTTTACTAGAGCTCTTTGAGCTGTACAAAGCCCATAGAGCAGCACAAACACTGTTACAGGTCCTGTAACAGTGTACAAAGAAAAAGGAGGTAATAGGGGACATAGTGCTGGCAGGAAGAGGCCGGGCTCCTTTAACAGCCTGTACTGGGACACTAACAGCCTGTACTGTGACAACACTGTGTATTATCCCTGTACTGTGACCTCACTGTGTGTATTATCCCTGTACTGTGACATCACTGTGTGTATTATCCCTGTACTGTGACTTCACTGTGTGTATATTATCCCTGTACTGTGACATCACTGTGTGTATTATCCCTGTACTGTGACATCACTGTGTATTATCCCTGTACTGTGACAACACTGTGTATTATCCCTGTACTGTGACCTCACTGTGTGTATTATCCCTGTACTGTGACAACACTGTGTATTATCCCTGTACTGTAATGTCACTATGCATATAAAACCTGTACTGTATTGCCACTACGCACATTATCCTTGTACAGTACAAGGTAAATATGCACAGAGATGTCACAGTACTGGGTTAATATGCATAAGGACATCAAAGTGCAGCTATAATACACAGTAATGTCACAGTACAGTTATAAAACACATAGTGATGTCACAGTACAGGGATAATACACAGTGATGTCACAGTACAGGGATAATACACAGTGATGTCACAGTACAGTTATAAAACACACAGTGATGTCACAGTACAGGGATAACACACAGTGATGTCACAGTACAGGGATAATACACAGTGATGTCACAGTACAGGGATAATATACACAGCGATGTCACAGTACAGGAATAATACACATAGTGATGTCACAGTACAGGGATCAGAGAAGTATGAAAGACAAAAAGGAACAATGCGCCTATCTATGTGCCGTTATCCTTATTACAAGTGACAGGTGAGGAAGCGTAAGGAATGCTCTCACCTGGTGGTGTTATGCTGAGAGCATAACACCTGTTGCAGCTTGAAGGGGCCCAACTGGTGTGGGTAAGTGGAAATCCACGGTGTGCTGCCCGGATCCACCCGTCCGGCCGGACGGTCTGAGAGTATGAGTGGTAGCGGGGAAAAAGGAATCCGATCCTGGCGCTCACCCGTGCGGCAGCTCTCTACACAACAGATCCCAGCCGGCTTAAACAAGCCGGCTGGGATCTGTTGTGTAGAGAGCTGCCGCACGGGTGAGCGCCAGGATCTGATTCCTTTTTCCCCGCTACCACTCACAGTACAGGGATAATACACACAGCGATGTCACAGTACAGGGATAATACGCAGTGATGTCACAGTACAGGGATAATACACAGTGATGTCACAGTACAGGGACAATACACAGTGATGTCACAGTACAGGGATAATATACACAGTGATGTCACAGTACAGGGATAATACACACAGTGATGTCACAGTACAGGGATAATACACACAGTTATGTCACAGTACTGGTATAATACACACAGTGATGTCACAGTACAAGGATAATACAGTGATGTCACAGTATAGGGATAATAAACACAGTGATGTCACAGTACAGGGATAATACACACAGTGATGTCACAGTAGAGGGATAATACACACAGTGATGTCACAGTACAGGGATAATATACACACAGTGATGTCACAGTACAGGGATCATATACACAGTTATGTCATAGTACAGGGATAATATACACAGTGATGTCACAGTAAAGGGATAATATACCGACTGATGTCACAGTACAGGAACAATACACAGTAATGTCACAGTACAGGGATAATACACAGTGATGTCACAGTACAGGGATAATACACACTGTGATGTCACAGTACAGGGACAATACATAGTGATGTCACAGTACAGGGGTAATATACACAGTGATGTCACAGTACAGGGACAATACACAGTAATGTCACAGTACAGGGATAGTATACACAGTGATGTCACAGTACAGGGATAATACACTCAGTGATGTCACAGTAAAGGGATAATACACACAGTGATGTCACAGTACTGGTATAATACACACAGTGATGTCACAGTACAAGGATAACACAGTGAAGTCAAAGTACAGGGATAATACACAGTGATGTCACAGTACAGGGATAATACGCAGTGATGTCAGAGTACAGGGATAATATACACAGTGATGTCACAGTACAGGGAAAATACACACAGCGATGTCACAGTACTGGTAAAAAACACACAGTGATGTCACAGTACAAGGATAATACAGTGAAGTCAAAGTACAGGAATAATACACAGTGATGTCACAGTACAGGGATAATACACAGTGATGTCACAGTACAGGGATAATATACACAATTATGTCACAGTACAGGGATAATACACACAGTAAAGTCACATTACAGGGATAATACACACAGTCACAGTACAGGGATAATACACAAAGTGATGTCACAGTACAGGGATAATACACACAGTGATGTCACAGTACAGGGATGATACACAGCGATATCAGATTACAAGTATAATACACAGTGATGTCACAGTACAGGGATAATACACACAGTGATGTAACAGTACTGGTATAATACACACAGTGATGTCAGAGTACAAGGATAATACAGTCAAGTCACAGTACAGGGATAGTACACATTGATGTCAAAGTACAGGGATAATACACACAGTGATGTCACAGTACAGGGATAATATACAGTGATGTCACAGTACAGGGATAATACACACAGTAAAGTCACAGTCCAGGGATAATACACACAGTGATGTCACAGTACAGGGATAATACACACAGTGATGTCACAGTACAGGGATAATACACACAGTGATGTCACAGTACAGGGATGATACACACAGTGATGTCACAGTGCAGGGATAATACACAGCGATATCACATTACAAGGATAATACACACAGTGATGTCACAATACAGAAATATGACACACAGTGATGTCACAGTACAGTTATAATAACCAGTGATATCACAGTACAGAGATAATGCACACAGTGATGTCACAGTACAGGGATAATATACAGTGATTTCACAATACAAAAATATGACAGAGAGTGATGTCAAAGTACAGGGATAATACACACAGTGATGTCACAGTACAGGGATAATACACACAGTGATGTCACAGTACAGGGATAATACACACAGTGATGTAACAGTACAGGGATGATACACAGTGATGTCACAGTGCAGGGATAATACACAGCGATATCACATTACAAGGATAATACACACAGTGTTGTCACAATACAGAAATATGACACACAGTGATGTCACAGTACAGATATAATAAGCAGTGATATCACAGTACAGAGATAATGCACACAGTGATGTCACAGTACAGGGATAATATACAGTGATTTCACAATACAAAAATATGACAGAGAGTGATGTCAAAGTACAGGGATAATACACACTGTGATGTCACAGTACTTATGACTTTATTTTAGAGGATATCCATTATCAAGTATGTTCTGACAGTAAGTTCTGGCAGACATAAGACAATAGGGCTCAAGCACATAAAGAAACTGGCACAAAGGACCATATTTATGACTAGGCACTCATGGGCCAGTACCTAATTAATTTCATAGTCTTGCATTGGGTCTAAAGTAACTTTGGAGTTTAGGTCTGGTGTCTGAATCTATTTCAGGGTCTGGTCTCAAGTCTGGATTCATTTTCTGGCTATTTCTGAGATCCAAATTAATTTGGGGTTCTGGTCTGGGGTCTGAATTTGTTCTCGTTATAGGGAAAATATGTCTTTTGGATCTGTATAGGGTCCAAATTGGGGAGGTTTGGGTTTGAATTAATTTTGAAGGATTGAGAATACAAAATTGACCAAGTCCCTTAGCCTCGCTTTGTCTAGATTGAGGTGCCTCAGTTCACCTATTTTATCAACCTGCAGCCATAGTCTATCATGGCCTTGATTTCTCCCATATCCTTCCTTTCCTTTCATTCTACCTCCCTCCCTCCTCTCCTTATTTTGCCTTTGTTTTTCTTTCTTTCCTTTCCTTCTCTATAGGCGTTTTTGATTGTTGGTGTTTATTGAAGCTCCTGACATATCTGTTCCTCTTGGCTCAGCTTGGTTGCAGTCATCAGTATTAGGCTATGTTACTTTGAACGGTACCAGTTGCCTTGTTCACAGGCCGTACATTTCCCCCTATATTGTTTTTACCTACCTCTACCATGTCACTTTGCCTAACAGTACTCACTACTTAATGATGTTTTTCCAAGTTTGTTTTGATTATTATTGGCTTATCACTCAATGGACTACACTTGATCTGTATTTCTTGTTTGCTATGCTCTGTTTAAAACTGCATCAAATCCTTTAGAATTAGAAAAAAAAATCTAAAACAGTTCCATTATTTAGAAGGGTCTATGGAAATGAAAGAGTACCCATCATTTGGACACAGTGCACGGTACCAAGCGTTAGGCCATTTCCCTTCTGTTCCATAAATTGTATTGCGATGCAAATCTAAGGGTCTTCACACATAAGAGGTGTATATGACCATCCTACTATGGAAACAAAGGTGGGGGATTAAGAAAAGTCAAGTCAAGTCAGGAGTGCTACATAGAAGTAGGATGATCCACATCACCAGGGGTGACTGACTGCAAGTAATTCCTCCATGTGTTGGGTGTGTGCAATTTCCAAGGCCCATTTCACCACCTATGGGGGAACTACTGATTTCCAATGACTAAGAATCACTGAACACCTTTAGGTTTTAATAGATGTTTGTATATTAATAAAGACATTTATTTTCTATTTCTAGTCTTCTTTGTTCCAATAGGCAAAATTCATGATTCTATAGTACAGCCATAAAAACGTGAAAATTGATTTCAGTCTGCAAAAAGATGGCATGTGTGATTAATATCAGGGCTGTAAACTGTTATTTCGGGATTTTTAGGAGGCTGTAAAAGTAAACTGAGATTCTATTAAAAGAATTTCAGGTAATTTGAAACTTAATAACAGAAAACAGCAACATTTGTGTATTGAGTGGGCACTCTAGCTATCTCATCTATCTATCTATCTATCTATCTCATATCTATTTATCTCATATCTATCTACCTTATATCTATTTATCTATCTATCTCACATCTATCTATCTAAACAAGAAATAAGTTGGCCAGCACTATTGATTCCAAACTATTATACGGACATGGCTTACAGGTGCAGGCTGCTGGGCTAAATATACAGCAACAGGAGAATACAGCAGCACACTGCTAGCACAAAGATGTAGATAAAACATGAGTATATAGATACAACATGAGAAACTATTCAGCTATGGTGCAGTAATGAATAGTGAGATACTTAGCTTGCAATTTGGCGGCCAAATAGCTTGTACCGTCCCACCACGGTAAGGTGATCTTATTGGGACGGACCCTACACTATGAATATGCCTCTGTGTGAATAGATCAGCAGGCATTGCAAGATCTGGAACATCCAAATCACCTTATATACATCTGATAGAGGTGGGTGGGGTGCAAGAACCAACATGGAGGTAGCCACTCCCCCATATGTGTAATACAAACAAGAAATAAGTTGGCCAGCACTATTGATTTAAAACTATTATACGGACCTGGCTTACAGGTGCAGGCTGCTGGGCTAAATATACAGCAACAAGAGAATACAGCAGCACACTGCTAGCACAAAGATATAGATTACTGCACAATAGCTGAATAGCTTCTCATGTTGTATCTATATACTCATGTTTTATCTATATCTTTGTGCTAGCAGTGTGCTGCTGTATTCTCCTGTCGCTGTATATTTAGCCCAGCAGCCTGCACCTGTAAGCCAGGTCCATATAATAGTTTGGAATCAATAGTGCTGACCAACTTATTTCTTGTTTGTATTACACATATGGGGGAGTGGCTACCTCCATGTTGGTTCTTGCACCCCACCCACCTCTATCAGGTGTATATAAGGTGATTTGGATGTTCCAGATCTTGCAATGCCTGCTGATCTATTCACACAAAGGCATATTCATAGTGTAGGGTCCGTCCCACTGAGATCCCCTTACCGTGGTGGGACGGTTCAAGCTATTTGGCTGCCAAATTGCAAGCTAAGTATCTCACTATTTCATTACTGCACCATAGCTGAATAGCTTCTCATGTTGTATCTATATACTCATGTTTTATCTATATCTTTGTGCTAGCAGTGTGCTGCTGTATTCTCCTGTTGCTATATATCTATCTATCTATCTCTCATATCTATCTGTCTATCTATCCAGCTATCTATCTAATAGTAAAAAAAATTCTGCAGCACTCCTAGATACATGAAGTAACGGTGAAATGTATTAGCCTCACGGCATAGCGACGTTTCCGGTGCCCACTTGCAGCCTTTCTGAAGCTTGAGAAAGGCTGCAAGTGGGCAGCCGAAACATCGCTATGCCGTCAGGCTAATACATTTCACCGTATCACACGTATCTTTCTATTGGATTTTTTACCTGTAACCTGGGACAACAACCTGCTGGCACCCACCATTGCTCCTTTATTTGGTTGTGCTGCTCCATTTCTCCCTATTTATCTATCTATCTCTCATATCTATCTATCTATCTATATTTGAGTTCCTCCTCTAATATTATTATTATACATTTTTACGGTCTATATCTAGAGATTCAATTACCCATTTTTTTTATTTTTATAAAATTTACATTTCATTAAACAGATTTGAGAAATCTTAATTACAAAGTAGCCATTACTATTTGGTGGATCAATTATATGGCGGTAATATGTGAGCTACTAAAACATGTACCTGCAAGGAGAGAACGGTATTGCATTTATATGCTTGTAGTAATTAAATCTATTGGTCTGACATTTGGTAGACCGGTCATAGAGAAGTTTAATTACCTCTGTTCCATCACATAAGGGAATGCTGTAAAAGGATATAGCCAGCATTTCCAGCATGATTACAGACAATCCACAGCATGTGGCAGAAATGTCCTTTATATTCACAATGAAGGAGTTTTATGATCAATCAATAAACTGTAATGGTCATCAAAATTGTGGCTCATTACTGTACATATATGTATCTGCTATCTATCTATTTATCTATCTATCTCCTCTCTTTACTCTCTTCATAGGGATAGAACGATAATCCACGGATTTATTCTGATGCCATATTGGAGTTGTGAAGGGTTTTTTCCTCTGTAAGGGTATGTTCACATATACAAGATCCTGTGCAGATTTGATGCGCAGGATTTGTAATTGCCGATTAGAAGCTTTGCTCACTCATTTAGTTTATATTGAAATCTGCAGCAGAAAATCCTGTGCATCAAATCCTGCGCATTAAATCTGCCTACGTGTGAACTTAACCTTATGGGAGTATTGGCGTCAGCCTAATAGGGGTTTTCTTTGCCTTCCGATGGATCTTATAAATACAGTAGAGATAAGCAAATCGAATCTGACGAATACGAATTTGTTACGAATTTCAGGAAAAATTTGAATTGCAACAAATGCGAATATCGCAGTGATTCTATCACGCAAATCGCTAAATTTAACTCCATTTAGTGCGGTACAGGCTCCAGGGCATCTAAAATGGCAGATCCACATGTGAGGACATGGGGCAAGGAATCCGGGGAAAGCAAGAACAAGGGTAGGCGAAATGACACTGATTCACATGCAGGATGCAGCCTATCAACAGCCAATCACCCCTTCGATGTCACAGCCCTATATAATCGGCAGCCATATTGCAGCCAGTCACTTCATACTTACACTGCAGAGAGATAGATAGGGACAGACAGCCCTGTGTGTTACCCTGAAAAGCTTTTTCTAGGAGCGATTTACCTCGAGTCAAGTCAGCATTCTTTTGGACAGAGAGCGGTTTGTTTGTCTCAGAAAAGCATTCTTACAGCAACGATCCACCTCCCAGCCAGTGTCTACAGCATTCTATTACAGAGAGGATCAGAGAGCAGTGTGTTGCACAGAAGAACAGCAGCGATTCAGCTCAAGCACAAATCCTGCCTAGAAGCATTGATAGGGAAGGGAGTGAGATTGAGATTGCAATTTTGGCTGTAGTACACAGCGACTATGTGCTGCAGCGCTGGTGTCTACTGCTGGTGTTGTGCACAAAAACTTTTTTAAGCATACTGTAGCGCATTTTCTGCCCTAATAAGTGCATACCACACACGTACATCTAAGTGTTGTACCATTTTGTTCCTGATAAAGTCTTAAGTGCCTAGATACTGTGAAAGGACAGCCAAAAGTAATCACCGGCTGGTGTTGTACACATACTTTTTTAAGCATACTGTAGAGCATTTTTCTCCCCTCATAAGTGCATACCACATACGTACATCTAAGTGTTGTACCATTTTGTTCCTGATAAAGTCTTAAGTGCCTAGATACTGTGAGAGGCCAGCCAAAAGTACACACATGCTGCTGTTCTAGACAAATGCTTTTTTAAGCATAGTGTAGCGTATTGTACTCCCCTCATATACGCACTAAGTATGTCAGGCAGAGAAGTGCAAGGACGTGCACAGGACAGGCAGAGGTCTCAGCAGACTAGGGGCGAGTGGCAGCAGGAGTCGCAACAAGAGGCCTGATCTCCCGGTATCAGGAACCCATCTGCCATCATCGATTGGTTAACACGGTCATCCAATTCATCACAAGTGACATCTGATACCCCCAGTCAACAGTCAGTGGGTTCCTCAAACACAACCCTCAGTTGGCATGGCCTGGGAGCAGTCCCTTTCCTCCCATTGCCTCTATCATATGCTGTTCCCTCTCCTACAGAAGTATCTTATGCTGTGGGTTCAGCTCCACTATTCACTGAGGACAATCTAATAGAGGACAGTCAGCAGCTACTGCCCAGCCAAGAAGGGGAGGAGACATCCGCCGCTTCCTCCACTAGGCGAGCAAGTAGTGATGAGGAGAGTGACGTGGTACGTGGTGTTGTCAGTGTTCAGGGTCCTGAAGCAGAAACTATTGGGGAACCTGAGGAGGACATCAGTGTTGTGCAGACATTTGTTGATAATGATGAAGCCGATCGCAATTCTGCCACCATATGTTCTCCTCATGCTGCCGCCACCTCCAGACTGTGCCATTCAGCCACTATATGTCTCCTCATGCTACCGCCACCTCCACGCTATGTCATTCAGCCACTATATGTTCTCCTCATGATGCTGCCAACTCCTTTGGATAGGGGATAAGATGTCTCAGAGCCGTAGTACCCCTTTAAATAAGCTTCTAAGACACTATTCATGTCATTTGCTCAGCCAGTTCAATCAGTAACATTTTTCTCCATTTCTGAGGAGAACATCCAAAAGTGACAATCCACGCGGATACAGTGTGCATCATGGATCACTGTCACAAAAACAAATTACAAGCATCAAAATATGAAATAGAACAGAATTATTATATTCTTTAAATCCTTCCGCTCAAGCTTAAAGACAGATTTATGTAATTGTTATTATTATTTTTTTTTTTGGGGGGGGGGGGATCCCAGTGTTTATAAATTCCCAATATGTATGGAGTTAAACAAATAGAGTAATTGGCAATTCAGGGATTAAGATATTTTTGCTCATCTTGGAAAGGTTACAGAATTTTTGAATTTTAATGTAATGGTATGTGAGAGCGCAGCCTGCGAGCTCAATCACCCCATGAATTCCAACAACTGCTTGCCCAGCTGGTGATCATACCATGGAACCTGCCTGGGGGCATCTCCAGATGGCTCAGTGTGTCTCAGAATGAATGTTGGGGAAACTAGTTATTTGGGAAAAACGATAAAGGTTATCAGTGACAAGGCTGGAGAAATTTAAAGGGACTCATTCGTCTTTCTGCAGAAGAAATCTTTGTATTTTATTACAGTGTTATCATTTTGATGTACTGAGAATGACACGATATCAGTGTCTTCAGCGATTAATAGATTTCCTTTGTTATTTATATTTGTTTGGTTATTATGACCATATTACTGTCCAGTGGCTTACCTGGGGTGGGGTAGAAGTGTTTCTGGCATATGCCTCAGGTGCTGGATCCCGTTTCAAATTGACCCAACAAGCATATAAGAGGCATATAACATGCCAAAGAGCAGAGTCTACGAAGCCCCTACAGGGGGGTGTTAACTTCTGCAGCAGGAAACTTACAGGTACTCTCAGGATATGTTCACACGGTGGAATGTCCACATGGAATTCCACAGGGATATTCTGCACAGACATTCCACTGCAGCAGAGTCTCATTGATTTTTGCTGCACTTTGCACACAGCGGAATTTCTGCAGATGTTTCCCAATTCCGACTTCTGCAGAAAGAATAGATTTGTCTATTCTTTCTGTGGATTCCGCTCAGAAATGCATTGCTGTCTATGCTGTCTTTGCATTTCCGTGCAGTCCTAGAGCCTGCTGGATTATTGAAATTTACTTAATGTCCGCGATAAAAGGAGATTTATAAGAAAACTGAAATTTTTCAAATGTTGGTGCGTTAGGATTTTTACATAGTGCATAGTTTTTTTTTATTATTGTATTACGGTACCAAACTTTTTTTTAACAAAATTGGTATGCAAAAAATTGTCCTTTTCTGACCCCCATAACTTTTTTTATTTTTCCATATACTGGGTTATATGAGGGCTCAGTTTTTGCTCCGTGATCTGTAGTTTTTATTGGTACCATTTCTGTTATGATAGGACTTTGTGATCACTTCTTATTACCGTATTTATCGGCGTATAACACGCACTTTTTAGGCTAAAATTTTTAGCCTAAAGTCTGTGTGCGTGTTATACGCCGATACACCCCCAGGAAAGGCAGGGGGAGAGAGGCAGTCGCTGCCCGCTTCTCTCCCCCTGCCTTTCCTGGGGTCTAGAGCGCTGCTGTCGGCCCTTTTCACCCCCTGGTTATCGGCGCCGCTGCCCGTTCTGTCCCCCTGACTATCGGTGCCGGCGCCGATAGCCAGGGAGAGAGAAGCGGCGCCGACAGCCAGGGGGAGAGAAGGGGCAGCGGCACCCATTGCCGGCGCCGCTGCCCCGTTGCCTCCCCCCATCCCCGGTGGCATTATTACCCGAGTCCGGTCCGCGCTGCTCCGCTGCTCCAGGCCTCCGTCGTGCGTCCCCGGCGTCATTGCTATGCGCTGAACGGCGCGGCGCTCTGACATCATGCGCCGCGCCGTGCATAGCAATGACGCCGGGGACGCACGACGGAGGCCTGGAGCAGCGGAGCAGCGCGGACCGGACTCAGGTAATTATGCCACCGGGGATGGGGGGAGGCAACGGGGCAGCGGCGCCGGCAATGGGGTGGAAAGGGGGGTGAAAAGGGCCGACAGCAGCACTCTAGACCCCAGGAAAGGCAGGGGGAGAGAAGCGGGCAGCGACGGCCTCTCTCCCCCTGCCTTTCCTGGGGGTATATCGGGGTATACACGCACACACACGCACCCTCATTTTTTCATGGATATTTGGGTAAAAAACTTTTTTTACCCAAATATCCGTGGTAAAATGAGGGTGCGTGTTATAGGCCGGTGCGTGGTATACCCCGATAAATACGGTATTTTATGTCTAATATATACATTGTGATAAAAATCTGTATTTTTGGTGTTTGATATTTTTTTATGTTTACGCCATTTACCCTGCGGGATAATAAACATTATATTTTAATAGTTTGGACATTTATGTATGCAATGATAGCAAATATGTGATTTTTTTTATTTTTTTTTTATGGAAAAATAAGGGTGATTTTATTTTTTATAAAGGAGGGGGTTTTATATAATTTTAGTGACTTTTTTTTAACACTTTTAAAGGACTTTTAAAAAAAATTTTTGGGACTTTTATATGCAATCATTAGATGCAATGCCTATGACATAGCATTATACAGTTTGATCAGCAATCCACTGATATAGCCTTGCTAAGCCAGGAGGATACATCAGTGAGTTGGTGATCAGTGGCAGGAGGCAGGTAAGGAGACCCGCCTTAACCTGCCGACACTCACTGCTCTGAAGCAACAGGGCCCTCGCACACTACAGAATTTTCATCGCTGCACATGGAACCTCCACCTGGAATTTCTCTGGGTGAAGACTCTATGTGCAGCAGTCGCTGCCAAAATGAATCAGTGTTAAGACTTTTTTGTGTCTGTTTTCATTTAAAGAAATGCAGGTCCGGGAAGAATTTTACTAAAAAAAATGAACATGTTTATTTTTTGCGAGTCGGGAATTGGAATTTGTTCAGCGGAAACTCTGAAGTGTTCACAATGCAGCAGAAAATCTCCTGGCAGAAATTCTCTAGTGTGCATGGCCCTTTCTGCCAGGTTTTCCCCACAGATTTTCTGACATACAACAGTTACAAATTTTACATCTTTTTGCACTGTTGTGCCACCTGCCAATTTTACTGTAATTTATATCAGAAAGTGGAGTAAATTATGCCTGAGATGTTATATCTGTAATGAAATATAAAGCCTGTTTACAGTCAAAAATATGGTTCAAAATGTATTTGACCATAAACATGTTAAAAAAAGGGGCCAAAATATGCAATTTATATTTTTATATAGTGCCATTGTAAATGTTACAGCAGTGATTGATGTAGAATGCTGAGCCATGTCTCTCTATGATGCTGTATTTTGCCTTGTTATATTTCCTCCCTCTCTTCCTTCATTGTAGTAAAGCTGTTGATGAGACTCAGTCCATGCTCCTGTATGTTTTTTTGGATAACATATGTGACTTAAAAACTACAGGCCCGTAGGTGACTCAGTTTGCCCATTGAAATCAATGGGGTCCGCTGTTCCCATTAACAATATATGTCAGCATCCCATTTTCAGACTGATGCCAATGGATACGACTAACTGGTGCACTAACTCCAGGCTTACTCCAGAAACCAGGAATTGCAAGGAGATTAAGGCTTGGTTCACACTGCAGAGTTTCCGAGTGTAATTCCGCTTAGAAGCTACCCTTGGAAATTCCAGTGCAGCAGAAACCTATTGCTGTCAATGGGATTCCGCTGCACAGTGCACATTGCGAAATGTTCTTAGGTAAGTTTCTGCCGCTAAAATTCAACCACTGAAAGAATAATCTCTTTCATTTTTTGCGTGAAATCCACCTTCAATACATTGGTGTCTATAGGGTTTGCAATGTTCGTGTGGCCGGAATTTAGATTTCCATTTACTTCAATGGCGCTCTGCATAGAATTCTGCCATAACTATTGTCAGGTTCAATGTTTTTGCAGAATCCAGAATTACTGCAGCAGAAATTCTGCCATGTGAATGGGACAGCCCCGTTTAACACAATATGCAGTAAATTTTGCAGAATTTACAAGCTCAGCAGATTCTGCATGTAAATTCGGCTATGTGAACATAGCCGTAGGCCATGATCACACTACGAAATGCCCGCACGGAGAATCTCTGTGTGGACATTCCAAAAACTGCGAGCACCATTTATGCCAGCGTTTGGGACCGCATGGGGAAGCACCTTCTCATAGATGGCTATGCATTCTGTGTGGAGTCTGCAAAAAGAATGAACATGTTCATTCTTCCTGCGGACACGGAATTCCGAATTTCCGTGGCCGAAAACATCTGGCACAGAAATTCCACTGTGTGCACAGCACGGCAGAATCCTGTTAAGTTCAAGGGGACTTTGCTGCAGCGGTATATCCATGCTGAATTCCAATGCGGAATCCGACATGGGAATTCTGACATAAAAACATGGCCTTAGAGTTCTCTCTCTCTCTTGAAGCTCCTCTAAGGCTAGGATCAGACACAACTTTTTTTTTTCAAAGCTTGTGAGAAAATGTGAAAAGGTATAGTGCTCACCTGGAGCATACATCTAGTACACATCTAACTCTATAGTCGGAGAGAGATGGGAATCCTGCCGGAATGTAGGATGGCGGTCCACAATGTCATACAAGAGTAGAAAAACAAAGAATATCCTCTTGAAGATTCTGCAATTACAGTAGTAAATCATGGAGAATGTAATTTCAATAAGGATGAACTTCATTTTATACATAAAAAAAGGAACATTGCTAACAAAATTAATACATTTTAATACATAAATTACCATTCGTCAGATTGGGGTAAGGCAATAGTGTATCAAACAAGCATATATCCACATATAAGTACAATGAAAAAAATACACAAACAAGAGGTGCAGTTGGCACTGCCATACTTAGGAATACACCTGTGACAGCGCTAAACTGGGTCCGGATCACTCCACCATCTCAAGGGGATATTTCAGTAGTGCTCTGTGATTTATAGTTGCGTCCCAAAGGTTCATCCACCATATAATATAGAAAGGATCACAGCACTCAGCAATTGGCGTGAGACAGCACCGGGGACCAACCTCTGTGCATGTGAAACACCCAGGCAGCCAGCCTAGTATTAGCATATGCAAAGTCCAGAAATCACAGCACTGGCAGGTCGAGGATCTTCATAAACTGGTTTCTTTATTCACCCCAAAAAGTTACAACGTTTCGGCAATAGTAGCCTTTATCAAGCATGCTTGATAAAGGCTACTATTGCCGAAACGTTGTAACTTTTTGGGGTGAATAAAGAAACCAGTTTATGAAGATCCTCGACCTGCCGGTGCTGTGATTTCTGGACTTTAAATATATATGTATATATTATTTGTGGTCGTTGCTACATGACTGATATGCGTACAACCCTAGTACTAACCTAACAACCAACTGTAACCAATAACCTATCAACCTCAACTAAGCAGTCTGAAGTGTGCCATAACTGCGGCGTAAAGAATATGCCTGGAAAAGAGGGCATACCCTGTGGTTAGTGTGATGAAATGAAAAGAAGGGGGGGGTGGGTGGGAGCGAAGAACCCACAGCGTCATTGAAGGGGGGAGAGCCGTGGGTTTTATGGTCATCCCGCTCCTCCCACAATTACAGGCCAGCTGCGCAGGCCTTACCATTTGTGGTCGTTGCTACATGACTGATATGCGTACAACCCTAGTACTAACCTAACAACCAACTGTAACCAATAACCTCAACCTCAACTAAGCAGTCTGAAGTGTGCCACAACTGCGGCGTAAAGAATATGCCTGGAAAAGAGGGCAAAACCCGGATTTAAACAAACATTTGTTTATTGCAGATTACAACACAAGAGACTGGAATGCGCTAGCCATTTCTTTGCGAGGGTTAGGGATATACTGCATGTAGCATCCGCATTTCCAACATCCTAATTTCATGATTACGTGGGTTGGGACCCCGTGCTTAGAAGTGGCTGTAGCTGCGCCAATACGGAAGGAGTGACCAGATAATGAAGTCGGGACTCCTCCCAGCGACCTGACCGAAATGCGTAAATGTTTGATGAATTGAGAAGTAGTTAGCGGGTTGGATCTGAAATGGAGTAAAGGGTCGTCAGCTGATAGGTTAACACAGGCATTCAACAATTCACGGAGGACTGTGACAGGACACCATTTGTGCACGGTGGGGAAAACCGGACAATCACAGTTTGACCCGGAGACGAGGTCTTGGTCTGACTGAGGGACAGCTCGAAATGATCAGAGACATGTGACAGCTGACTGACCTTAGGAAAGGGCGCGTTAATGGTCCGAGCAGTACACTCACCCGGTCTGAGAAACCCATAATAGGCAAGGTACATGGCCGCTTTTAATGTGAGGCTATCACGAGTACCCAATGGTGTGGAGTCTAACAAGTCGGACAACTGCCTGAACATGTTGCCTGTGATTGGTTGTCTGACTGGGCTGCGAGGGACTTCCTTCTCAAGGATGCCCTTCAGAGCGGACTTCACCAAGCAAGAAGAGAGTATAGAGTAACTACGGGTATTGGTCAAGGATAAATGGTGTTGGATACCGGCTAGATAACTCTTAATAGTATTGTGGGATAAATGCAGTGTGGTATGGCAAAACCCGACATATGCTAATAGGAAGGGAACTGAAATCTTGTCGCCCTCGGCGTGCTTGGATCTGAATTTGGAAAATGAGTTCCACGCCGTACCATAAATTTTTTGCGTATTTGCGGACAAGGAATCACTGACCAAACGTTTGGCTATCCGAAGGTGCTGGTTCAGTTCATGACTAGTGAATGGAACGGGGGAACTTGCGCCCCTATGGAATCGGCTTCTGGCATCACCTGAAAGAAATGTGACAGGTTGTTCCTAGATAAGGCATCTGCTGCAATATTCTGGACTCCTTCAATGTGAGCACATGTGAAAGTAAATGTATGTAGTAGGGACAGCCAAACTAACCGTCTAGCCAAGCTCATTTATCTATAACATAGCTGACCGTCTAACACCAGGACAGAGAGAGAGTATCCGAAGACGTGCCGGATGAGAATTGTATACGTGACTGGACCTAGACAAGTATGTGCCCGGTGACAAGTGCGAAACGTTATACAAGTACCTTAACAACCTAGAACACCCTGAAGAGGATCTTTAGGAACGAGACTACACAGAGAAAGGAATGCACCGACAACGCAAGCAATCACAACCTGAAAACGTGTCAGGTTCATGAGGTGATTACTTGGACAACAATAAACAACTCTTTAAACCAGGACAGAGGGAAAGTATCCGAAGACGTGTCGGACGAGAATCGTATGCGTGACCGGGCCTAGACGAGTATGCGCCCGGTGACAAGTGCGAAACGCTATACGAGTACCATATCAACCTAGAACACCATGAAGTACATTTTTGGACATGACTACACAGAGAAAGGAACGCATCGACAACGCAAGCAATCACAACCTGAAAGCGTGTCAGGTTGATGAGGTGATTACTTGGACAACAATAATCAACTCTTTAAACCAGGACAGAGGGAAAGTATCCGAAGACGTGTCGGACGAGAATCGTATGCGTAACCGGGCCTAGACGAGTATGCGCCCGGTGACAAGTGCGAAACGTTATACGAGTATCATATCAACCTAGAACACCATGAAGTACATTTTTGGGACATGACTACACAGAGAAAGGAGCGCATCGACAACGCAAGCAATCACAACCTGAAAGCGTGTCAGGTTCATGAGGTGATTACTTGGAGAACAATGTACGACACTTTAAACCAGAACAGAGGGAAAGTATCCGAAGACGTGTCGGACGAGAATCGTATGCGTAACCGGGTCTAGACGAGTATGCGCCCGGTGACAAGTGCAAAACGTTATACGAGTACCATATAAACCTAGAACACCATGGAGTACATTTTTGGGACATGACTACACAGAGAAAGGAGCGCATCGACAACGCAAGCAATCACAACCTGAAAGCGTGTCAGGTTCATGAGGTGATTACTTGGACAACAATAAATAACTCTTTAAACCAGGAGAGAGGGAAAGTATCCGAAGACGTGTCGGACGAGAATTGTATGCGTAACTGAGTCTAGATAAGTGTGTGCCCAGTGGTAAGTGCGAAAGTTTATACGAGTACCATGACAACCCAAAACATCGTGAATTCCGTTTTTTGAGAACGTGACAATATCGTAAAAGAGGTGCACCGACAACACAAGTAAACACAACCTGAAGACGTGTCAGGTTCATGAGGTGATTACTTGGATAATAAAACAAATCTTATCACCTATGTATGGCGTTATTGCTGTTCTGAAGGCGTGTCAGTAACAACCGTGCAACGTACCCCCTGCAGGCGTGGCAGGCATGATGGGTATACATCACCTATGTGTGGCGTTATTGCTGTTCTGACGGAGTGTCAGTAACAACTGTGCAACGTACCCCTGCAGGCGTGGCAGGCATGATGGGTATACATCACCTATGTGTGGTGTTATTGCTGTTCTGAAGGCGTGTCAGTCATACCAATTATGCGACGTACCCTTTCTGTAACATGACAGGCTTAACAGGTAAATACCACCTATGCGTAATGTCAGTGTCGTTCAGAAGGCATGTCAGTACCAACGATAATGAAACATACCCCGTCTGCAACGGTTTACTGGGTAAGCCCCGCCTGTGCGTCGTGTAATTGTCGTTCTGAATATGTGTCAGCAGCGACAACTGCTATGTAGCACCCTGCCTATATAAAGATGCGTGCAGAACGACTACGTGTGAAACTGTCGTGAACCGCTATGCATGGCTGTACCACCAACTTGATCAACCTATACTCGGGCTAACCATATACGCGTATAGACCACCAGTGAACGCCTGAAGCTAACCACGACCCATGGCAGAGAATATGCCGGCAAGTAGTAACTATTATGACCACATGCCTGCGTACGGGGCCACACCCCATGTGCTGTATGAGCATGTGCGCTGCACAAAACTGCGGGCGTACGAACTTCACAAATAGCGCAAGTGCATGTACAGAACACATGCCACGAGTGCACACGCAGCCTGATTCCCGCGTGCACCCGAGTAATATAACCCTACAAACACGCGTGATACAAGTCCTGCGAGCGGGTGTGCAGCACAATCCTTATGAGTGCATATTCAGTAGTAATCCTACGAGCGTGGGCCATGTAATACTATAAACGTGCGAACAGTGTGACTCGTATGAGCGTGTACAAAGTATGATTCCTATGAGTGTGTACAACATGACTCCTACAAGAGCGTGTGTAGTATGAACCCTGCAAGCGAGTACAAGCGTGTATACCACGTAAACCTACGAGCAAGTGTACAGTATGGATGCTACATTGGTATGCACCGCATGAACTTTATGAATTATGCGAGCAAGTGAACCGTATAAATGCTACCGGCGAATGTACTGCATAATCCTAACGCGTGTAAAGTAAGAATCCAACAAGCGTGTGTACAGGATATCCTACCAGTGTGTACTGTGTACGGCATGAATCTTATAAGTGTGTACGCAGCATAATGCTACAAGTATGTACAAGTGTGTGTATAGAGTAAATGCTACAAGCATGCACCCCACAAATATGCTCAAGCGTGAGTGCAGTATGAATGCTACAAGCAAGTGTACAGCATGAATCCTAAGGGTGAATGTACGATACAATCCTACAAGCGAGTGTACAGTATGAAACCTGTAGGCAAGTAAACGGCATAAACTGTACAAGTGTGTACTGTATGAAACTTACAGGCGTGTGTGTAGTATAAACCTTACAAAGGGGGTGTACAGTATGACCCTAAAAGCGTGTGAACGGTATAAAACTACAAGCGCGTAGAGAACGAATGAACCCTATAAGCGTGTGTGGCGTATAAATGTTACCGGCATGAATCCTACCAACGTGCATGGGTACCAGGATGTGTACAGCATGAACCCTACGGCATGATTCCTATAAGTGAGAATCGTAGCTCCACAACAGCTGGAGGCACACCGCCCGGAAACACAGAAGTATAAATATAAAATAAATGAAAAGAAAACTGTGAGGAAGTTAGTTAAGAGACAAAGGTTGGAAGTGAGCACAGCTGTTGGTGTAGCGTGCCTTAGACTGACCAGATTGGCAGCTGTGGGGGTGAAGCATAAGCCCACAGGGTGGGGCGGAGCGGTGAGTCCGATTGAGTGTAAAGGTGTGCGAGTCTCAGTATACCGGAGACACATATAGATCCTCCCAGCAGCACAGAACTACAAAATGTGATAATGACATATATGTGCAGGAGGCTGTTCACATAGAGCGGCAATGTTATACATGTGCAGGAGACTGTTTACATAGTGCGGAAATGATAAAATATGCAGGAGACTGTTCACACAGTGCAGCAATCATATACATGTGCAAGAGGCCTAACACATAGTGCGGTAATGATAAGCATGTGCAGGAGACTGTTCACATAGTGCGGTAATGATATGCATGTGCAAGAAGCCTATCACACAGTGCGGTAATGATATGCATGTGCAAGAGGCCTAACACATAGTGCGGTAATGATATGCATGTGCAAGAGGCCTAACACATAATGCGGTAATGATAAGCATGTGCAGGAGACTGTTCACACAGTGCGGTAATGATATACATGTGCAAGAAGCCTAACACATAGTGCAGTAATCATATACATGCGCAGCAAGCCGTTCACATAGCGCGGTAATGATATGCACGTGCAGGAGGCTGTTCACATAACAAAGTAATCATATACATGCGCAGCAAGCCGTTCACATAGTGCGGTAATGATATGCACGTGCAGGAGGCTGTTCGCATAACAAAAGAATCATATACATGCGCAGCAAGCCGTAAGTAATCATATACAGCCGAATGCCGATATGTAATACAATAACCTGGGGCCGGGCTGACCAAGGGTTTCCCTGAACTCCGGCTCACCTCCGGAGTCCGGGAACAGCCAGCGTTACCCCCGGTCAGCCACGGCCACTTACCACCACCATGCCGGCTGAAGCGACCTTCCAGTCAGCGGACTCGTGCAGTCAGCTGACCGGTGGGAACGTGACTCCACCTCCTGCCGACATCACGTGACAAACCCTCAAGCGAAGAACCCACAGCGTCATTGAAGGGGGGAGAGCCGTGGGTTTTATGGTCATCCCGCTCCTCCCACAATTACAGGCCAGCTGCGCAGGCCTTACCATATATATATATAATATATATATATATATATATATATATATATATATATACAAAAACAAATAAAAAAATTGCTCCACAAATATAAGGGGAGAAGCTAACCTTTAAGCTGCAATTGTAAAAGAACATACAAAACAGAGTGATGGAATGAATAAAAGCATACCAATATAAATAGTCCAGCACATGAAATGGATATGAGGACAGTATAAATTATTTTTTTGTTATCCTTTTTGTTACACAAATCTGACAAATTATTGGTTATATGTATTGGAATAAAGTTCATCTCTATTGAAATGACCCTCTCAGTGACTAGCTTTGGGAATCGCAGCGCCTACAAAAAGTTATTTTTTGTTTTTCTACTGATGCAGCAAGTATGGCATTTACTGGGGCATTTTTAACAGAAAGTGTCATCCTAATGGTGGAACTAAATAATCAGGTTGCTTTAGGCTATGTTCACACAGGGGAATGTCCACACGGAAAATTTGGTGCTGGGACCGCTCAGAAATGTGCCGTCTCATAGCTCGGAAATGTGCCGTCTCATTGACGGCAATGCATTTCCGTGTGGAGGGAACTGTGCAGCAAAATCCCAATTAATTCAATGGGACTCGTTGTTGCTGTGGAATTCCGCATGGAACTTCGTCTGTGTGAACATGGCCTTACAGTTGCATTGCATTTTAAAACTACAATATTTCTAGGTTCATATTTTTATGCTTTCAATGAAAAATTTGGTATTGGGTATTTGGTGCTTTGTTACACGGTTCTTGACTACATTGTTATGCCAAAAGGTGTCAACCTGTTATAAAACAAACAAACAGCTGTTATACAGTATACCAAATTAAAAGATAATTGAAAACTAGATAATACAAGAAAATGCAACTTAAATGCAACATTATTAATGCAGTTACTACATGAAAAAAATGCAACAAAGCCACCATGCAATTGCAACCTGATTGTGTGGTTTCACCCATAAGCCAAATTCACACACTGTAAAAAATAAGGTTTTTTCAGTGTTTGAACTTACTCCTGTATGAAGCAGTATGGGGTCCCTAACTACTACATGGGTGGGGGGGGGGGGGGTGCTGGTGGTTGGGCTAACCACTATATGGGGGCAATATGAGAGACCTTACTACTATACTACTATATTAGGCAACAGGAGGGACATTATGTGGGGGAAGTGTTGGGGATCTAACTATTATATGAGGGCAGTATGGGGGACGTTACTGTTATGGGGGCAGTGTGGGTGACCTAACATCTATATGGGGGAAGTGTGAGGGACCTAACTACTATATGGGGGCCAGTGGCGTAGCTGTTGAGGTCCCAAGGGCCGCATAGTCAGGGGTGCCTGCAGGGCCCGTTTGCCACTACTCTATACTGTGCCTCCAACTTGCTGTCCATAGCTGCATCGCTGGGTCACACAGATTCAACAATGCAGCTCTGGACGGCCTGCACGCAAGGAGCAGTCCTGGAGGTGGAGGGTGAGGGCCCGGGGTGTGCTGGCATTACTCACTCAGGCAGAGACCCCCCCTAGATGACCCCGCCCCTACATCCAATGGCCCCATCCCCTTTCTATGGTGGGATACAAGATGGAGAGGAGGAGGAGGGGCCGGGCACATAAGTTCCAAGAAGAGTAAAAGACCCCTGTCCCTCCTCCCCTAGTGTATGCCCAGGATTTGACCATGTAAAAACAACTACCTGCCAGAACCCAGGTAAGATTATTCTTTTAAATGCCAACTTGGGACATGGGGGCACTGTGTGGAGCAGTGTTTCCCCACTAGGGTACTTCCAGATGTTGCCAAACTACAACTCCCCACATGCCCAGACAGCCTTTGGTATGGAGGGAGGGGGGACATGCTGAGGAGGTGGTTACTAAGCAGAACAGTGTTTCACAACCAGAATGCCTCTGGATGTTGCCAAACTATGTGGAAGGATAGGGGACATGCTGAACAGGTGTGGGGAACACCGTGTGGAAGCATGGGGGACATGTTCAGGAGAGGGGGACATGGTATGTATAGATGGGGACATGCTGATGGGGCAGTGTGTGGAGGGATGGGGAACATATTGATTTGGGGGCTATTGTGAATGGATAGAGACATGCTGACTGGTGGATGTACGGGGGTGAATGGATTGGGGACATGCTAATTGGGAGGCTGGTGTGGGTGGATGGGAACTGTGATAGATCCTAGACTCACCCTACCTACTTGGATGGACTTTAGGACATCACTATTTGTACCCCTCAGTTGATGTTGTCCAGTGACATAAAGCTCAGAGTTAAAATACTTTTATTTACTGTTTTCATACACTTTCTGTGCACAATACACAATACTTTTTGCACATGGTCTACCTTTTGCACACTGTCCACCTCCTTTACACAATACACCTTTTGCACATGGTTCACATTTTGCACACGGTCCACTTTTTGCACACGGTTCACCTTTTGTACAATGTACTAATTCTACACATGCTTCTCCTTTTTGCACACAGTCCAACTTCTGCACACCTCCACTTTTTGCACTCAAGGCACTGTATAGGGAGAGCTAATCACCTTTATTGGATTATCTCCCAGACTCACTATCACCTGTATTGTCTTTACTGACCCTTCCCCCTGTGATGTCCTTCCTATAAAAGAAGACACTTGTTCTACAATAAAGAGTTCGGATTTTATACCTGAAGACTCGTGTTGCCTGGTTCTTTGGGTACAAGGATGCAATTGTGACGGTCTGACTCCGCCAAAAGTGACTTCTCCTTCCGAATGACAAGCCCCAGCATATCACAGGCAATATCCCCAGGCAGCACTAGAGATTATTGCATCCTTGTACCCAAAGAACCAAGCAACACCAGTCTTCAGGTATAAAATCAGAACTATTTATTGTGGAACAAGTGTCTTCTTTTATAGGAAGGACATCGCTGGGGGACGGGTCAGTAAAGACAATACAGGTGACAGTGAGTCTGGGAGATAATCCAATAAAGGGGATTAGCTCTCCCTATACAGTGCCTTGAGTGCAAAAGGTGGAGGTGTGCAGAAGTTGGACTGTGTGCAAAAAGGAGAAGCATGTGTAGAATTAGTGCATTGTACAAAAGGTGAAGCGTGTGCAAAAAGTGGACCGTGTGCAAAATGTGAACCATGCGCAAAAGGTGTAATGTGTAAAGGAGGTGAACAGTGTGCAAAAGGTCGACAGTGTACAAAAGGTAGACCATGTGCAAAAAGGTGTATTGTGCACAGAAAGTATATGAAAACAGTAAATAAAAGTATTTTAACTCTGAGCTTTAAGTCACTGGACAACATCAACTGAGGCGTACAAATAGTGATGTCCTAAAGTCCATCCAAGTAGGTAGGGTGACTCTAGGATCCGTCACAGGAGCATACCAAATTTTGTCCTGGGGCCCATGGGACTCTAGTTAGGCCCCTGATTCAGATGGTTCAGTATATGATAGGCTTCTATTTATTATTGTCTTTACATATAGGATGAAGATCTGCTGACAAAGTGAGGAGCCAATGATGTCCGGGCGTAAGAGACATTACCACGGTCTGGACCAGATAAAGTAGAAAAAAGACTACAGAGATGACGCCACCTGTGAGTCACTTATATCATTGTGTATTCACCTGTCCCATCAGTGCAGTAGTCACTGATATCTTTGTGCGGCCAAAGCCAGGGGAAGGGGCTTGTCTGGGGTTAGAGTAGGGTGTGTGTGTTGGTGGGTGGAGGTGCAGGGGTATAGGGGGTCCAGCACAATTTTTTGCATTGGGGCCCTGTATTTTTCAGCTGTGACCCTGATGTGGGCAATGTGGGGGACCTAACTACTATATTGGGGCAGTGTGGGGGGACCTAGCTACTATACAGGGCAGTGTGAGAGCATAACTACTATATGGGGCAATGTGGTGGGCCACACTACTATGGAGGTGCAAAGTGAGGCCCCTAACTACAAAATGGGAGCATTGGGGTGAGCCTAACTACAAAATGAGGGCAGTGTGGGGGACATAACTACTATATGGAAATGCCCAAAATATTAAAGGACAAATGCAGCAAAAGATAACTTATCCCCTGTCCACAGAATAAGGGATAAGTGTCCGATCGTGGGTGGTCTGACCACTGGGACCCCCCATGATCTCCTGCACGCGGCCCCCGCATTGCCGCTCTATGTTAATGCGCATAGCATCAACCTCTCTGAAGTCAACTGAGGCCCCCTCCACGCCCCCTCCCCATAGAGTTCTATGGGAGAGGCGTGGAGGCACGAACGCTGCATAGAGATACATGGAGGAGGTGTGTCGGCCGCAACGTCATGCTGCACGGGACTCCAGCACGGGAGAGCCGCAGCTGAGCCGTGGCCCCACGGTAGATCGCGGGGGGTCCCAGAGGTCGGACTCCCGCGATCAGACACTTATTCCCTATTCTGTGGATAGGGGATAAGTTGTCTTTTGCTGCAGATGTCCTTTAATGTTATTGAAACTGCATGCTGAATGGCAGAAACAAAAAGAATACCAAGCGCCAGAATTAATTTTTTTTGGTTGCATCATATTCCACAAAAATGTCTGTATGTTTTGTGCTAAAATAATAGGTATCATTACAATCCACAATTCGCCCTGCAAAAATAAGCCCCCATATGGTCCTGTAAAGGAAAGAATTATGGATTGGTCATTTAGGGGTTAAAGGATACCTATATTTATTCAGAAGTGTTAGTCACAAGTTTTGATCAGTGGGGATCTGGGTGCTCAGACACCCACTGGTTTCTAAAACGAAGGGGCAGAAATGTTCAGTTGAGCACTTTGCCCTTTTACTTTAGACTGGCTTACATTCCCTTAGAAAGCTGAGTGTGTGGTGTACAGATTCATATAAAGTCTATGATTATGAATCCATACACTGAGTGATTGGCTCTCGAATAAGAGCCAGCGAGAAAGAAAACGACATAGTGTTTGGCTAAGAACTTTTGTTCCTTCATTCTAGCGATCACTGGGGCCTCTGCATTCAGACCCCCACTGATCAAACAGTAGAGGATAACCCCCCTGGCACTACAATACCCCCATGGCACTACAATACCTATGAAACCAATGCCCCTTTGCCATAAAATGATATTGAATTCTATTTGCTTTAGGTTGATAGCTCTCCTTTAAATCAGACTGTATTTATACGCCTAGAGCCTAGACAAACAAATCCTAGCGACTGTGAGCTATTTTCTGTAATACAAATGTGTGAGTGAAGGTGCACAGTTCACCAAACCCATGTTATTATCCAGAGAATTCAAGTTAATGGGGATTTCATGAGGCAATCGGCCACCACTGTTAATTCTTTCATTACTGGGAACTTGTTGTACAAAGGAGCTGAGACGGTAATGGTTTGTATTTTCTTTTATGTATTTTTGCGTATTTGCAAAGAGAAAAAGGAATTGTTTTTCTGGAGGAAATCAATATACAGCAGCTGTCTATGTTCGGCTGCTTAGCGGCAGTACCATTGTTTCCTTGAGTCAACAAACAGAAGTTACTGTGTAATATACGTGTGTTTTGTAACTCCGGCTCATTAATTCTTTTCACTGTGTTGTAATGAGTTGTATGTTAATTGTTAATGTTTGTTATTTTTTACATTTTTTTTTACCCTTTCTAAAGCATGAAGCCATGGCTAACATTTTACCATATTAATTTTTGAATCATAATAGATTATTCCATGTATTGAAGTCTAAATTGGAAAGATTGAAACAAAAGGACCAAATGCAATAACCTAAGAACAAATGTGTGTGTTGTTCTATAGGGATGTAATATATGGGTTCCAAGTAAGGATTTGATATATCAGAGCCATGCTTTTTATTATTTTGCAAACATTTGCTACCAAATGCTATATTCGTATATTGGACCACATGAAAAAAGTAAGGAAGCAGTAAATGAATACTGAGAACATAAAAGGATGCATCTCTTTTGCCTGGGCAACGTGTGAATAGAGCCTTTAGCAGTAGGATAAAGCTGTCACCTGTCACTGAAACCCTTCCCTTCACTGATCAAGACTTTTTATAGACTAGTCTAATATGTGCCCCAATCTTGTGTCTCTACCTCCTTAATTTATTTGCATTATTTTTCATTCTAATATATATATAGCGAAGTGATTTGGGTGACAATTTAGTAATTACATGAGTCACAAAACAGAGGTGCATAGTAACAGGCTGTTTCCTTTATTCATACCGAATACAGAAATTTTTGTCCTGCACGATATGAATTTTTCCCCATACTGCAATACCGGTTTGGCCCCTCCCTGTCAGGAATTAATGAATTATCAGCCCAGCGCTAATCATTTTCGAGCGCTGTTCTGCCCCCCCCCCCCAATTAATTATCAGCCCAGCGCTGCACTGTCCCCATTGGGGTAAATGCTCACATATCACCCACAAGCGCTGCCCTCCTCGTCCTCCTGCTTGTTGCCGCTGGAAATCTATACTGTACGCTGTATCCCTATGCCAGGGCTGCAAAAGATAAACAAAATAAACTTTACTCAGCTTCCCCGTCGGTCCGGACCTGCTTCCTAGGGATGGGAACGTCGGACAGCCGTCAGCCTATCACCGGCCGCAGCGATGTTCTTACATGACAGTGGGCTCAGCCTATCACTGAGGCGGAACATCGCTGCGGTCGGTGATAGGCTGACGGCTCTCCAAAATTCCAGTCCCCAGGAAGAACGTAAGGCTGACGTAGGAAGGTGCGTTAAAGTTTATTTTGTTTACCTTTTGCAGCCCGGGCATAGGGATACAGCGTACAGTATAGAGTGTCAGCAACGGTGGTCCACAAAAAACAGGAGGACGAGTAGGGCAGCGCTTGCGAGTGATATGTGAGTATTTACCCAGATGGGGACAGCGCAGCGCTGGGATGACAATTCTTTTTTTTTTTTTTGTGGAGGGGGGGGGGGGGGGGAGGAAATACCGTTATATACCGTGGAACTGCGATAAGTTACAAAAATACTGTGATACACATATTTGGTCATACCGCCCAGCCCTAGCCTGAAGTGAATCCTCAGTGTGAAAAAGCAAGGACTCAGCAACTCATGTATAGCTGGTCCATACTCAATCTTCTTTATAACAAAGACATATACAGGAGGATACATACAGGTATTAGAATGAAGCAGGGAGAGATAAGGGAAGTTATGGAGCAATGGTATCTGACAGCCGTGTCGTGCGCATGAGGGCTCGAAACGGCTGTCAGATACCATTGCTCCATAAACTTCCTTATTTCTCCTGTGTATGTTTTGCTATATTCCTCCTGTATATGTCTTTGCAATAAAGAAGATTGAGTATGGATCAGCTATACCTAAGTTGCCGAGTCCTTGCTTCTTCACAATGAGAATTGATCACAGATTGCTTTCTGTTTACGGATGCCGAGCACCGGATGGAGATCCGAGTTGGATCTTGGTCACACAGCACCTCTGCATGAGCGTTGGATATGTGAGTACAGGGAAGTGCGCAGCTTCGGCTTGTTTCTTTTATACTAGTGGCATCGCCTGAAGTCACTTGAGTTAAATCAATCCATAGAAATGGGTTTTTCCACAAAAAATCTTTCATGGAATTTTTACATGAGTGCAAGTTTCCTCTCAAATATTTGTGTTCATTTCCTTTTGCTGAAAACTAGACATTCATTCTCTGTATCCTGGTAAAGACTGTTTTGCAGAGGACTTCACAAAGCTGTCCCTATGTTACCCCAACAAGTTTCTAATGTGAAATAAATATGGTGCATGGCCTTATAGCTGCTGCAAAAGGTTGGGGAGATGTAACATTAAAGGCGGCCACACACATAAAATAAAGCGTTTGATTGACAGCTCTCTCTCCCAGACCCTGCTGGTGGTGGATTATCTACCCAGGACAAAAGAATTGGGTGGTTGAAATATATAATACGTAGTCCTTGACATCAGCTGGGAGCATCAGGAGGCCACCATATATATTAGATTGTTGGTTGGTCCTGTCATAATTGACAGAATCAGCAAGCACATCTAGAAGAAAGGAAGGCAGAGCCTATCAGAGGGCAGGGAAAAGTAGGTAAGAAATGGAGGGGGCAGTGTAAGACCTGAGTCTTTTTGGTCCACCAAATAATTTTAAGATCCCACCCTTCAGTTGTAGAAAACAAGTTAATTTATACTTTAGTCTTCTTTTCTACTATGTTATCATTACACTACATAATTTAGAATGGATATATGCTTGAGAACTAACCCCCAAAAAATCGATAGACTAAATGATATGTTCAAAAAATTTCACTGTGGACAAGGCCAGCCCTGGAAACTGTGTAACTTACTCCAGTCTGAAAGCTTTTGTGTAATTAAGAATTCCTTTTAGGGGCCATGTTTTTCCCCACCTTGCTCATTTTTAGGTGATAGGTGAACTGTTATTGGGCAAACATGTTTATGATCATGTCGCCAGAGATAGAACTGGTCTTTCTCTGGTTCCACAGGAGGCTTCAAAGTGTTGGATTTTCTTTCTAACATGTCTATATTCCCTAATAGGGCAACGGATTTAATCTTTTATTGTTTTTACAACCACTGCTTACCATCAGTAAATGGAGATATACTTGGGAAGCTCAAAGCCTGACACATCTAACAAGCCACACACCGGTATTGGTTGGACATAATCAGGATGTGTTTTAGCCATTGAAGTGTTTCTATTTGCAGGCAAAAAGTTGCAAAACTATTCGTTATACAATGAATAAGCTTTAGGCTAGGCTTAGGCTGTACTGATAACAATATATTCTTTCAAACAAGAGGAACAGTTGTTCAACTGGTCAACAGACAGGCCTGTGGGGTAGCATATAATGCTCATGTACAATAGGGTACTTGGAGCTTATTTTCTTTACTTGAGCCATTTGGGATGCTGCTATTTCCTTTAGTCTTCTACCTAGATCCTAGCTGTTTGACTCACAGTTTGCATAGAAAGTCGCTACTGACAGCTCAGAGGTGGCAATCTATGTTCACTTGTCATATCACTGCTACAGTTCCTAATGGTGGGGTGTAGGTTTTGAGGGCTATCCACCCAAAATACTAGGCCTGGCAAGAAGCCCCCTGAGGACCTAACATGTTGCTATGAGGTCCTTGTGCAATTTTTCTTCAAAGACTTGATTTTTCCTTTCTCTTCTCCACTTTCTGCTCTCCGATGAAGGACCAGGTAGAAGTTCTGGTGTCCTGGACCAAAATATTATCAGAAGCTGGTGTTGCCCCTAGCTGTCTGCTTGACATGGAGAGAAACTAGTACACTCCTCTAGTACACTGAACTTACTGTTCCTATTAATGGTGAGGTGGGACCATAGAAAGCTCCTGCCTTCCCACTGGACATTTAATAGCTGTGTTTGTGTGTGTGTGTGTGTGTGTTAACCCTTCTGCTCCCAGCCATATCTAGTACAATGCAATTACACTATAAATCATAGTGCAAACATAACAAAATAATAAAAATCTGAAAACACATTTGAAAAAAGGGACTGACTAGATGACACCCAACCACAGGCCCTGCATGGATCTCAGGGGGACACTACTCTATTCACGCTACCAGAAAACCCCTTTATTTCCAGGCAAGCAGCTTGTGCAAACTTATTATTTCTCTGTCCCAGACGTCTCTCCTCTTGCACACGTAGCCCTGTCAACCATTTGCCATTCTGACTGCTTAGTGCCCAGTATGCCTTTCTTTCAGCATTGCTGGCATGCCTATCCATGCAATTAAAGAGAGAGACATGCTGCCAAGTCACAACATAAGCCACATACAAAGGACATTTCACCCCTTTCATATGCTCTTAACGCCTGAAGTTTACCAGCACGGGCATCGGGATACCAGGTATACCATTAGACTGTTGGAATAAATATTTGCAATAAATATACATCCATATTTTATCTCATAGCTTTCGGGTGGAGCAGCAGAAATACATAGTATCATTAGCAGAAAAAAGTTTGATTATTGATTAAAGAGTGAAATAACCTTCTTCTGTTATAGAAAAAAAAATAATTCCTGGGTTTTCTACTACTGTCAAGTCAAGTCCAGGGTTATCTGTTTTGGTGAATATCTGTAAACTGTAAGGAAACTCAGCAACCAGGGCTCAATGGGGAGGGGGGGGGGGATTCTTCGTGTAAAAAAGTTGCAAAATAAAGGTGCGACTTTTGTGCGACTTTTAGTGGTACACCATCCTGCGCGATTTCTCCCAATCCAGCTGTTTTACACAAGTTCTGTTTTTTACTTTGCTGTAGTCAGGGATTTACTAACTGCGACTTTTGTTAAAAAGTCACACAAAAAGTTGCAAGTGGGGTAAAAAGTCACAAATCTACATTAAAAAAAAAGTTGGATAAAAAGTAGCATAAAGTTCTGCCCACATCTAACACCTGCCGGCCGCCCGCATCTGTCACCCGCCACCCGCATCTATCACTGGCTGCCCGCATATACCACTCGCCACTTGCTGTTGTAAGACTACAACTCCCAGCATGACCTTACAGTGAGTTGTAGTCTTTCAGTAGCTAGCTGGCAGGTGTTAAGTGCGGCCGGGCAGCAGCTGGTATATGTGGGCAGCGGGTGGTATTTGGGGGGGCGCTTGGTGGTGGTATACTGCGGGCGGTGGATGTATGCGGGGGGCAGCGGGTGATAGATGCGGGCAGGCAGTGAGGAGCAGAGCCAGCCGGGAACCTTGAATATAATACTACGGCATTGTCATTTCATATTCCCTGCCCGGAGCTGTGATTGGCCGAGGGGTCTCGGCCAATCACAGCTCTGGGCGGGGAATAGGAAATTACCATTCTGTAGTATTATACTCATGGTAGCCGGCCAGGGAGTGGAGCGCTTGTCACCTGCGCCGCATGATTACAGCTCACCGCATGCCCTTACAGTAATAACATGCTTGTAGCTGTAGTTGTGTGGTGCACGCAGGTGACAAGCGCTCCGCTCCCCGTCGGCTCACAGGAATATGGAACTACGGCATTGTAATTTCATATTTCCCTCCTGAAGCTGCAATTGTCCGAGACCCCTCGGCCAATCACAGCTCAGGGCGGGGAATATGAAATTACAAAGCCGTAGTATTATATTCATGGTTCCCGGCCAGGTGACAAGCGCTCTGCTCCCCGGATGGAAACCATGAATATAATACTATGGCATTGTAATTTCATATTCCCTGCCCGGACCTGTGATTGGCCGAGACCCCTCAGCCAATACCCACCACCCGCAGTATGCCACCACCACGTGGCCCCCCCATATACCACCCGCCGCCAGCGCAACACACATCTACAACTCCCAGCATGTCCTTGCTGTAAGGGTATACTGGGAGTTGTAGTCATGCGGCACAGGCGGGTGCAAGATGTGCGAGTGGGAGACAAGCTTACCTGTCACCCACCCACACATTTCCCACCAGCCTGCGCTTCACAACTACAACTCCCAGCATGCCTTTACAATGAGGACATGCTGGGAGCTGTAGTCATGTGGCCCAGGCAGGGGGAAGATAAGCGGGCTTCCCTGGCTGTTGCTAAACTACAACTCCCATGATGGGAGTTGTAGTTTAGGGACATGGTGCATCCAGCTGTTGCTAAACTGGAGGCGCGCTGTTGCTAAATTACAACTCCCGTCATGGGATGGGGGTTGTAGTTTAGCAACTGCTGGAGGCACCATAAATGTATGAACATATTTTCCTTTTTTTTTTCTCATTTCAGATCCGTGTATGCAGAAGACTTCTTCGGTTTTGGTGGATTACGTCAATGACCATTTTTTTTTTTTATATTAATAAAATGGTTAATGATGGCTTGTAATGGAGAGTTTATTGGAATAAAAAAAAAGTAAACATATTTTTTTGTTGTTGTTTTCTTAACAGGATTAGTAGTGGAAGCTGTCTAATAGACAGAATACATTATTAAGCTGGGCTTAACGTTAGCCCCAAAAACAGCTAGCGGTGACCCCCAATTATTACCACGGTACCCACCGCCACAGGGGTGCCGAGAAGAGCCAAAAATTGTGCTCCTGGGCCTAGGCAGTAACAGGCTGGCATTATTTCGGCTGGGGAGGGCCAGTAACAATGGTCCTAGCCCACCCTGGTAACATCAGGCTGTTGCTGCTTGGTTGGTATTGTGCTGAGAATAAAAAGAGGGGGAACCCTATGCGTTTTTTAAAATTATTTTTTATTATTTATGCAAAAAATGTGTGTGGTTTCCCCATATTTTCATTCTCAGCACGATACCAACCAAGCTGCAACAGCAAGTTGCTGTTAAATAGTAGTCACTAGGAATTTGTAGATAGAGCTTGGTAGCTCATGGTTTTAGTGGCTGCTGGTTCTTTAGGCTTTGGCCTAGGTAAGATGAATTGAGATATGTTGATTGTGCTTGCTTTGGATCCGGGAGATAAGAGAGAGAATTTAGTGACTGCAGCCCCTTTTATACTAGGGGGGCTGGACTAATCCCATTGGTTGTCAAGCCTGGAGGTCCTGAACCCAGAGAACTCTGGGTACATCACATGACCCCGGAAGGTCCTATACATTATACTATACAACTTTGTACATAATTGTATACATATTGACCAATATACATTATATCTTTAATGCTTTATGCAAGGTGAGTAAAGGGTAAACCCTGCAGAAGAGCCCTGTGGAATGGAGAGATTCTAACTGAGGGGACTTCACACAGGGTAAGGACAAGGTCCTGTACCGGGACGCCACAATAAACGTAGGGAAAAATTTAGCCTTATTTAACTCCTCCAATGTCAACATATAAAACACAATTTACGATATTAACTAACTAGAATAGAAATTTACATGTTGGTGTTTTGGTCAGGACACTATTAAATACAGAAACTTATGTATTAGGCTAGTGTGCCAATTTGGGAGCCCAATACAATGATCTGCAGGATATCATCTGCATTTGATTCATCAGGGTACTGAATATTCCAATAAGATTAGGATAATGTCTTCCAGGGAGGCTCACACACAATGTACGTGGAATTTTGCTAAATAAGCTCCCTATTCTCTGGATAGATGACTGGGGTGGTTGAAGTAGAAATGGGGCGAGATCTCATAAACACAGCCCTGGCTCAGCTTGTTGAGAATTCCAACATGTAATTTGCTGATATGTGAGTTAAAAGGGCAGCTGTCTGCGCTAATTTAAGACTCTAGGGCTGCTTATTATTCATAGTGTCACAGGCAGCGTGTTCTAGCAAGAAACAAACGCACACAATCTATGGAGTGGCAGCATTATATTATTAATATGTGGGTAATTGGACAACATATGTAGCAGTGCTGTGAATGTCAGTTGTAGTTTAGATGAGATTGTGAAATATATGTAGGGGCTACAATTGTGAGTTTTAGACAACTAGGAGGAGTAGAGCTGTATTTGCCATTAGATACCCATGGGCCTGTGCCTAGGGCAGCAGCAGGTGGCAGACTGACAACACTCAGGGCCCCCAGTCGGCCCCTAGCCACACCTCTGCCCCGGACCTATTCTACCCAAATCAGTCCAGATGCACGACTTCTACATAAAAAATAAAATTAAATAAATATAATGTAGGTAAGATATTTTTCCATTACCAATACCTGTATACAAGGAGGAAATATATATCACCACACAATAACTGGATAATACCCGCATTCTGTACTAAATTAAACCACTATACACAACAGTATCCCCCATACAGTTCTTATATAGCGGTAGATTCCAGCTGTACACAGAATCTGTATACCATATAAGTGATTATATACAGGGCCATATAGAGATAGAAACCAGCTGTACCCAGGGTGTGTATACCATATAAATGATTACAGTTACATTTGAGCACTCACAATCAAAACATTTTCTGATCAGTGTCGTCCTTTAACGTTTTCTTCTCTGTCCACATCAGACCGCCATGTCAACTTCTTCAAGCCAAAACATATGTAAGACAAACATGTTACACTCTGCATGTTTACAGTGCCCTCCCCTCCTCTACACAATCTCCCCATCTATAGGCCCCAAAATGTTATAATGCCCTCCTGCACAGTAAAAGGATAGGTAAATAGGTAGCCAGGTAGGTAGCTAACTAGGTAATTAGGTAGTTAGGTATGTAGGTAGGTAACTAGCCAGATAGGTAGGTAGCCAGCTAGGTATGTAGGTAGGTAGCCAGGTATGTAGGTAGGTAACCAGGTATGTAGGTAGGTGTGTAATTAGGTAGCCAGGTATATAAGTATCCAGGTAATTAGCTAGGTACTTTGTCACTACATCAATCATTTTACTATAAAATCTATGGCAAAAGCAAATAACAATATTTGTGGGTCAAATTTTCTTTTAAAAACAGGGCAGTTTACACATTTTGGAAGGGTTTGTTACTACACAAAAATGACTCATTAGCCCAGATTCATCAAACTGTGTGAGAGAAAAAGTGGAGTGATTTTCCCACAGCAACCAATCACAGCTCAGCTTTCGCTTTACAGAACTCGTTAACTGAGCTGTGATTTTGTTTGGATTAGACTTTTTTTTTTTTATACATGAAGGTATACGAAGTGCCCAAAATGCAGCAATTCTAGACATATGATTAATGTCATTCCAAAGCAAAATTGGTGGCGCAAAAAACAAGTACCGTATATACTCGAGTATAAGCCGACCCGAGTATAAGCCGAGACCCCTAATTTCAACCCAAAATCCCAGGAAAAGTTATTGACTCGAGTATAAGCCTAGGGTGGGAAATACCTCATCCCCCCCCTGTCATCATCCAGACCCGTCATTAACATCCTCATCATCATCCCCTTGTCATCATCCCACACATCCCCCCTTCATCATCCCCTTATCATCCCACACATCCCCCCTTCATCATCCCCTTGTCATCATCCCACACATCCCCCCTTCATCATCCCCTTATCATCCCGCACATCCCCCCTTCATCATCCCCTTATCATCCCACACATCCCCCCTTCATCATCCCCTTATCATCCCGCACATCCCCCCTTCATCATCCCCTTATCATCCCACACATCCCCCCTTCATCATCCCCTTGTCATCATCCCACACATCCCCCCTTCATCATCCCCTTATCATCCCGCACATCCCCCCTTCATCATGCCCTTATCATCCCACACATCCCCCCTTCATCATCCCCTTATCATCCCGCACATCCCCCCTTCATCATCCCCTTATCATCCCACACCCCCCCCTTCATCATCCCCACCCCCCTTCATCATCCCCACACCCCCCCTTCATATCCTCTTCTCATCATTCGCCCTCAGTGGTCTTCAACCTGCGGACCTCCAGAGGTTTCAAAACTACAACTCCCAGCAAGCCCGGGCAGCCATCGGCTGTCCGGGCTTGCTGGGAGTTGTAGTTTTGAAACCTCCGGAGGTCCGCAGGTTGAAGACCACTGCGGCCTTCAACATCATCCAGCCCCCTCTCACCCCCCTTTAGTTCTGAGTACTCACCTCCGCTCGGCGCTGGTCCGGTCCTGCAGGGCTGTCCGGAGAGGAGGTGGTCCGGTGAGGAGGTGGTCCGGGCTGCTATCTTCACCGGGGGCGCCTCTTCTCCGCGCTTCCGGCCCGGAATAGAGGCGTTGCCTTGACAATGACGCAGAAGTACGTTGGCAATGAACGCACCTCTGCGTCTTTGTCACGGCAACGTGACTATTCTGAGGCCGGGCCCGAAGCGCTTAGAAGAGGCCTCCCCGGTGAAGATAGCAGCCCGGAACCAGTATCCCACCGGACCACCTCCTCACCGGACAGTCCTGCAGGACCGGACCAGCGCCGAGCGGAGGTGAGTACTCAGAACTAAAGGGGGTGAGAGGGGGCTGGATGATGTTGAAGGCCGCAGTGGTCTTCAACCTGCGGACCTCCGGAGGTTTCAAAACTACAACTCCCAGCAAGCCCGGACAACCGATGGCTGCCCAGGCTTGCTGGGAGTTGTAGTTTTGAAACCTCTGGAGGTCCGCAGGTTGAAGACCACTGCGGGTGGGGGAGTTCACTCGAGTATAAGCCGAGGGGGGTGTTTTCAGCACGAAAAATCGTGCTGAAAAACTCGGCCTATACTCGAGTATATACGGTAGGTGGAAAATTGAAAGTGTTATGATTTTTAGAAGATGAGGAGGAAAAAACTAAAGTGCAAAAATTAAAAACCCTAAGTCCTATATTACAGTTTTCTCACCATTTTATACCCTATAGAGAACTGTCTCAAGTCACGTTTTGTTTGCAAACACTGAACAATGCTGTACTACAGCACAGCATTGATTAGTGTTATTATATTGCTCTATTTATACGGGCTGCCTATATTCTTGGAGTGCCGATCTGACACCAAGTAGGGCCCCTACAGCCTTCCTCTCAGCTGATTGGGACTCTGCGATTTTGCCACAGTGGTCCCGATCAGCTTCCCTGTCTAGCACGTGTTTTAATGCTTTTAGACACGGATATCAACTTTAATTGCAGCGTCTAAAGGGTTAATGTTGGACATCAGCCTGACTGGTGATGTCTGGCATTAGCTCAGGGTTCCAGCTAATGATTTATACAACACAGTGGGAGCTGGCACAGTGCGTACATGCAGGGCCGTTTGAAGGAATTTGGCCCCCCCTCCTACAACCTGCCTCCACCCCCTCCCCACCTTACGCACGCAAAAGTAGGTAAGTAGTACCCCCAGATAAACCCCTCCCCCCGAGTAGGCAAGTATTACCCCCAGATTAACCCACTCCCCTGTAGGCATGTAGTACCCCCAGATTAACCCCCTCCCCCAGTAGGCATGTAGTACCCCCAGATTAACCCCTCCCTCCAGTAGGCAGGTAGTACCCCCAGATTAACCCCCTCCCCCCAGTAGGCAGGTAGTACTCCCCAGATTAACCCCCTCCCCCCAGTAGGCAGGTAGTACCCCAAGATTAACCCCCTCCCCCTAATAGGCAGGTAGTACCCCCAGATTAACCCCCTCCCCCAGTAGGAAGGTAATACCCCCAGATTAACCCCCTCCCCCAGTAGGAAGGTAATACCCCCCAGATTAACCCCCTGCCCCCAGACCCAGTAGGCAGGTAGTACCCCTAGAGTAGACCCCCCCCGGGAGCCCCGGCTGGTACCTCTGCTGCTGAAGTTGCCGGGAAGAATTCAGGACAGGACCTTGCTTGTACTGTTGCACAGCTACGCGTAACGCATGGCGCGGTAATGATGTTCGCACACATCACACTCTCAGAATACCTAGGGCCAGCGCTTTGAAAAATCTTGGTAAAAACGTGCCATTTTTTGCCACGATTTTTCCCAAAAATCTTTCTTGTAATGCGACCTGTTGGCAACCTGTGGACACTGGAGGAGGGAAAGTGACCCCATTG
The DNA here is from genome assembly GCF_029499605.1 of Hyla sarda. Taxonomy (NCBI): domain Eukaryota; kingdom Metazoa; phylum Chordata; class Amphibia; order Anura; family Hylidae; genus Hyla; species Hyla sarda. The sequence continues at coordinate 52,160,365 of NC_079199.1, read as the reverse complement.
GGCTGATACTTTACACCCCCCATCCCCTGGTTATACTGCTAGTCATGGGGGAGAGAGGCAGGACACAGTGACATTACTCACCATCACAGCCGCTCTGTGTTCCTGGGAGGCCTGTTACCTCTTGGCCCCCGTCCTCTTCCTGTGCTGGGGGCGGATCCATTAATCAGGTTCCCTTCATCCCTGCGATATTTAAATAGAAATAAACATCAGCTGAAAGTAGCTTGTCGGGGCAAGTGTCCTTGATCTTCAGCAGCTGAAGCGGGCCTTTTACCAGGACGGGCCCTCGGACCACGTCTTAATAGACCAGCTGGTCAGTCCGCCCCTGAGCAGCAGTGTTGAGAGGGTGGCACTACTTCATTGAGTAATAAAAAGGATAAATACTTTTGATGTAGTGTGGTGGTGGGTTGTGGGGTGCAGGGCAGATGTTGTTACTGTGGTGTCGGGGTGTGAGGTGCAGGGTAGATGCAAGGCAGATGTTATGGCCCAAGGTGCAGATAGTATTAACCCCTTCTTGTCATGACGCCAGGGTGTGGTTTAGCCTTGACCACCCAAAGGTAATACCGCTGATCCTAAGTTAGGCAGGGGCAATGAAGACACCAATGCCAGATTAAGGATAATGGCAGTTTTGCTGAGGCAAGACAGGTGATATAGTCTTTACAGTACAGCCAAATATCCCAGGGAGGTGACCAGTGACACTGGGAGACCTCACAGGCTTGCTGGGACTTGCAGTAGTTAGACTGACTTTAGTGCAGGCTACGGTGAATACTGATGGACTTGACTTGACAGAGATGGTGACTGTCAATAAGATGACTTGACTTACTGATGACCGACTTGTGGCTTCAGGACTTCAGGCTTGAGGCCTCCAATGCTCTGGACACAGACACTGGAACAACTTGACTGCACTTGACCTCAGGAACTAAGAGCAATGTGCTCACAGGGGTTGCGTAATCATAAATCGCTGTGTTATATTAAAACGAATGGGACTGTATTGTGACCATGATCCGAAAGGCTCATAGACTTGACTGGGTCAAATGTAGTCTAAGTGGGGGATATTTATCATTGAATTTACCCCTTTTTCTTGTGTATTCTTTTGCGCAAAAATTTGTGCAGTGTCTTTCATTGTGTCTTTTTTGTGCGTCTTTTTTGATAGAGCAAAAAGCAAGTACTCAATTTTTTTGTGTATTGTGGTATGCATTCTACAGTGGATACTAAGTTATCATGTGCGTTTTTTTTGTTTAGTCACATTTTTTTGTGCAAATACATTTTTGTAACACAAAAATACACCATCAAAAAGGACACATAGGAAAGTGTTCTACCGAGACAGCCGGGGGATGCAGGAGTTGTCCCGAAACATTGCTAACTATAACTACTACCATCATGGGACAGAGTCTGTCCCATGATGGGAGTAGTTGTAGTACCGCAGCGCTGAGAGACGGCGCATCCCCGTCTGCGGGACTATTTTGAAACAGTTAGGACTACTACTCCCATCATGGACAGACTCTGCACATGGTGGGGTGTTATAGTCCAGGGGGTGAGGTGCAGATCACACTGGGTCATTCTCCAGAGACCCACTGCGATCCGCATTTATTAACTGTAAAAGCCAGTCACATTTCTTAATCTCCGCCGCCGGGAGAAGGGAGCCCTGATTGGTGAATTCACCAATCAGAGCTCCTGTCTCCCAGCGGCGGGGATTATGAATTATGAATGGTGTATACAGGAGCCGGTGGGCAGCGCAATCTGCACCTCAGCCCCTGTACTATAACTCCCACTATAGACGGAGTTGTCCATGATGGGAGTAGTAGTCCCAAAAGTCCCGCAGACGCGGGATGTGCAAGGACCATCCCTCAGCGCTGTGGTACCACAACTACTCCCATCATGGGACAGACTCTGTCCATGATGGTAGTTATAGTCCAGGGGCTCATTCTCCAGAGACCCGCTGCGATCTGCATTTATTAACTGTAAAAGCCGGCGGCACCTGCGGCTACACTGTGCTGCCCGCTGGCTCCTGTATACACCGCTAATAATTCATAATCGCCGCCGGGAGATAGGAGCTCTGATTGGTGAATAGCTATTCACCAATCAGAGCTCCCGTCTCCTGGGCAGGGATTATGAAATGTGACAGCTGTATACAGGAGCCAGCGGGCAGCGCAGTGTAGCTGCATGTGCCTCCAGCTTTTACAGTTAATAAATGCAGATCATAGCGGGTCTCTGGTGAATGACCTGCTGCGATCTGTCCCTCAGCCCCAGGCTATAACTCCCATCATGGATAGTGTTGAGCGGCATAGGCCATATTCGAATTTGCGATATTTCGCGAATATATGGACGAATATTTGTCATATATTAGAAAAATGTGCATATTCGCAATATTTGCAGCCTTTTTTTTACTATGCGCCATAAAATTTGCATGCGCATTCACCATAAAATTTGCATGCGCAATATCGCATCATAAAAGAAGGGAGATGCATATGCAAATTTTCTGGCGCTAGCCAGTCTGACACAGTAATTAGTATTGGAGCCTTGTTTACACCTCAAGCTGGAAGCAGGGAGGGATGATCACTGTGATGTGTACTGGGAAAAAAAATGTGAACATTCGTAATTGCGAATATTTAGTGCTATATTGGCGATATTCGGGATAAATATTCGCATTGCGAATATTCGCACCCAACACTAATCATGGACAGAGTCTGTCCCATAATGGGAGTAGTTGTAGTACCGCAGTGATAAGGGACTGCACTTGCACATCCCCCAGCTGCGGAACTTTTAGGACTACTACTCCCATCATGGACAGACTCCGTAAAAAAAGATAGAAGAAAGGGAGATGAATCGTGCTGCCATAAGAAGTCTATATAAGGTAAATTTATTGCACACAAAGGATTAACGCAACACGTTTCAAAGCCGCTCCGGCTTTTTCGTCAGGCCTGCCGAAAAAGCCGGAGCGGCTTTGAAACTCGTTGCGTGGATCCTTTGTGTGCAATAAATGTACCTTATACAGACTTCTTGTGGCAGCGTGATTCATCTCCCTTTCTTGGATCTCCTTTTATCTGCATTTATTAAGTTAACAAGCCGGCAGAACATGCGGCTACACTGCGCTCTTCGCCGGCGCCAGGCGGGTAATACTGTATACACTGTCATAATTCATAATCGCCATAGCTATTCACCAATCAGAGCTCCGGTCTCCCGGCTGCAGCGATTATGAATTGTGAGAGATGTATACAGGAGCCTGGAGCCGGCGGGGAGTGCAGTGCAGCCGCATATGCCGCTGGCTTGTTAACTTAAATAAATGTGGATCGCAGCGGGTTTCAGCAGAATGACCTGCTGCAATCTGAACCTCAGCCCCTGGACTATAACTCCCATAATGGACAAAGTCTGTACATGATAGGAGTAGTAGTCCTGAAAGTCCCCCAGCCGGGGGATGTGCAATTGCCATCTCTCAGCGCTGCGGTACTGCAACTACCATCATGGGACAGACTCTGTCCAAGGGCAGAGGGACAGATCGAGCTACACAGTCCAGGCCTGACTCTGTTCTCATTATGTGTTTTGCATAATGGGAACAGAACCTTTCTGGCAGTGTGTTCCCAAACAGGGAGACTCAAGCTGTTGCTTAACTTCAGCCCCCATGATGGGAGTTGTAGTTTAGCAACAACTGGAGGCTCCCTGTTTATGAACACGCTGCATTATGTGCGCACTCCCCAGGGGAAAGTGCAAAAAATGTACTAACCCATATTTCTTGTTATTCTTTTCTTCTTATGTCAGATACCATAAAGGGGTAGTCCAGTGGTGAAAAACGTATCCCCTATCCTAAGGATAGGGGATAAGTTTGAGATCGCGGGGGGTCCAACCGCTGGGGCCCCCTGCGATCTCTCTGTACGGGGCCCCGGCTCTCGGCCCAGATAGTGGGTGTCGACCCCCGCACGAAGCGGCGGCAGACACGCCCCCTCAATGCATCTCAATGGCAGAGCCGGAGATTGCCGAAGGCTCTGCCATAGAGTTGTATTGAGGGGGCGTGTCGGACGCCTCCTCGTGCGGAGGTCGACATGCCCCCTTCCCGCGGGCTGTCGGGGCTCCGTACAGGAGATCGCAGGGGGCCCCAGCGGTCGGACCCCCCGCGATCTGCAACCTATACCCTATCCTTAGGATAGGGGATAAGTTGCTCACCACTGAGTCACCACTGGACTACTCCTTTAATGCAGAGGACTATGTCAGATTCGGTGGACTGCGACAATGACTAGCGTTTTTTTATTTCAATAAAATGGTTAACGAGGCTGTGGGGGAGTGTTTTTTTTTAACCCCTTAAGGACTCAGCCCATTTGGACCTTAAGGACTAAGACAATTTTATTTTTACGTTTTCGTTTCTTCTTCCTCCCCTTCAAAAAATCATAAGTCTTTTATATTTTCATCCACAGACTAGTATGAGGGCTTGTTTTTTGCGCGACCAGTTGTCCGTTGTAATGCCATCAATCACTTTACCATAAAATGTATGGCGCAACCCAAAAAAATACTATTTGTGTGGGGAAATTAAAACCGCAATTTTGCAAATTTTGGAAGGTTTTGTTTTCACGCCGTACAATTTATGGTAAAAATGTGTTTTGATTCTCTGGGTCAATATGATTAAAATGATACTTTTTAACCAAATTAGTACGTTTAAAACCCCCTATTTTGAAGACCTATAATTTTTTCATTTTTCCGTATAAGCGGTGGTATGAGGGCTAATTTTTTGCGCCGTGATCTTTACTTTTTATTAATACCATATTTGCTTATGCAAAACTTTTATAACATTTTTTATACATTTTTTTTGGAAGAAAATGTTATAAAAAAGCAGCTATTGTGGACTTTTTTTTTTACTTTCACGCCGTTCACTGTATGGGATCATTTACATTTTATTTTAATAGTTCAGATATTTACGTACGGATATTTACGTACCAAATATCTATATAAAATTATTTTTTACACTTTTTGGGGGTAAAATAGGGAAAATGGGACAATTTACATTTTTATTGGGGGAGGGAGTTTTATTTTTACACTCTTATAGTCTCCATAGGGGACTATTTATAGCAACCATTCGATTGCTAATGCTGTTCAGTGCTATGTATAGGACACAGCACTGATCAGCATTATCGGTCATCTTCTGCTCTGGTCTGTGAGAAGGCAGATCAGAGCAGAAGACTCCCTGAAGGCAGCGGAGCCAGGTTAGGGGACCTCTGTCTGCCGTGCAGGATGATTGGATCGCCGCGGCAGCGCTGCGGGCGATCCGATCATCCTGTTAAGTGACTGCGATGCTGCAGATGCCGTGATCTGTATTGATCACGGCATCTGAGGGGTTAATGGTGGACATCCGCGGGATCGCGGGTGTCCGCCATTACTGGCGGGTCCCTGGCTGCTATCCACAGCCGGGACCTGCCGCGCATGATGCCGGCATCGCTCCGATGCCCGCGGTTATGCTCAGGACGTAAATGTACGTCCTGGTGCGTTAAGTACCACATCACCAGGACGTACATTTACGTCCTGCGTCATTAAGGGGTTAAATAAAATTTTAATTTCAATGTGTTGTGTTTTTTATAATTGAATTTTCAGGCTTAGTAGTGGAAGCTGGAAGATGGAATCCATTACTAAGCCGGTGCTTAGCGTTAGCCCCAAAATCAGCTAACGCCAACCTCCAATGATTACCCCAGTACCCACCGCACAGGGGTGCCGGGAAGAGCTGGTACCAACAGGCCTAGATGGTAACAGGCTGGCGTTATTTAGGCTGGGGAGGGCCAGTAACAATGGTCCTCGCCCACCCTGGTAACGTCAGGCTGTTGCTGCTTGGTTGGTATCTGACTGATATTGAAAATAGGGGGAACCCTAGGTGTTTTTTTTTTATTTATTTTTTATTTAAATAAATAAAAAAAACGTGTGTGGCTCCCCCATTTTTTCATTATCAGCCAGATAGCAACCAAGCAGCAACAGATTGATGTTACCAGTGTTGTTACCGGCTTTTCCTGGCACCCCTGTGGCGGTGGGTACCGGGGAGCATTAATTGGGGGTTAGCGCTAACTAATTTTGGGGCTAACGCTTAGCCCCAGCTTAATAATGGATTTTGTCTACAAGACGGCTTCCACTACTAAGCCTTAAAATTCAATTATAAAAAACATAACACATTAAAAATATGTTTTATTTAAAAAAAACACTCCCCCACAGCCCTCGTTAACCCTTTTATTGACATTAAAAAAAACGCTGTTCATCATCGCAATACGCCGAATCTGATGTAGTCCTCCGCATTCACATATCTAAAATGAGAAAAAAAAACAAAAGCAATAAAACTACAACCATTTCTGTGATTATTATTTTTTGCTGATGCATTTTTTTTTATTTTCATATTTGTTTTTAATACAGATTAACAAAACATATTCGTACCATAATTTTTCTTCCAAATCGAACTTTTCTTTTAGATCCTCCCATCCAATAAGCTTACCCTCTTTTATCAAATCAGAAATTTTCCTAATTCCCTTCTCTTCTATATTTTTTAATGATCCTAATTTATAGAATTTCTCTATCTTTTTATTATGCCAAATCGTAGACATTTCCAAGCTATGTTGGACTCCCTCGATCTTTTTAAGCCTTGCCCAGGTCTTGATCAAACAATCCACCCCTGGATTTTTCCTGTACTCCCCCACTTCCATTAGACCACATTCCAAAATTTCGAAGATATTTTTAAACTTCCCTTGGAAACCTTTGAATAAATATCTCAACAATCCATCATTCCACCAAACAATAAACCAAACAAGTTGGGTGGCTATATATATAGCAGTTTCGGAATAATTATAGCTTTTATAAGCACTATTTTATCTGCTTTAGAAATTGGTAGTTTATTCCAGGCTATAGCCTTCCTTTCCACTTCCCTTATCACAGGGAAGGTATTTAATTGATGGAACTCCTGTACACTCCTCGATATCTGTATCCCCAGGTATAAAAAATTTTTATTCTCTTTTTTATTTTTATTACGGGGTTGCCGAAATCTATACCTGTTTCTAATGGCATCAAAATAGATTTTTCCCAGTTAATGGTCAATCCTGAGTATTTTCCAAATATTTCGATTTTTTCCATAACCAAGGGCAACGAGGTATGAGGGTCTTTAACCTGTTAAGGACCCAGGGCGTACCTGTGCGCCCTGAGTCCGCTCCCGATATAGCGGGTCGGGCCCGGCCTCTAAGAACGGCTGGGACCCGTGGGTAATAGCGCGCGGCATTGATCGCGCTGCCGCGCACTATTAACCCTTTAGACTTGGCGTTCAAAGTTGAACGCCGCGTCTAAAATTAAAGTGAAAGCATGCCGGTTAGTTCAGGGGGCTGTTTGGGATAGCCGCGGTGAAATCGCAGCATCCCAAACAGCTTACAGGACAGCTGGAGGGTCCCTACCTGCCTCCTCGCTGTCCGATCGCCGAATGACTGCTCAGTGCCTGAGATCCAGGCCCTATTAAAAGTTTGAATCATCCCCCTTTTCCCATAAAAAAACTGTGCAAATAAAAATAAACATATGTGGTATCACTGCGTGCGGAAATGTCCGAATTATAAAAGTATATCATCAATTAAACCACAGGGTCAATGGCGTGCGCGCAAAAAAATTCCAAAGTCCAAAATTGTGCATTTTTGGTCACTTTTTATATCAAGAAAAAAATGAATAAAAAGATCAATAAGTCCCATCAATACAAAAATGGTACCGCTAAAAACTTCAGATCATGGTGCAAAAAATGAGCCCTCATACAGCTCCATACGCAGAAAAATAAAAAAGTTAAAGGGGTCAGAAGATGACAATTTTAAACGTATAAATTTTCCTGCATGCAGTTATGATTTTTTCCAGAAGTACGACAAAATCAAACCTACATAAGTAGGGTATCATTTTAACCGTATGGACCTACAGAATGAAAAGAAGGTATCATTTTTACCGAAAAATGTACTGTGCAGAAACGGAAGCCCCCAAAAGTTACAAACTGGCGTTTTTTGTCAATTTTGTCTCACATTGATTTTTTTTCCGTTTCGCTGTAGATTTTTGGGTAAAATGACTAGTGTTGCTCGCGAATATTCACAATTCGAATTTTATTCGCGAATATCGCATATTCACGAATATAGCGCTATATATTCGTAATTACGAATATTCGTTTTTTTTAATTTTTTTCACAGTACACATCACAGTGATCACCCCTCTCTGCTTCCAGCTTATGTGGTGTAAGAAGGCTCTAATACTACTGTGTGAGACCGGTGTGCGAATTTTCACATATGCGAAAACTTGCATATGCTAATTTTCGCATATACGAAAATGTGCATGTGCTATTTTCGCATATGCGACTTTTCACTTATACAAATTTTTGGATATGTAAATTTTCGCATATGTTAATTTTCGCACACGCACATATTCGCATATGCGAAAATAAAACGAGAATATTGTGAATATGCGAATATTCGCGAATATGACGAATATTCGTCCATATATTCGTGAATATTCGCGAATTCGAATATGGCCTATGCCGCTCAACACTAAAAATGACTAACGTCATTACAAAGTAGAATTGGTGGCGCAAAAAATAAGCCATCATATTGATTTTTAGGTGAAAGATTGAAGGAGTTATGATTTTTTAAAGGTAAGGAGGAAAAAGCGAAAATGCAAAAACTGAAAAGCCCCGGGTCCTTAAGGGGTTAAGATAGAGCAGAAGGTCATCCACATATAGGGATATTTTATCCCTTTCGCCCTCCGCTCCAAAACCTTCTATTTTTGGGTCATCTCTTATCTGGGTTGCAAGAGGTTCGATAAACAGGGCGAAAAAAAGAGGGGACAATGAGCAACCAAGTCGGAAACCATTTGCATATTTGTGTATCTCCTAAGATTAAATTTTCTCATACGTTCTGGCATAAACCCATTCTGATCTTTGTGAATTATTTTACTAATTATTTTTTGAAGCCTATTTGCGAATAGTCTAGTATATATTTTATTATCGGTGTTTAGAAGTGAAATAGGTCTATAAGACTAAATTTCCCAATGATTTTTGTCAGGTTTCAAGACAAGTATTATTTTAGTTTGGAGCATTGGTCTTGGGAGAGTACCATTTTCCAATGCGTCTGTCAGTACTCTAAAACAGGGGATAAGATGTTCCTTATATCTCCGGTATACTTCATATGGAAATCCATCTGTTCCAGGAGAAGAGTTCCCTCTAATTGATTCTAGAGAACCATTTAGCTCACTTAACGTTAGTGGAGCATCAAGTTCTATTCTATCTTCTTCCGATATTGCTGGGAAGTATATCTGCTCTAAATTTGACCGAACCACGATCTCAGAGCAGGATACTTCAGAGGAATATATAGAGGATAATCTGTGGATCATTAGTAATATTTCCTTGTTTAGTTTCTAAAGGGGTATTCCGGGCAAAAACATTTTATCCCCTATCCAAAGGATAGGGGATGAGATGTCTGATCACGGGGGGCACGCCACTGGGACCCTCCGCAATCTCCCTGCAGCACCCGCATTCTATGGGAAAGGGCGTGATAGCGTTTGGATAGGGGATAAAATGTTTTTGCCCGGAATACCCCTTTTACGAAGTTATACCTTTAATATCTTTCTAATTTTTGATCAAAGATATAAGACATTTGTTAATTCCCCCCCCTCCCAAAACCTTTGCTTCCCTGCAAAAAACATTTTATTCCTAATTATTTCCTCATTAAACTTATCTATTCCCCCCTGACACCTTTCCCATTGCTCTTTATTTTTTATTGTCGACGAGTTAAGAAAAAGTTCTTCCGCTTGTTTTACCCTACTCAACAGCCCTTTTCTCTTCTTCCTGATTTTTCTTCCTCCATTTACAAATTATTCCAAATAATTCACCCCTTAGATACCCTTTTATGGCCTCCCATACAATCGCATCTGATGCTGACCCCCAGTTGACTTCAATCATATTTTTTAACCTCCCTTCAAGATCTCCAGTGGTTCCTAACAAATTAAACCAAAGGGCATTTATCTTTATTTATGTCCTTCTATTGCTTTCCCTTTTAATTTTCACCAAAAGGGGGTTATGGTCGGATATACTTTGGTACAGATATTTAATTTCAACTATTTTTTTATTAAATGTGGATGTTCCTAAAGCCAAGTCTATCTGATGGCTTTTGTTCCAACAGGAGAATACTTGATTGTCAGGGTTACATACTCTCCATAGATCTATTAATCCCAATTCCAGTGACTAATAATCGCCAATGGAGTTGGGCCCATTTTTGGGTTAGGTCTTCCTACCCTAAATCTATCAGCATTTTCATCAATCACCCCATTAAAGTCTCCTATTACCAAGGCAGGGAGATCACCTTTTCCTTTACAGAAATTTACAAATTCTACAATAATTTTAGTGGAGAATGGAGGAGGATTAAACAGAAATGCCATCAAGTATTCAATTCCATCCTATTTTACCTGAATAAAAATAAATCTACCCTCCTTATCAATTCTAACTTCCCTCTCTTCCCATTTAACCCCCCTGTGTATAAGCAGTGATACCCCCCTTGAGTATGATGAAATTGTTGTATGATATTGATACCCCCACCTATTATTATACGCTATGCTTAAGGTGTCCTTCGTAAAATGTGTCTCTGTCAAACATATTATCCCAGGCATATATTTCTTAAAGGAGTACTCCAGCACAACATAACTTATCCCCGAGGGCCCCCCGGGATCTCCTGGATGGGGCCGCGGCAGTCTGCAGGAAGTGCAGTTTCGTCCCCAGCAGAAAGCTGCGGCACATGGAGGGGGCATGTCGGTACATGGGGTACATGGGGTACATGGAGGGGGCATGTCGGCCGCCGCGTCATGTGGGGACGGAACGCCCCCTTTCCAGCATACTGCCGTGGCCCCGTCCAGGAGATCGTGGGAGGTCCAAACGCTGGATAGGGGATAAGTTATATTGCACTACAGATGTCCTTTAATATAACTCATTACCACTACTCTTTTAGCCCTCTCCCCTAATCCACATACATTCCATGTTATTATTCTGTTAACCATTCCTTTATGTGTATTTTATTGGTGTCTTCTCACAACTTCAGTGCGTCAGACCAATTCTCAGTGTCTCTAAATATTATGTTAAGTGCCCCAGAAGTAGCTAATGTTTAAAAGAAGAGAAAAAGTAAAATATAAACATCGAAAAGGAGGGAAGGGAGAGGAAGAAAAAGACAGAAGAGGGAAAAGAAAAAAAAAGACCCAACAGTACAAATGTATACTTTCCCCATCATGCCCTCCATACTGCAGCCTCCTCCTAACCCCCCCCCCCCCCCTCAGTGGTTCGAGTCATTTTTAAATTAGATTTCTGTGATTTCTACAATATCAAAAAGCTGGTGTGAAATTTTTTTATGCAAACTGGACTCTCACCCCTTTGAAAGTATCATGTAAAGCAGACAATATACGTGGACATGCCCACTTTTACAAAACTGACGTGAACAGTGTAAACCGCGGCACAAGTGTGCGGTAGAGAAGGAGTGCACGGTAGAGCGAGGGGGGGGGGGCGTTTCTATATTTCTATATATATTTCTATATATATATCTTGAGCAAGAGTGTAAATTACGCAAGCAGTGTAAAGGGGTAGATCTGTGTCTACAATAGACACCTAATGATACATGTCCCCCATTGTGACTACATCTGGTCTATTTCTTAAATGTATACGTTGTACGGGTAGGATCTAAGAATGTGGTAGACCATGGTTTTGAGCCCCACACACACAGCGTATACATTTAAGAAATGTAGCCAATCTAACTAAAATGTAGTAAAGCTGCGATTGTCAGGTATAGCAGGGTTGAGATTGTCAGAGGTTGCCCTGCTGAGTTTGTAAAATGAAGCAAATTGTAGTTCATTTTTAGCTTTACATAGGACTGCAGGAAGGCCTACTGCATTATCTACATGAGAAATATTATCGAAATGCATAAAGAATACAACCCCAAAGTGTTAAATTCCTTTAGAAATAAAGGCATACATTGAAGTCTACACTGGAAGCATGAATATAAATATGTAAACGTCCTGATCCAGACAACCTGTCCATCGTGCAGGGATATGGAATAGACTTACAAGGTTTATGTTGGCTGAAGTGCTTCCTGTAAAGTGAAATGCCAGCCATCAGTGAGTGAATACTGGAAACATACCATCATGTGATTCATGTCATAAAGAAAGAGATTTGATGTTAGTTGATTATTATCATAGGGAACCCGGGTTTTGTCGAATACTTTCTGAAAAATATGTAAAAGCTTAAAGAACTTTATAATGTACATCCATTCACAAGATTTCACGTGAACTAGAATTTTTCTGCAAAGGAGACTCACAAAGGATCCTCCAATACAGATATGAACAAAGCTTTGTTGAATTGTGGAACTGGGAACAGAATAGTTATTAAAGTGTCTTAGCAACTAGGTGTCTCCCTTCCCTCCAATCTGCAGCTGAAACATGACGATGGAACACAGAGTGAGGGTGGAGCTTAGCTTGTGCTATGCACAGGAGAAAAGAGTCTATTCTTGCGGCAGAATTTCTGCTTGCGGAATTCTGCCTCAATGTAAAGCCCATAGACTTCTAGGGGATTCTGCACTCCCCTTCACACTTCTGAATTTCTGCTTGCGGAAATTCAGAAGTGTGAATGGCAGTGCAGAATCCCCTAGAAGTCTATGGGCTTTGATTTGAGTTGGAATTCCCCAAGCGGAAATTCTGCTGTGTGAATAGACCCAAAGGGAGAGAGTCTGGGCTGTGTGCCTGCAATCGTTGACCCTGTCTGGCTCCTTTAGTGGGTCTACACTATGCCTGAAAGGTAAATCAAGGCTTCTCTCATATATCTGATCCTCGATAAAATTCTGAACAGCTGTCGTTTGTGCAAATACCACTGTTAATATTGTATGTACATAGTGCTACTGCCTAAATGTAACTTCCAGTCTCCTGTTCCTTTACTCTGCATTGTTGTTTTTGTTATCATCATCATCATTAGCAGTTCAGTGCTTAGTGTTATCACCTTCCTTGCTGTGCACCTGCTGTTTCTTTTCTTTCTGCTCACAAAGCACCTTGCCAAGCCAGTGCATCAATACACCCTTTATAGTAGTGTACTGTAAATCATCCCCCAGCACAGTCAAGCCTGGCTAGTCTAGTGTACTTACATCAGCACTGTGTCATGGCATAGCTGTGAGGAGTAGGTGCTGTGCTGTGATTGGCCAGACACATAAGGGAAAGAAAGTCTTGCATGTGTACTACTGGCAAATAGCCCAGCTTTAGAATTGTCTCCTAAAAATAGAGAAAAAGAGAAATAGCCGTGCAGCATGGAGGGGCACTCAGGGCTCAGTAAAAGCAGTGAGGGAGCTAAAATCACCACTGATGAAACCAAACAGGTTTTTAAGGTTGTTTGAAAGTACAGGTACATTTTAAAGGGGCTTTCCAGGACTAGTAAACATGCAATACATACTTTATTCCAGAAACGACACCATTCTTGTCCTCAATCCTATTGAAGTGAATAGAGCCGAGTTGTAATATCACATACAACCTGAGGACAGGGGTGGTGCTGTTTTTAGAACAAAGCAGCTTTAGTTTTACTAATCCTGGATAACCCCTTTTAAGTATTTTCATTAAAGGTTATTAAAGGTTATTACAATGACTTTGGTATGGCTAACGTATTATCAAATTTAAAATTAAATAAAGGAAATCATAATATAAAGGAAATCTTCTGTGATTTCATGATTGATTTGGAATCATAAGACGTTGATTTACTACATTCGTAAATATGGTTTGTAATTCAAATCCAGGAAAAGGTAAGGAATAAAAATGTGGTCAATGAGGGGAATTTATCAAACAATCTAGATGGCTTTTTTCGTCTAAATTAATTGCAGGAAATGTTGCAGGCTGGACCTGTGTGACTTTTCTGTGACATTTCATTTACACTAAACATTAAATTTTTATGACCACGAATTCATCTGATTTAGATCACTTTGTACAGTGGTCACTAATTTATCATGTGCAACTTTTCTGGGAAAAGTCGCAAAAAAGTTGCACGGACCAGATATAGAAGAAATCACAGGGAATTTCAATCCTGCCCTATATAATCCATGCGAGAATTGTATTAAGGTCCATGTGACTTTTAAGACAATTGTCGCACGGCCTGCTACTGCTCTGCAAAATTTAACCAGAGATTCTCAGCGGGCATTCATCAACGTCCGTGCCCCATTTGATAAATATAGTGCATAGACGCCACTTTTACGGCAACTTTTTTTGCTCTAAAGTGAGGAAAAAAGCAAGTTCACATTTGATAAATGCCCCTCAATAACCTTATATCTATTGACTGGTTAAATAACTGTGTATCTGTATTTCTCTCCCTTTATCTATTTATAGATTTCATATCTCTTTTTAGAAGCTCTTGAAGCGTTAAGAAAATAGAGGCACAAGTATATTGCTTTATGCCTTAAAAACACACACACACACACACACAAAAAAAATACAAAAACTAAGAAAAAGTGGATTTTCCTTTCTCCTCCAGCCCTGCAGCCAGGAGGGCTGTTTGCTTTCATGAACCGCATATACAGTAACCTTCTAATCAATTTCCCCCTGGCTTGCTTTTTTAGAATGCAGCGCGGCCAACACTCTCCTCTGACAAGTGTAAATGTCACAGACTCAGCAACTTGACATGTTCATTCTCAGAGGAGGCTGAAACGATTTCTGTCCTGGTCCACCCCAGCCTCAGAACGTGGAAGTGTAAAAACATTGTGGATAAAACAAACAAGCCTGGATCTTGGCGAGGATTATGGCTGAGCTCCTTCCTGAATACATATTTACATTGGGTAATAGGAAAGGAGCCGTGCTGCGTGCTGTTCCGTGCAAGGCCAATCTTAGGTTTTTCACCACATTAACAAATGGTCAAAAGGTGACAATTGTACGCGGTGTTGCAAGCGGGGATGCATAATAGGCTTTGGCTTTTCTTGTGGTTTTCTCCTTAAGACTCCAGGTTGCCTTATTTGCATTGTCTGGCAGGCAGCCATTCTAATTGACTGGAATTATTAGAACATGGATGTGAGCCAAGGAGCAGTGTATCCTCTG
The DNA here is from genome assembly GCF_029499605.1 of Hyla sarda. Lineage (NCBI taxonomy): Eukaryota > Metazoa > Chordata > Amphibia > Anura > Hylidae > Hyla > Hyla sarda. The sequence continues at coordinate 52,145,314 of NC_079199.1, read as the reverse complement.
TATTTCCCAACTCATTCTTATTTTGTGTTGTAGGCATCGTACAAACAGAGACAATATCTTATATGTTGTCATTATGGCATATTATATCGCCAACATAGTCCACCATGTGGTACAGAAATTGTAAACACATGGGCCATGAAAACCAAATCATGTACAGTTTAGTTTCCCTGTTGAATTGATATGCTAAAATAATATCCTCTACAGTACCTTCTATTGATGCCCCTCTTACCAAATGGTGTATTGTCATACAGTGTTTAATGATAAATGGGGTGCCTTTATAACAGAATCATATACTGGCCAAATAAGACTGCTATACAGTTGTCCAAATAAAGATTATATACAAGGCATAAGTAACAGTGCCACACAATACACAAAATCTAAACAAAACTACTACATATATATATATATATATATATATATATATATATATATAGTGACCCCCCCCCCCCCCGACCTACGATGGCCCTGACATACGATAATTTCAACATGCGATTGCCTCTCAGAGGCCATCGCATGTTGAAGGCAGCATCAACATACGATGCTTTTTTATGTGGGGCCATCGCATAAACGGCTATCCGGCAGCGCAGACTGCTTCATCTGCCGCCGGATAGCCGTTTACGGTGCCCAATGAGCTCCGGTGATGTCTCTTACCTGTCCTCGGGTCTCCGGCACGTCCTCTTCGGGATTCCGCGGCGACAGCTATGGACGGCGGCATCCCGAGCAGCGGTGACGAGCGGTGACGGTCCGGAGCGGCGGGGACAGGTGAGTACAACTTCCTCTAACAGTGGTCTTCAACCTGCGGACCTCCAGATGTTGCAAAACTACAACACCCAGCATGCCCGGACAGCCAACGGCTGTCCGGGCATGCTGGGTGTTGTAGTTTTGCAACATCTGGAGGTCCGCAGGTTGTAGACCACTGTCCTATACTTTACATTGCACAGATCCCTCAACATGCAATGGTTTCAACAAACGATGGTCCGTTTGGAACGGATTACCATCGTATGTTGAGGGACCACTGTATAGCTTCTGTCATGTGGTGATGCAATAAACAACCACTTTTTTTCACCAAGCTTTGTGTGCTGTTTGAGTCTGGATTATATCTTTTTTTATTACAAGATACTGCAACTACAGATGATTTTGCTTTTTGCTTCACTGGACTAATACGGCTACTCCTAACTACTCTATTTATATATATATATATATATATATATATATATATATATATATATATATATATATATATATATTTGTACATATCAGTAATATAGCACTCATAAAAGTAAAGAAAACATAAAATAATAACTCCTGCGGTGACTAAATAATACCATCAAACTGTAAGAAAATAAAACCTCTATACACAGAGCAGTATCACTAATAACACCACTATACAAGGGACAAATAATTGTACACCAAAACAATATAGAGCTACATACTCCAATTTTCATTAATACAAATAGATTTTATTAATATCACCATATAAAACCACATATGAGGTATAACAGGCACTGACTCCAATACAAAAATACAGAGCCACATAGGATTACTATCATATAACTTCCGACATCAATGACATAAGTTGTTAAATCAAAATATAGCACAAATAATTCTAGTATATATCACATTGGAATTTGGACCTGATATATTATTGGTACCAAAATCTAATACAGAGTATTTATGGAAATAATATCATCATATTGGCACCAAAAGACAAGGCATACTACAACCATAATAGTTATATAAGAACACATATAATGACCCATAATATTGAATCACTTGTAGCCAACCAATGTCACTACAATTCTGTACAGCCTCATGGAATATAAATGTCGTGTCCCGGTACAGAACGTGGTTCTGTACAGTCCTAAAGTCCCCTCAGGTAGAGTCCCTCAAGTCCACAGGGATCTCCTGCAGGATCCCCCTAGGTCATTAATATTATTACTGTTGTACATTAATTATGTATGTTTATTTTCAGTATTGTACGGTGAATTTAAGCTATGTGCAAAGGTTATTAGGATGTTTACCCTGTATAGGACCTTCCTAAGGTCATGTGATATGGTCATGTGATATGTGATTGTTACGCCGAGCGCTCCGGGTCCCTGCTCCTCCCCGGAGCTCTTGCAGCGTTCTCCTCTCTGCAGCGCCCCGGTCAGACCCGCTGACCGGGAGCGCTGCACTGACATTCACGATGGGGATGTGATTCGCATAGCGGGACGCGCCCGCTCGCGAATCGCATCCCAAGCCACTTACCCATCCCGGTCCCCGGCTGTCACGTTCTGGCGCGCGCGGCTCCGCTCTCTAGGGCGCGCGCGCGCCAGCTCTCTAAGATTTAAGGGGCCAGTGCACCAATGAGTGGTGCCTGGCCCAATCAGCCTAATTAGCTTCCACCTGCTCCCTGTCCATATAACCTCACTTCCCCTTCCCTTCCTTGCCAGATCTTGTTGCCATTGTGCCAGTGAAAGCGTTCCTTGTGTATCCCAAGCCAGTGTTCCAGACCTCTTGCCGTTGCCCCTGACTACGATCCTTGCTGCCTGCCCTGACCTTCTGCTACGTCCGACCTTGCTCTTGCCTTATCCCTTGTACCGCACCTATCTCAGCAGTCAGAGAGGTTGAGCCATTGCCGGTGGATACGACCTGGTTGCTACCGCCGCTGCAAGACCATTCCGCTTTGCGGCGGGCTCTGGTGAAAACCAGTAGCAACTTAGAACTGGTCCGCTGGCACGGTCCACGCCAATCCCTCTCTGACACAGAGGATCCACCTCCAGCCTGCCGAATCCTAACAGTGATCACCTGATACCCAGAGTTCCAGAGGCACAGGTAACCACAGGCAACCAGCTACCAATGGGCTTTAGTCCGGGCTGGACCTTATATATAAAGGACTGTAGTCTCCACATTAACTCTCTTCTTCCTTCACTTCCTGGACAGTAATTCAAGCACCAGTCCTGTACAAGTTCAGTCCAGTGCAGCTAGGCCACATCTAATCTATAAGTCTCCTCTTTGTCTACAAGTCAAGTCTCTACTGTCCCTACCAAAGTCATAACAGTAGCACAGTGGCCTGCATCATTATTATTATCACTAAAAGTCCAAGCAAGCCGCTGTGGAAGTTGTAAAAAAATCTGTAAGGGTTGGTTTTCGGCAGTGTCCTACACCATACAACCACATCCTGGCATCACGAACACTACAAGGAATTATACTACCATCTGCCCCTGGGCTATTACCACCTGCCCCTACTACTACCACCTGCCCCTACTACTACCTGCACTACACCACCCGGGTACCCCAAATGAATATTGTCTCCCATAATAAAGATGTCTCCTGTGCGACCCGGCAACCCGCCTATAGTATTAGGCCCCCTTACATTGCTCCCTTATAGCATAAGGCTCCCTCACATTGCCCCCTGAGTAGCAGGCCCCTCACATTTCCCCCATATTAATTAGGCCGTCTTACTTTGACCCCATAAATTATTAGACCCCCTTACATTGCCCCCATAGATTATTGGGCCCCATTACATTGCCCCCATAGATTAATAAACCCCTTACATTGCCCCCATAGATAATTTGGCCCATTACATTGCCTCCATAGATTATTAGGCCACCTTACATTGCCCTCATAGATAATATGGGCCCTTCTACATTGCACCCATATTTATTAGGGTCCATTACATTGCCCCACAGATTATTAGACCCCCTTACATTGCCCCCCTAAATTATTAGGCCCATTACATTGCCCCATAGATTATCAGACCCCCTTACATTGCCCCCATAGATTTTCACCCCTTACATTACCCCCATAGATTATTAGGCCTCCTTACATTGCCCTCATAGATACTTTGGCACCATTACATTGCCCCCATAGATAATTAGGCCCCCTTACAATGCCCCATAGATTATTAGGCCCCCTTACATTGTCCCCATAGATTATTATACCCCCTTACAATGCCCCATAGATTATAACTAAGGCTCCCTTACTTTGCCCCCATAGATTATTAGGCCCCCTTTCATTGCCCCCATAGATATTTGGCCCCATTACATTGCCCCGTAGATAATTTGGCCCCATTACATTGCCCCCATAGATTATTAGGCCCCCTTTCATTGCCCCCATAGATAATTTGGCCCCATTGCATTGCCTCCATAGATAATTTGTCCCCATTACATTGCCTCCATAGATAATTAGGCCCTTCTACATTGCACCCATATTTATTAGGGTCCATTACATTGCCCTATAGATTATCAGACCCCCTTACATTGCCCCATAGACCCCCCCTACATTGTCCCCATAGATAATTTTGCCCCCTTACAATGCCCCATAGATTATTAGGCCCCCTTACATTGCCCCTTTAGATTATAATGCCCCCCTACAATGCCCCACAGATGATAAGGCTCCCTTACATTGCCCCCATAGATTATTAGGCCCCCTTACATTGCCAACATAGTAACATAGTTCATAAGGTTGAAAAAAGACCAGAGTCCATCAAGTTCAACATATAACCCTAATGAGTCCCTACTGAGTTGATCCAGGGGAAGGCAAAAAAAACAACAACTCATACTAGAGGTAAAAATTCCTTCCCGACTCCAAATATGGCAGTCAGAATAAATCCATGGATCAACATTCTGTCCCAATAAATCTAGTATACATAACCAGCAATGTTATTTTTCTCCAAAAAAAATGCATCCAGACCCCTTTTAAATTCTTTTACAAAGTTCCCCATGACCATGTCCTCAGGCAGAGAATTCCAGTCTCACTGCTCTTACAGTTAAGAACCCCCGTCTGTGCTCGTGTAGAAACCTTCTTTCCTCTAGACGTAGAGGATGCCCTCTTGTTATATATACAGTCCTGGCTATAAATAGATCATGGGAGAGATCTCTGTACTGTCCCCTGATATCTTTATACATAGTTATTAGGTCTCCCCTAAGCATTCTTTTTCTAAACTAAATGACCCCAATTCTGATAATCTTTCTGGGTACTGTAGTCCTCCCATTCCCCGTATTACCCTGGTTGCCCGTCTTTGAACCCTCTCCAGCTCCACTATATCTTTCTTGTACACTGGTGCCCAGTACTGTACACAGTATTCTATGTGTTGTCTGACTAGTGATTTGTACAGTAGAAGAATTATTTCCTTGTCGTGGGCATCTATGCCCCTATTGATGCACCCCATGATTTTATTTGCCTTGGCAGCAGCTGCCCAACACTGATAACTACAGCTAAATTTACTGTTAACTAAGACTCCTAAGTCCTTTTCCACATCAGTCGTCCCAAGTGTTCCCCCATTTAATACATAATCCCAGCCCAGATTTTTCTCCCCACGTGCATTTCCTTACATTTATCAGTGTTGAACCTCATCTGCCACTTCCCAGCCCAAGCCTCCAACCTATCCAGATCCATTTGTAACAGTGCACTGTCCTCTATAGTGTTTACAGCTTTACAGAGTTTAGTTACTTTACTGTTCAACCCCTCTGCAAGGTCATTAATGAATATATTAAACAGAACAGGACCCAAGACTGACCCCTGTGGTACCCCACTAGTAACAGTCACCCAATCAGTATAAGTACCATTAATAACCACCCTCTGTTTCCTATCATTGAGCCAGTTACTTACCCACTTACACACAACACATTCTCCCCCAGCCCAATCCGTCTCATTTTATGCACCAACCTTTTATGTGGAACTGTATCAAATGCTTTGGAAAAATCCAGATATACGACATCCAGCAATCCCCCCTGGTCGAGTCTGGAGCTCACCTCCTCATAAAAGCTGATCAGGTTAGTTTGACAGGACCAATCCCTCATAAAGCCATGCTGATATAGAGTCATACATTTATTTTTATCAAGATACTCCAAAATAGCATCTCTCAGAAAACCCTCAAACAATTTACATATAACCGAGGTTAAACTAACAGGTCTATAATTCCCGGGGTCACCTTTTGACCCCTTTTTAAATATTGGCACCACATTTGCCATGCGCCAGTCCTGGGGAACAGTCCCTGTCACAATAGAGTCCCTGAAAATTGAAAATAGGGGTCTGTCTATTATATTACTTAATTCCTTTAGAACAAGGGGGTGAATGCCATTTGGACCTGGTGATTTGTCTATTTTGATTTTTTGTAGGCGGCACTGTACTTCTTCCTGGGTTAGACAGGTGACCTGTACTGGGGAGTTTACCTTACCTCGCTGTATTTCACCTGACATTTCATTTTCTTCGGTGAACACAGTGGAGAAGAATTTGTTTAATATATTTGCTTTTTCCTGATCCCCGTTTATAATTTCTTCCTCATCATTTTTTCAAGGGCCTACACTTTAATTTTTGACCTTTTTGCTATTTATATAGTTAAAGAACATTTTGGGGTTTAGTTTTACTCTCTTTAGCAATGAGTCTTTCTGTCTCTATTTTTGTGGCTTTTATCTGTTTTTTTTTACATATTTTACATTTTTCTCTATAGCTTTCTCATACAGTTATGAGAAAAAATTGTAGCCAGCTCACCGCTGATGTTGACTTTAGTCCGAGCACTCAATATATATTCTGGAAGTCAGGATTATGCCAAGCCGTTTCCTCGGTACAATGTAATGCAGAAAAGGTCCCAAAGGCAGGGAAGGGTATCCAGCTACCAGGAAAAATAATTTTAAAAGTCCAAAATTTTAATTAATCCACTTGAAAAAGAATAGACATGAAGAAAAAAAAAAACACCCAGTGAAATAAAATCACAACGCCGACGCATTTCAGACCATTAGGTCCTAAGCCATGACTAAGGTCCATGACCTAATGGTCCGAAACACGTCGGCATTGTGATTTTATTTCACTGGGTGTTTTTTTCTTCATGTCTGTTCTTTTTCAAATTGATTAATTAAAATTTTGGACTTATTATTTTTATTATTTGGAATTATTTTTCCTGGGAGCTGGATCCCCTTCCCTGCCTTTGGGACCTTTTCTGCATAGATTTTTAATGCTTCTTCACCCAGTAGTTTAAATGCTTTATTTTTGTCATTTATGGCCCCTTTAACATTCTTATTCATCCATATTGGTTTTCTTCTATTTCTGACCCTTTTATTCCCATAAGGTATATACATCTTACAGTGAGAATTTAAGATATTTTTAAAAGTCTCCCATTTAGTGTCAGCATTCTTGTTTTTGAGGACATTATCCCATTTTATATTGTTGAGGGCTTCTCTGAATTGATCGAACTTTGCCTTCCTAAAGTTCATTGTTTTTGTGGCCCCTCGAGAGATTCCCTTATTGAAGAACAAGTTATAATGTATTATATTATGATCACTATTTCCTAGGTATCCATCTACTTGCACATTACTCTGTCAAGTCTGTTGGTTAATATTAAGTCTAGTAGGGCGCCCCCTCTGGTCGGGCCCTGCACCATTTGGGACAGATAATTGTCTTTAGCTATAGTCAGAAGCCTGTTTCCTTTATGAGATTCACAGGTCTCAGTCTCCCAGTTTATATCAGGATAGTTAAAGTCCCCATTATTATCACATCATTTTGATTTGCTGCCTCATTTATTTGCCTCAGTAATTGATCTTTTGCCTCTTCCATTATGTTTCGTGGCTTATAGCAAACCCCTATCAGAATTTTTTTATTCTCCTCTCCATATATTTCTACCCATAATAGCTCCACATTATCGCTTCCCTCCCAAATATCCTCCCGCAGTGCAGTCTTCAGACTGGACTTTACATAATGACAAACTCCTCCCTCTTTCCATTTTGTCCGATCCTTCCTGAATAGACTATATCCCTGTATGTTGACCACCCAGTCACATGTATCTTCCAACCAAGTCTCCGTTATACCCACTTTGTCATAATCCTCCTCAGACATTTCCAACTCCAGTTCGTCAGTTTTAATGGTTAGACTTCTAGCATTAGTCAACATGCAATTCAATGGTGTATGTTTTTTTTTCCTATGACGCCTATCCCAATTAACTATTCTAACCCCTCCCTCCACTCCACCCCCAGGTACATTATTAAGTCCCCCCTCTCTATCTACACTATCTTCCCCCTCTACGTTGTAGGTTCCCTCCCCCGCAGTCCATAGTTTAAACACTCCTCCACCCTTCTAGCCATCTTCTTCCCCAGTACAGCTGCACCCTCCCCATTGAGGTGCAGCCCGTCCCTACGGTAGAGACTTGCCTTAGGACGATAGGTCCTTGCCTTAAGCTTGCGGCCTAAGTCCCTGAAATCATTTTAAGGACACTCAACCTACCTCTTACTTTGTCATTGGTGCCAATATGTACCATGACTGCCGGGTCCTCTCCAGCCCCACCCGGCAGCCTGTCAACCCAATCCGCAATGTGCCGAACTTGAGCGCCAGGAAGACAACACACTGTTCAGCGATCCCGGTCTTTGTGACAGATCGCCCTGTCTGTCCCCCTAATAATTGAGTCCCCCCCACTACCATGCATTTTCCAACATGGAGGCCATACTAGATTTGGGGATTGCAAAAAATAACAGTAAAAAAACAATCAAATCTTTCAGTTTAAACTCCCGGAATTTACAGTATTCACTTAATTTTAAGTCCCTCTCACTTTTATTTTTACACTCACTTGTATACTTCACACTCTTGTATACAGACACAATCGCTAGCTCAACAATCGCTTAGTGTACTTGCATTTATATTTACCACAGTCTACCTCTCTTTTCCACTGCCTGGAAGTGAATGCAAAATCCATAGATAATTTGGCCTCATCACATTGCTCCTATGGATTAATAGGCCTCCTTACATTGCTACCATAGATAATGTGGCCCTTAGATAGATAATTTGGCCCCATTACATTGCCCCCATACATAATTTGGCCCCATTACATTTCCCCCCATAGATTATTAAAACCCTTTCATTGCCCCCATAGATAATTTGGCCCCATTACCTTGTCCCCATAGATAATTTGGCCCCATTACATTTCCCCCATAGATTATTAGGCCCCCTTACATTGCCCCCATAGATAACCAGGCCCTTCTACATTGCACCCATATCTTTTAGGGTCCATTACATTGCCCCATAGATTGCCCTATGTGCAGCGAAACGCATTGCATCTTGTATCTTGGTTTGAATAAAGTAATTTACCTGAAGATTGTGACTCCTGCTCCCTCTATCCTGGTCAGCACCATCTCTATTCCTGCTTTCCTTCGAAGTTCCATTTCAGTGAAGTGAAACACATAGTAGTAAGAAAGTGCCGATGGTGAGCTGACTGGGAGAGTGTCTAAAGCTGCCCATACACCTTCAACATTTGTTCACCCTATCCACATAAATGTTTGGCCTTTCTAAAAGTTCATATGCTCTAAAGGGGAGGTAGGTCACTGACAGACAGCCCTGGCGGTGGCTAATCTCCCTGAGAACAATAGAACATTTTCCTCCTAAGTACTACAGGTGTGATGGACACTGTGGCCTTGGACCCATGCTCCAATGTAATGGCGGCTTAATGACTTAGATGTCACAAGCATCCTTGAAGGAGCAAGGCCTACCTATGTGATCTGAGTGGTACAACCCCATGAGTAATTCCTTTACTGGGAAGGCTGCAGCAGGTAGTATCCCCATTGACCAACAAGGTTACTAAAGGATGGGAGAGTCTCTTTCGATGCAACATAGTTGAAATGGGTCTGTGGACTGTTGCTTGATCTCAAGTCCATTATAACTGTTAGTAAAAGTATTCTGGAACCTTTAAGTGTGCCATGCCTTTAGAAGTGTTCAGCCACCTCTAAGCGTATTTTGCCAACAAGAATGTTTTGCAAGTATTTGGGTATTAGGTATGACCAACAGAAGCGTTGGGGCTTCATTTATCCATAAATAAAGCACAATCTACATAACTTTGGCAGCTATTCTAGCACCAAATATTGAGATTCCCTATGAGTACTGTCATTTTGTCCCTATATAATCTTGGTCTTCTATTTCAGAGTTATTGCCAGGCCTTCCTTCATCTGCGGCACAGATTCAGTTGCCACCCTAGCCTTATATGTAAATACCCTGGTCAAGACAGACTGGCTTCTGAGTGCCCCTTTGAATGCTAAAATGTAAATGCCACAGGACTTGCAACAGTGCATGCATCCATTTACATGTGCACTTTTAGTAATCTACTCTGGCAAAGTATTCCCATTTTCTGTTTTTTTCATCCGCAGAATTTAGTATCCGTGCCGACCTAAACTTTATTATAGAAAAATAACAGGTTCCTCAATTTTGCATCAACGTAACCATGGTAGTTCTCTCTTCTACAAATTCAATGGTTAAACAGATGGTCCTAACTAATAAAAAGAGCCATTTTAATTAGTGGTTCTGAAGACAGTAATTCATATTGGTGGGCTTGCCGTAAAATTTCATTGACCAGAGTCAGCACTGTTGAATTCCAGCGGATGCCATCTGCTAGGTGGTAGATGCTGGCGCTCGAAATTGCCGTTTGCATCTCTCACTTCATTGACTTGGAAGCTGGTTTAGAAGGGACATATAGCATTGGCTTAAGAAAACTCTTCATTACTGCCTGCCTGGAGTCATAAAAAGGCTGCAGGAAGGATGCTTCCAGTAGAAGATTACAAAGGCTTACCCTGCTATCTGTGACAGCAACTGTCTCTAAAACCGGCTTTCGCCACCGTTTATAATTTCTTTGGCAGCAGATTTGTAGCATTTGAGGATCTACCTGTTTATTTGCTAAACCTCTTACCCAGTTTATTAGCTTTCACATAAATCTGCCCATTAAAGTACATCTCAGCCTGGCTTTTATTTGTATACAGAGGCTGGGGCTGGATTGTCAGGGACTAAACAATAGGAAGGGGGGCAAACAAGGCTCATTACTTTAATAAATGTTTTCAGTGCATCTGCTCGGATTATGTGCGGGTCTATAAATCCTGTCTATAACCTCATCAATTCTGAGATGTATTCATGCTACACTTGTCATTATTATAAAAATTTGGGATTTTTTTTTTATGATATAGTAATAAAAGCTTTGTTTACTGATCATTTAACATACTCCATGTGACCAGAATATTAGTAGCTCTAACCTTTCAATGCTAAACTATTGAGTGCTAAGACCAGGGGTATAACTAAAGTCCTGTGGGCCCCAGAGCAAATTTTTGACTTGAGCCCCTCCATTATTTACACTGTGAGACACAGCCACAGAATACTGCTATACACAACCCATGTAACAGTGGCATACATAGCCCGCATATTACCAATGTACACAGCCCATGTCATGTCTCTATACACAGTCCATCTAATACAACTATATAAGGCTCCAGGGGTTCCCAACCAGGGGTACGCATACCCCTAGGGCTACGCCAAGGGTTATACGTGGGGTATGGCAATTCGCTGACAAATACCGGTCATGCATTGGCCAGCATTTGTCAGCGCAGAGCGGGGATTGGACGCTGCAGCAGCTAATTATAATGTAACCCTGCCAGAGCTGCGGTCGCGGCCACTTTGCATGAGCTGCAGTGGCTGCCGGGCCTGACGTGTGACATCCTTGACATTGCGCGGAGGTGCCGACACAGTGCAGAAGGAAGTCACCCGCCAGTGTGGCCCTCTGACTCCCGCTGAACGGGATAGACACAGGCTTGGTAAGCATGTTAAACTAAGTGTAACACCGCAGGATAGTTATTTATTGGCCCAGGGGGATCGGACGGGGGAATAATGGCAAAAGTGGATTAAAATGGGGGGATTAATGGCAAAAGGGGATCAGAGGGAGGGGGAATAATGACACAAGGGGATTAAGTATCGCATTAGTATCGCATTAAAAAGGTAAGCACAGTACTCACCTGTCTCCGCCGCTCCGTACCCGTCACCGCTTGTCACCGCTGCCCTGGATGTCGCTCCATCACTGTCACCGCATCCCCGGGGTGTCCCCGATGCTCCGGACGTTTTCTTCTCCGGGATCCACGCTCTCCGTCGCCGTCATCACGTCGCTACGCACGCCACTCCTATTGGATGACGGGACGGCGTGCGCGACGACGTGATGATGTTGAAGGAGAGCGCCGGCCATGCAGGGGATCCCGGCCCAGAGCAGACACTGAGGAGGCAGGTAAGTTCCCTCCTGGTGTCCTGTAAGCTGTTCGGGATGCCGCAATTTCACCGCGACAGTCCTGAACAGCCCGACTGAGCAGCCGGGTTAGTGTCACTTTGGCTTCAGACGCAGCGGTCAGCTTTGATCGCCGCGTCTGAAGGGTTAATACAGGGCACTACCGCGATTGGTGATGTCCTGTATTAGCCGCGGGTCCTGGCCTTTGATGGCCGCAGGGACCAATCTGATAGATGTGTATATTCACCATATAAGACGCACCAACTTTTCCCCCCCCCCAGTTTTGGGGAAGAAAAAGTGTGTCTTATATGGCGAAAAATAGGGTAGTCAGGGGACATAAGGCAGTATGAAGTCTAGGATGGGAACAAAGAGACTGATGGAACAGAGGAGGCATTTAGCTTCACACATGGACCATTATCAATGAGAGATTTGCAGGGGCTTTGCTTATTGGGGAACATGTTGATATATTCTAATGCTGTGTGAGCAACATGAGTCACTTGTAGAGTTCAGTCAAGCACTAAGCAGAAATGTGTTGTAAAATTGGCCTGAAATGGGCTGGAAATGTTAATTCACCACCAGGGATTTTTCCAGCTCTCTGCCCAGTTAAGGGTAATTTAGTCTGGTTCTTTCTCTAGGCGCAGCTTCTATAAGGAATGAATTGATCTGGGCCCCTGATTGCTTCACATTGTATCAATATTGGGTGAGACGGCTAAATAGATAATGCTGACAACTCGTTTCCCAGAATCCATTGTATGAGTATAGGGACTCGCTGTGCAGTTCAATGCCAAATAACATGATATGCCCTATTATCTACCCAGATGGAAAACAGGTCTAGTAATGAATGTCGAGCACATCTGGACATGTGGTTCCCTATACTTCTCTCCAGGATCCATTATAAAGCTCTTACTTTTCTGCCTGCTTTTTGTGTTATGCCTAATTTAATCAGTGATACATTATAACTTGTTATGCTTGGTCTTCTGAATGTCAGTATTATCTTATACCCTTTCTAGTCAGTAGGCAAGGCACGACTGACGCTATACAACTAATGCAGCCTGCTTGCAGGTTTATATCACCAAGCCTGGCAAAAACAGATGTATATACACTCACTGGCCACTTTATTAGGTACATCTGTTCAATTGCTTGTTAACACAAATAGCTTAGCAGCCAATCGCATAGCTGCAACTCATTTAGGCATTTAGGTAAGGCAAGACAACTTGCTAAAGTTGAAGTCGAGCATCAAAATGGTAAAGAAAGGGGATTTATAGGAGTACTCCGGCGCGCACTTTTCTCATTTTATCCCGTCCGGGCTGCAAAATAAAAGAAAACACACTTTCTCTTACCTGCCAACGAGCCCCCAGAGCTCCGGTACACTCCGGTACAGGTGTTCGGTCCCCGGGCTGTTTTCTTCTTACTTCCTGTTAGCCCAGAACGTCACACGGAGCTTCAGCCTATCACCAGCCGAGGCGGGACATCGCTGCGGCGGGTGATAGGCTGAAGCTCCGTGTGACGTTCTGGGCTAACAGGAAGTAAGAAGAATACAGCCCGGGGACCAAACACCTGTACCGGAGTGTACCGAAGCTCCGGGGGCTCGTTGGCAGGTAAGAGAAAGTTTGTTTTCTTTTATTTTGCAGCCCGGACGGGATAAAATGAGAAAAGTGCGCGCCAGACTACTCCTTTAAAGTGTACCTGTTGTCAACAAAAACTTTTCATACAATAAAGATAATACCGTTATATGTATATTTTTAATATACATTAGTTTAAAAAATCTGTATATTTCTGGGTGAAAAAATGCTGTCTCTGCAGCTATTGCCTGTGTGTCTCTGTAAGGAGTCCAAATACAGGAAGTGAGGGCAGGACAAGCAGGGTTCTGTGCAGGCTCCTGGCTTGTCAATCATCCTGCTGTGCATGTCACAGAGCCTCACTGAACAGAGCCCTGCTTGTCCTCAGTGCACAGAGCCCTGCTTGTCTTCAGTGCACAGAGCCCTGCTTGCCCTCAGTGTACAGAGCCCTGCTTGTCTTCACTGCACAAAGCCCTGCTTGTCCTCAGTGTACAGAGCCCTGCTTATCCCAAGTGTACAGAGCCCTGCTTGTTCTCAGTGTACAGAGTCCTGCTTTCCCTCAGTGCACAGAGCCCTGCTTGTCCTTAGTGTACAGAGACCTACTTGTCCTCAGTGTACATATCCCTGTTTGTCCTCAGTGTACAGAGCCCTGCTTGTCCTTAGTGTACAGAGACCTACTTGTCCTCAGTGTACATATCCCTGCTTGTCCTCAGTGTACAGAGACCTGCTTGTCCTCATTGTACAGAGCCCTGCTTGTCCTCAGTGTACAGAGCCCTGCTTGTCCTCACTGTACAAAACCATGCTTGTCCTGACTGCACAGAGCCCTGCTTGTCCTCAGTGCACAGAGCCCTGCTTGTCCTCAGTGTACAGAGCCTTGGTTGTCCTCAGTGTACAGAGCCCTGATTGTCCACCCACACTTCCTATATTTGGACTACTCATAGAGACACATAGGTAATAACTGCAGGGACAAAAATATACATATTTTTTAACCAATGTATATTACAAATGTACATACAATTATATTATATACATTACATAAAAAGTTTTCGTTGAAAACAGGTACACTTTATATTACTTTATATGTGGCATGGTTGGTGCTAGGTGGGCTGGCCAGAGTATTTCAAAAACCGCTGAACGACTGGGATTGTAATGCACAAAAATCTCTAGGGTTTATGATTAAGGTCCTGAGAACGAAACACATCAGTCATGATGCATAATGGTTCTATGTTGTGTGGATTTTAATACATTTTTAAAGTTTAAAGGAAAACTGTCAGCCTGTTCACCCACACTAAACCTAATACGCTGGGTTATAGTGTGGGTAAACAGGAGCCCGATACGGGGTCACTTACTTAAATATGTCCAGTAGGTCCTGAAATATGTCCCCAGTAGATCCTCTGCTGAATTCAGTTAATCGTGCACAGACGGCAGGGCTTCACTGGCTCAATTTACATATTCATTATATGTGACTCCACTTCACTAGGATCTACCCCTCCTGTCAGCTAAGAACAGAAAAAGAAGGATACAATTTGCACAGGTTTGCAAAATTGGACAAAGGAGGCCCGGAAGAATGTAGCCTTTTCTCAATTTCAGCTGCGATATTCAGATGGCTGGGTCAGAATTGGATGTAAACTACATGAAAGGATAGTTCATTCCTGCCGTGTATCAACAAATCAGACTGCTGCAGGGGGACATGTGGGGGACATTTTTTTGGGCACATTTTGCCCCCCTAATACCAATTGTGCATTGTTTAACCCCTTAAGGACGCAGCTCATTTTCACCTTAAGGACGCAGCCCTTTTTTGCAAATCTGACCACTGTCACTTTATGCATTAATAACTCTGGAATGCTTTCACCTTTCATTCTGGTTCTGAGATTGTTTTTTGATGACATATTCTACCCATGGTGCCAAAACAGCAAAAAAAAAAAAAAAAAAAAACACATGGCTCACTATTTGGGAAACTAAACCCCTTCAGGAACATAACAAGGGGTATAGTGAGCCTTAACACCTCCCAGGTGTTTGACAGGTTTGCGTTGAAGTTGGACGTGAAATTGAAAAATTAGATTTTTATCACTATAATGATGGTGTTACTCCAAATTTTTCATTTTCATATGGGGTAATAGGAGAAAATGGACCCCAAAATTTGAAGCACAATTTCTCCAAAGTAAGGAAATACCCCATATGTGGATGTTAAGTGCTCTGCTGGTGCACTACAGGTCTCAGAACAGAAGGAGCACCATTGGGCTTTGGGAGAGAGAATATGGTTGGAATAGAAGTCGGGGCCATGTGCATTTACAAAGCCCCCCGTGGTGCCAGAACAGTGGACCCTTCCCCACATGTGACCCTATTTCTGAAACTACACCCCTCACAGAATGTAATAAGGGGTGCAGTGAGCATTTACATCCCACTGGTGTTTGACAGATCTTTGGAACAGTTGGCTGTGCAAGTGAAAAATAAAATTTTTCATTTTCATGGACCACTGTTCAAAAAATCTGTCAGACACCTGTGGGGTGTAAATGCTCACTGTACCCCTTATTACATTACATGAGGGGTGTAGTTTCCAAAATGGGGTCACATGTGGGGGGCCCACTGTTCTGGCACCAAAGGGGGCTTTGTAAACACACATGGCCTTCAATTCCAGACACATTCCCTCTCTAAAAGCTCAATGGCGCTCCTTCTCTTCTGAGCATTGTAGTTCACCAGCAGAGCACTTTACATCCACATATGGGGTATTTATATACTCAGAAGAAATGGGGTTACAAATTTTGGGAGTCTTTTTCTCCTATTACCCCTTGTGAAAATAAAAATTTGGGGTAACACCAGCATTTTTGTAAAAAAAAAATGTTTAATTTTCATGTCCAACTTTAATGAAAATTGTTCAAACACCTGTGGGGTGTTAAGGCTCACTATACCCCTTGTTACATTCTGTGAGGGGTTTATTTTCCAAAATGGGGTCACATGATGCCTGTGACTATCAGCTGTCTATGACAGCTGAAGTCACTTCATTGTCACAGCGTGACGCGTTCAGTACTTGCTGATTAGAATGAGCCGGCTCATCCTTTGTCGGCAAGAGGTTATATGCGACAGCCTGAGAATTGTTGTTTACCATGTCCATCTACACCATGTTCAAAATTATTATGCAAATTACATTTTTCTCATTTACCTAAATAATTGATGTAAATAACAGTCAGCATAATACTCATGTTATCAACTAATAAGAGTACAATTCAAATGAAGATGATTTTATTACTGAAAGGATAATTCTTCCTTCTGTACCATGGAAGAAATTGGTAAGACAGAAACTCCACATACTTTGCAGAGGTCATCTTTATGCCTTTGGGACCCAAAAGGGGCCGACCAGCTCTCTTCCCATGATTTCGGCCCAAAACATGACTCCACCACTGCCTTGCTGATGTTGCAGCCTTGTTGGAACAGGGTGACCGTCCACCAACTATCCACTACTCCATCTATCTGGACCATCCAGGGTTGCACGGCACTCATCAATGAACAGGATGGAGAAAAAATGTCATGTATTTTTCTGCCCAATGCAGCCGTTTCTGCTTGTGAACATTGGTTAGTAGTGGCCGACTAGAAGGTTTATGCACAGTTGCAAGACTCTGGAGGACTCTACACCTTGCTGTCTGTGGGACTCCAGAGGCACCAGCAGCTTCAAATATCTATTTGCTGCTATGTAATTGTATTTTAGCAGCTGCTCTCTTGATCCGATGCATGGATCTGGCAGAAATCGTCCTCAATGTGCCTTTATCTGCATGAACCCATCTGTGCTCTAAATCAGCCACAAATCTCTTAATAGTGCGATGATCACGCTTAAGTTTTTGTCAAATATCTAATGTCTGCATACCTTGTCCAAGGCACTGAACTATTTCACTCTTTTCTGCAGCAGAGAGATCCTTTTTTTTCCCCATATTGCTTGAAAATGGTGCTCTGTTAATAATGTGGAATAAACACCTTTAGTAGTTTTTCCTTAAATTGGGCTCACCTGGCAATCTAATTATCACAGGTGTCCGAGATTGTTATCAGTGAGACACAATGCCATCCATGAGTTACACTGAAAAACAAAATATTTAATCTTTGTGACACTTAAATAGAATTTGCATAATAATTTGGAACAGGGTGTATTTATGACCACAGTGGATAATGTCCAGCTTAAATCATGTTAAACTGTTTTTTTTTTTTTTTTACGTGACAATAAGTTCACTGAGATAATGGCCCAGATTTACTAAAAGTTGAGTATTGTTTTCTTTGTGTTTTTTTCCCCAACATATATTTTTCCACAGTATATTGTACAGGTTACCTGTTTCTGTGTCAGTGGCATGTACACCGGTCCACTTCCTTCCAGCTCAGTGCAACTTTGCAATGCTCATTCCTTCCTTAACTTCAGGTGGAGGCTTCCTCCGTGTTGGAGGGCCAATGTGATTGCACACAGAGTCCCATCATTGTAGAAATGCAGATGCTTTACCATGGTGGTATTTAGTTGTACATTTTTCCTGCCTCTCCCTGACCGTACTTCACTGGTCAATCTATCAAAGAAGGGGATTCTAAAGAGAGAATTACCTGACATCTCTTCTTACCTATAGCTGGTGTGGTTGCCCACTGACCATCCCAGTTTACTAGGTTTCATCTGTCTATTCTGGTCCCCTCCACTATGACAAAGTACACACTGATAGGTTGATTGACTTCCCGTAAAATTGGCACTTGTACACTTGTATGTGTTTCTGATGTAAGCTACCATACACATTAGATATGTGTATGGTGGCCTTCCAACTTCTCAACAGCTGATGTCATGTTGGATTTTAACTGCCTGATCAATTTTGTTGTTGGGGAGATCATACTGCAAGAATTAAATTTTGGTAAACTGTGAATAGTTACTTAAATTGATCTGATGCAATGCTAGTGCTATTGCTTTTATAACAATCTGCGTGATCTTGTTTTATACTATGTTCTTATGCTCCTCTTACATGTAGAGGGTGCACGGTAAACCCAGCCTTCTAAAGCACACACATCTTAGATTCTTCCAACTAGAATTATTTAATTGACAAATTAGTATTCAGAACCTTTTGGCAGTTGGAGTGTTAGTTAACCAGAACTTATGTAAACCTGGTTTTGGTAATAGGTTGTTTACTGTGAGGCACCAAAATTAATACCCCAGGGAGCCACCTTGCCTTGGCCTGAGGGACATCTCTTCTGCAGCTTTCAGGAAGACAACCATGTCTCTTTTCTAGTCTTAAAGGATAGCAATTTTGAGGACTTCTTAGTGCTCTGTTACTTTAGTGGCCCTATGGTCAGCTGCAAACCACTTCTACCACTGGAAGTTAACTGGCGTGATTTCTCAAGGACGTGAATAGGGAATACTCTAGCCGCTATGACCTTAACCACCCCACCATACTACATATTCCCAATAAGGTGGGATACAAAAGTCCACAGTAGACCCAATTTCTGAGCAAATAAACAATTTAAACATTGCCATAAATTAAACTTTTGTATGAACTTTATACAACCATAAAAAAACACACTAAGGCTGCATTCACATCATCATATTGAAGTTATGAAAACCGTGCGCTCCCGTATCCCAGCCGGATCCGGCCCGGATTTCATTCATTTAATGACTTCGGTCGGCTCATTATTATCCTGTATCTTGTTTTCAGTTCAGTTAGAAAACTGAATTTGGGCAAAAATGAGCCGACCAGAGTCGCTATCTGACTCGGTCTGCTCATTCAAATGAATGAGATGTGGGCCTTGTCCGGCTGGAAAACGGGAGCGCCTGGTTTTCACATGTCACAAGGCACTGTTCCCTTTTTCCACCTTCATTCTCTAATGTAAAAGGGCCCCCTGCTGACCCCTAGTTGTATGTCACCAGACCCAGGGGAACCATTTGCAGAGGCCCAAACCCCTCCATGGGGCCCATGCCCGCAGAGAATTTCCCACCAGGCTGGGTACCATCCCAGCTCACTTTAAAATCACCTTCAAAAACTGCCATTGTGGTGAGGGTGTGATGAGGGCAGATGTTATTACCCTAGGGGCAGATGACATTAACTCCTTGTGTTTGGGATGCCAGGGCATGGTTTTATCTCTACACCACCCAAGGGTATGGCTGCTGGATTTTGGGCTAGGCATGGGGCAAGTAATGACTCCAACGCCAAGTTACGGAACAACAGAAGCTTTACTGAGGTAGACAGATGGAATGGTCTTTACAGCTCTGTTAGTCCCAAGAAGGTGACCAGTGACTTCAGAGACTTGTGGGCTTGCTGGGACTTGAAGTGGACTTGGATTAATTGCTGCAGACCCACACTGAATTTACAAATACAACAGAAGACAGGTCAGCACTCACCATCCAACGTGGCTTTATTCAAGCGTTTCAATGGTGACAGATAGGTGCAGAAGTGGAGGCGGGGGACAAGGCTGGGACAGACTGTTTCACGCTTTCACAACGCTTCCTCAAGCCGGTGTACCACACTGAATTTAGACAGACTGATCTTGACTCACTTAACTAGGACTGACTAGATATAACCCCTTGTGTAGTTTACCAGGTTTTGACGTTTACCTGAGGAGCACCTTGTTAGTGGAAGCGTGGCTGCGTAGTAGGCCTTGGGTCTCCTCTGGACACCAGACACTCTCAGGTCTTGACTTCATTGCACTCAGCACAGAACGGAACTCCTTCTCTGGTTACAAGACTTAGCAACAACATTTAAAGGTGCATAACATTATACATACATTGCAATAGATAAAACAAGGCACTTATTAACCATTTATACTACTCAGCTTAAGGGGGGAGTCAGGGGACACTGCAATAGAGTTCGGCAGACAGGACATCAAGGGTACAGGGGTGTAACTCCTGTACTGGGCTACCACACCATGATTTCACCCCTGCCTCCAAATCTCTCTTCTGGTAACCACTGCTGCGACAAGCAAAACCTTCCGGATGGAGGGGTGCAACTTCGCCTGGCCTACACTTCTGGAAAAAATCGTAACTACATGCACGGAAATGTATACGTTTAAAATTGTCATCTTCTGACCCCTATAACTTTTTTATTTTTCTGCATATGGGGCGGTATGAGGCCTCACTTTTTGCACCTTGATCTGAAGTTTTTAGCGATACCATTTTTGTATTGATCAGACTTTTTGATCGCTTTTTATTCATTTTTTCATGAAATAAAAAGCGACCAAAAATACGTAATTTTTTACTTTAGAATTTTTTTGCGCGTACGCCATTGACCGTGCGGTTTAATTAATGATATATTTTTGATAGTTCGGACCTTTACGCACGCAGCGATACCCCATATGTTTATATTTATTTTTATTTACATGGTGTTTTTTTTATGGGAAAAGGTGGGGGATTTTAACTTTTATTAAGGAAAGGGTTAAATCACATTTATAAACTTTTTTTTTACACTTATTATTTTTTTTTTTTTGCAGTGTTAAAGCTCCCATAGGGGGTTATAACATTGCATACACTGATTGCCAGCACTGTTCAATGCAAAGCCATAGCTTTGCATTGATCAGGGCTATCGGCGGTTGATTGCTCAAGCCTGCATTTGAGGCTTGGAGCAATCAATCTCCGAAGGGACACGCCGGAGGAAGGTAAGAGGACCTCTGCTCGTGTCTCAGCTGATCGGGACACCGCATTTTCACTGCGGTGGTCCTGATCAGCCCCACTGAGCAGCCGGGAAGGTTTTACTTTCATTTTAGACGCGGCGTTCAACTTTGAACGCGCGCGTCTAAATGGTTAATAGTGCGCGGCACCGCTATCGCTGCAGCGCGCTATTAGCCCCAGGTCCTAGCTTCAGATACATGCTGGGACTGACCCCATATGACGCGGGGTCACGCGGTTATATCGCGGGAGCCGGCCAAGGATGTAAATATACGTCCTTGGTCTTAAGGGGTTAAAGGGGTTGTGTGCTGCACGGACTTTTGGAGCTCCACTCACAGCGTCCGGAAGTTCAATACTCTAAACGCTGTGTGTGGGCTTCCGTGTTCGCAGCCGCCGGGCGTGACGTCATGCCCGGCCCCTCGCTATGTCTCGCCCGCCCCCTCGTGACGTCTCGCCCGCCCCCTCAACGAAAGTCTATGGGAAGGGGGTGTGACCGCTGGGCGAGACGTCACGAGGGGCCACGAACACGGAAGCCTGCACACAGCGTTTGGAGTAATGAACCTCCGGGCGCTGTGAGCGGAGCTCCGAAAATTAGGGCAGCGCGCAACCCCTTTAAGTTTGTCATAGAATGTGGAAAAACTATGTGTGAAAAGCCTTGGCTTTTAATGAATATATAACTCAGCCCCTCCCCCCCCCAAACACACACACACACAACCAATGGCAAGAAGAATTTGCAGGCAAGCACTTTACTCACGGTTGTAACTATTTAATGTCATAGTAAAACTTGACACCCTGCTCCATTAGGACAGGAAAGGCCTGTGATTATTTTGGTCTCCATTCTAAGTACACTACTCAGAAAACATAAAGGGAACACTTAAACAACACAATGTAACCAACACAATGTATCCAAGTCAATCACACGTCTGTGAAATCACACTGTCCACTCAGGAAGCAACACTGATTGACAATCAATTTCACATGCTGTTGTGCAAATGGAACAGACAACAGGTGGAAATTATAGGCAATTAGCAAGACACCCCCAATAAAGCAGTGGTTCTGCAGGTGGTGATCACAGACCACTGCTCAGTTCCTATGCTTCCTGGCTGATGTTTTGGTCACCTTTGAATGCTGGCGGTGCTTTCACTCTAGTGGTAACATGAGATGGAGTCTACAAACAACACAAGTGGCTCAGGTAGTGCAGCTCATCCAGGATGGCACATCAATGCGAGCTGTGGCAAGAAGGTTTGCTGTGTCTGTCAGTGTACTGTCCAGAGCATGGAGGCGCTACCAGGAGACAGGCCAGTACATCAGGAGATGTGGAGGAGGCCATAGGAGGGCAACAACCCAACGGCAGGACCGCTACCTCCATCTTGGTGCAAGGAGGAGCATTAGGAGCACTGCCAGAGCCCTGCAAAAGGACCTCCAGCAGGCCACAAATGTGCATGTGTCCACTCAAACGGTCAGAAACAGACTCCATGAGGGTGGTATGAGGCCCAATGTCCACAGGTGGGGGTTGTGCTTACAGCCCAACACCGTGCAGGACATTTGGCATTTTGCAGAGAACTCCATGATTGGCAAATTTGCCACTGGTGCCTTGTGCTCTTCACAGATGAAAGCAGGTTCACACTGAGAACATGTGACAGGAAAGAGTCTGCAGACGCCGTGGAGAATGTTCTTCTGCCTGCAACATCCTCCAGCATTACCAGTTTGGCGGTGGGTCAATAATGGTGTGGGGTGGCATTTCTTTGGGGGGCCATACAGCCCTCCATGTGCTGGCTAGCGGTAGCCTGACTGCCATTAGGTACCGAGATGAGATCATCAGACCCCTTGTGAGACCAAATGCTGGTGCGGTTTACCCTGGGTACCTCCTTATGCAAGACAATGTGGCTGGAGTGTGTCAGCAGTTCTTGCAAGAGGAAGGCATTGATGCTATGGACTGGCCCGCCGTTTCCCGAGACCTGAATCCGATTGCTCCATCCACCAACGCTATGTTGCACCACAGGCTGTCAAGGAGTTGGCGGATGCATTAATCTAGGTCTGGGAGAACATCCCTCAGGAGACCATCCTCCACCTCATCAGGAGCAGGCCCAGGTGTTGTAGGGAGGTCATACGGACACGTGGAGGCCACACACACTACTGAGCCTGATTTTTACTTGTTTTAAGGACATTACATAAAAGTTGGATCAGTAGTGTGGTTTTCCATTTTTATTTTGAGTGTGACTCCATATCCAGTCCTCCATGGGTTGATAAATTTGATTTCCATTGATAATTTGTGTGATTTTGCTGTCAGCACATTCAACTTTGTAAAGACGAAAGTATTTCATGCGATTAGTTCATTCATTCAGATCTAGGATGTGTTATCTTAGTGGTTCCTTTATTTTTTTGAGCAGTGTATATTCCTCCCATATTCACTTCCATTATAGACCTTCATAACTTTCATACAGGGTTTGGACAATCTTTCTTGGTCCCCAAGGAAGGAGTTTTATAATGCTCCCCCATCCTGGTACAACAAGTTCAGAATAACAGTCAATCACTTCATTGCCCACTATTGCTTTCTTTACCGCATATATATATATATATATATATATATATATATATATTTATATGAAATGCTTTTAAATTTACGAAACTTAAATGCACAGTACACAGCAAGAAGATGCTAAAGTATTCTTAAAGGAAATCTGTCACCAGTGTCACCTGCACTAACCTGTCAGCACCGACAGGTAGTGCAGTTGATACTGATGACAATGGTATTTACCTTTTCCCGGTCCGTGGCAGAGATTTCCTGTAATCTTCTCCGGTATTTGCTTAATGACCCGGGACCCAGCAGAGCAGCAGTCGTGACGTTACTAAGCTCCACCTATGCCCCAAGCTGCTGCTGCTTTCTGCAGGGTCTTGGGTCCTGGGAACAGCAGCATTTACGTCATTAAGCTCCGCCCATGCCCCAAGCCGGGTGCCCGAAGCGAAGATACTGGAGAAGATTACAGGAGATCCATTTCCTTTAACCCCTTGGGGTCCGTGCCCACTTTGACCCTAAGGACCAGAGCATTTTTTGCAATTCTGACCACTGTCACTTTAAGCATTAATAACTCTGGGATGCTTGTACATATGAATTTGATTCAGAGAAAGTTTTTTCATGACATATTCTACTTTATGTAAGGGGCAAATTTTCATCCATACTTTAAAATGTAGCATTTTTATAACTTTGTAGCTCTCTGCTTGTAAGGAAAATAGACATACCAAATAAATTATATATTGATTCACTTATACAATATGTCTACTTTTTGTTGGCATCATAAAGTTGACATGTTTTTACTTTTTGAAGACATCAGAGGGCTTCAAAGCTCAGCAGCATTTTTCCAATTTTTTAAGTAAATTTCAAAATCTGTATTTTTCAGGGACCAGTTCAGTTTTGAAGTGAATTTGAGGGTATTTTTGTTAGAATTACCCCATAATGGACCCCATTATGAAAACTGCACCCCACACCGTATTCAAAATGACATTCAGAAAGTTTGTTAAAGGGGTACTCCGGCGCTAAGACATCTTATCCCCTATCCAAAGGACAGGGGATAAGATGCCTGATCGTGGGGGTCCCACCACTGGGGACCCCCATGATCTTGCACGCAGCACCCCGTTACAATCAGTCCCCGGAGCATGTTTGCTCTGGGTCTGATTACTGGCGATCATGGGGCCGGAGCATTGTGACATCACGGCCCGCCTCCGTGTGATGTCACGCTCCTCCACCTCAATGCAAGCCTATGGAAGGGGGCGTGACAGCTGAAAATTATATTTTTTTTACACTAACATGCTGGTGTAGACCCCAACTTTACCTTTTCATAAGGGGTAAAAGGAGAAAAAGCCACCAAAATTTGTAGTGCAATTTTTCCCGAGCACGAAAATACCCCCATATGTGACCTATGTTTACATATGTAAACTGTTGCCTTGAAATACGACAGGGCTCTGAAGTGAGAGAGCTCCATGCGCATTTGAGGCCTAAATTAGGGATTTTCATAGGGGTGTACCCAGATGCAAGCGTTACACTTGCCTCCTCCACAAAAAATACTGTATGTCAGTTTTCCCCAAACAGGGTGCCTCCAGCTGTTGCTAAATTCCCAACATGCCAGGACAGTCAATGGCTGTCGGGCAATACAGGAAGCTTTTATTCTGCAACAGCTGGAAGCTCTATTTTGGAAAAACTGAAGTACAGGACATTTTTTATTTTTATTGGGGGGGGGGTGGCGACAGTGTAAGGGTGTAGTGTATATGTAGTGTTTTACTCTTTATTTAGGGTTAGTGCAGTGTTTTTAGGGTACATTCACACAGGCAGAGGTTTACAGTGAGTTTCCCGCTGCAGTGGAAAATTTGGAGAAGGCATCTCAAACTTGAAGCGGGAAACTGGCTGTAAACCCCCTCCGTGTGAATGTACCCTGCACATTCGCATGGGGGAGGGGTTGGGGCGGCAATGCTACAACTCCCAGCATGCAAAGAACATGCATGCTGGGAGTTGTAGTTATGCCACAGCTAGAGGCACACTGGTTGGGATTGGGAAACACTTAGGTAACAGACTATCACAGTTTTTCCGCACCACTGTCTGTTTCCTAACTCAGTGTTTCCCAACCCATGTGCCTCCACCTGTTGCAAAACTACATCTCCCAGCATGCATGGTCTGTCAGTGCATGCTGGGAGTTATAGTTTTGCAACAGCAGGAGGCACACAGGTTAGGAAACACTGAGTTAGGAAACAGACAATGTTTCCCAACCAGTGCGCCTTCAGTTGTTGCAATACTACAACTCCCAGCATGCCCAGACAGCCGAAGGATATGTTGGGAGTTGTAGTTATGCAACAACTAAAGGAGAACAGTTTGGAGACCACTGTGTAGTGATCTCCAAACTGTAGCCCTCAAGATGTTGCAAGACTTCAACTCCAAGCATGCCCAGACTGCCCAGGTTTGCAGGGAGTTGTAGTTCGACAACATCTGAAGGGCCAGATATTGCCAAACTACAACTCCCAGCATGCCTGGACAGTCTCGGCATGCTTTGAATTTACATCTGGAGCGCTACAGTTTGGACACCACTGTATTGTGGTCTCCAAACAGTGCCCTTCCAGATGTAGCAAAACTACAACTCCCAGCATGCAGAGACTGTCCAAGCATGCTGGGAGTTGTAGTTCTGCAACATCTGAAGGGCCAGATGTTACAGAACTACAACTCCAAGCTTGGCTGGACAGTCTACGCATGCTGAGAGTTGTAGTTTTTCAACTGGAAAGACAGTGGTCTCCTAACTGTGGCCCTCCAGATGTTGCAAAAGTACAACTCCCAGCATGCCAAGACAGCCAAAGACTGTCTGGGCATGCTGGGAGTAGTGATAAGCGGCGTATGCCATATTCAAATTCACGATATTTCACGAATATAAGGACGAATATTCGTCCCATATTCGTGAAATTCGAATATTCGTTATATTCGTGACGTTTTTTTTAATTGCGAAATTTTGCTATTGCGAAATTAATAGCGAAATTTCGCTCGTCTGCGCATGCGCGCTATAACATCATGCGAGGGACGTTGCTAAGGACGTTGCTAAGCTCTGGCAACTATGCTTGCAGAACTCTCATTGGCTCACAGGCATAAGTGGGGCGGAATTTCCACGAATATTCGCATTGCATAAACCTTTCGCCTTACAGTCTCATCCCTGGGTCTTTAATGAAATGATACAAGCATTGCATTTATCAGTCGAAGGAGATCCCTACAATGTGCTCAGTTTTTAAAACAATTTGAAAAAAAGATGAATATTCGTAATAGCTAATTTTTTTCGCCAAATTCGTGAATTCGCAAATATGCGATATTCGCAACGAATATTCGAATTATGAATATTCGTGAGCAACACTAGCTGGGATTTGTAGTTTTGAAACTGCTAGATATAGCAGTGAAGATCACTTTACGGCAATCTTCACTGCAGTATCTAGCCCCCGCAAATCTCCGCCATCTTCCCTCGCTCTGCCCCGAAATCCAGGGGCAGGCAGAGCGGGGGAAATGAATCTTCACCGCCGCCCCTGCCCTGCGATTTGCCGATCTCAGTCCTGATCAGCCAATTGCAGGGGATAGGAGGAGATGGCACCCCTGCCACCTCACTCCTATCCTTTAGGATGATCGGGGCTGTCTCTGACAGCTCCGATCATCCCTATTTTCCACGCTATCGGGTCATCAGAGACCCGATTAGCCTAGAATCGGCGCAAATCCCCGATCTGAATTGGTCTTAGGACCCCCTAGGCATTTGCACAGGATGCCTGCTGAATGATTTCAGCAGGCATCCTCGTCCGGCTAGCGGGAGGAACTAAATTCCCACGGGCGTACAGGTACGCCCTTGGTCCTTAAGTACCAGGACGCAAGGGAGTATCCATACGCCCGTGGTCCCCAACAGGTTAAAGCTGCACACGTTATCCTTAAATAATATTTATCTCTC
Source organism: Hyla sarda (assembly GCF_029499605.1). Lineage (NCBI taxonomy): Eukaryota > Metazoa > Chordata > Amphibia > Anura > Hylidae > Hyla > Hyla sarda. The sequence continues at coordinate 52,117,705 of NC_079199.1, read as the reverse complement.
TGTAGGAATAGTGTCTAGACCGGAGAGCTAAGGTAGAAAGCTATTTAGCATAATAAAACTGCCGTAGTATCATGACAAGACGGAGACCAGAGGTACATCTGCATCGCACTCCAGTACTAAACAGGCTCAGTTTATATATAGTTTCCTGTGTTGAGAGCCTGGCAAGCGACTGTATCTACACAGATTTACTGCCCCAGTCATGTCGTGTTAGAGGCACTTCCAGCAGATAATGTGATACTCCTTGGAAAGACTTTCACACATTTAGTGGGCTATTATTATGCCTTTTCCATCCAGTCCATCCGGTCGTAACGTTTGATTTTATTTTTTACTTTTGACAGGTTAATGCAACATTTAAAGGGAGAACAGTGATTTAATCCCATATTTGGATTCATCTTTAAAAGATCGAAAGCATTTTCTCTAATAGTAAAATTAAAGGACATTACTATTAAACTGCTGTGGTTCCTTAAGTAACTTCACTAATAATGTGTTCCATACATTTTCCCAAATATTCTGCATGGACTTAAACTTTTACTACCAATTTTTCAAATACTGACACAGCTTGATTAAATATCTACTCTTTTGTACGTACAGAACCTGTGTACACTTATATGTCTTGATTTATTTATTTACGGTATTTTTTATTTTTTCAAACACTTTGATATGTTGTTTTTCAGATCTATTATTTTGTTCGACTGACATGCATGAAAAACAAAGACAAATGGGTCTGAAACCAGCACTCATCTATTTTCTTCATGTGGTTTTGTTGGGCAGTGCAGGCGAGTGTCAGCCCTATGACATGATACAGAAATACATCTCCAACCACAAATATTTCCTGCATTGCTAACATGTATTGAACCTACATAGGATCTGTGTACATAACTCTACTTTAACTATGAGCTAAATATGTGCATTACTTATCTCACAGTGGTGATCACACATCTATTCCAGACTACTGCAATGTCTGTACATGCTCTAGTTAGCATCTTTCTATCTATCTAGATCTTTTATTGGCCATTACATAATTTGTTTATGGTATTTTTTACCAGCTTTAGCTTGTGTGTGTAGACTACATGCTATGATGTATTCTATACATAACACACATGCAGATTACAGAATAGAAGATATCCCATATCTTTATAGCACACCCTAAGAAGCAGCAGGGGCATGAAGGACATTATAGAGCTGTCAAATCCAGCACTGGGGTGAAATATAACAATTACTTTAAGTTGCAGCACTGTTTGTGTTTCTCTTTGCTTCTGTCTTTCTATAGCACCTTTTTCTCTCCATAGATTTCCATGGACAGCATGTAACCTGGTCCCTCACAGAGCTGATTGATTTCTAGCAGTTTTTCCAGAGTGAATAAAGAGTTTGGGAGGAACGGGAGGATGCAAGTAGCCTGAGTAATGTAGGCATTTAAAAAAAAACTAAGTTTATTACATCCACTCACTCAAGTTTCTTCATCATTTGAATAATGTCTGCAGACAATTTGTGCTTTATAGGAGGATACCATCCCCCCTTTGATCAGTTGTTACAAGAGGTTATATATCTACCCACTACCTGTGTGTTCTGTAATTCTGTATAATTCTGTCCATCATGATTCCCCTTTTTTCACAGAACTGTATATGTATCAGTGAGTTTGCGGTGCGTTCCAGGCATCCGTTTTTAAATAGAAAGACATTAACATTTTCTTAGAACCTTTCCACCCTCTCCACATCTTTCTTCAGGTGCTACATCATTCTTTTCAACAGCAAATTAATGTTTCCTGCAAAATCTATTTCTCATCTCCTCTATCTTCTTTTATGCCGACAAAGATTTTTCAGCGCTGAGGTAATTTAGCCGGTCAATATAAAACATGATGTGTTTTCTTTCTCGTCTTAAAGAAAAAAAAATCTTATCTGGTATAACTGCAACTTTGTCAGTCAGATGTTCAACAGCTCACAATTGGTCTTTTATTTCAAGGGAAAAAAAATGTAATGAAAGGAACATTTCGAAACCAATTTTCAGAATCCTTTCCCCTTAGGGCTTCGTATGGTAATGTAAATCTTCACCAAAAAGCAATAGTCACACATTGAATGAAATTGTAGATCCAATCACTCACTGACACTCACACAGGAAGACTGAGATGATTGAAATTAGTCTACCTGTCATTTGCTCTGCATTTCCTCTCAATTTGTTACACCATGAGAGTAGACAGATATTTTATAGTCAACCTCATTTAACCTGTTTTTATGTCTTTCCTAAATGGGTCCCACATAGACTTACAGTGGTTTTTTATCTCCCAGGTAGATTTTTTAATGAACTTTCATATTTATTTATTTATGTATGTTACGGAGAAAGATCAACACTTGTTTGAATAGTTTTTTTTGTTTTGTTTTATGATACTTTTTTTTTTTTACTCTCATACATGAACTAATTGCTTCATAATGGACACATGGACATAAGGAACCTCATCTAAAAAATGTCTCATTGGGGGGAATGAATTATCTCCCTTGATGGTCAAAGAATAGATGGATGGATGGATGGATAGATAAGATAGATAGACAGATATAGTTTGGGACATTCCATAATCTGCAAGAGTGTTCCTGGCATAAACTCTTGCGTGAACATATAAATAGCTGTTTCATTCCAGCATCATGCAGCTGCAGTGCTTGTCATTCTTTGCATTACTGACTAACACAATAAATAGCCAGAGCTTTAACTTGCTCCTCTTTATGGGTTGTGAAGTGGGGAGTGGACAGGCAGGATTGACACTGACCCTTTTTAGAGAATATCTGCTGAGAAGCCAGATGAAATCAGTTCACCCATGGTGTAAGCTTTCAGGGGCCACTAAAGGTCTGGAACCTTAATGTTCCTGATAATTCGTATCTGGGTTAGGCCTCATGCACATAGCTGATCTGTGTGAACACAAAATGTTACATAGCATAATAAAGTTCCATAATATGAACCTAAAGGCCCTACGAGTATATGGTGCATCTGTACAGCACTTTATGGCAGAGATTGTTTCCCCTATAAGCTATCTTTCTGCTTCATAGTATTTATTCCTTTATTAGCCATTATTACATTCAGTATGTGGATGTATTCTAGTGCAGAGGTCCCAAACCTACTTCTTAAGGCCCACCAAGAGTCCAGGATTTGAATTTTCCCTGTTCTATTCCAATGCAGTAACTGAAAAACCCCAGAACGTTGGTTGGCCTGGAGGACTGGGTTGGGTACCAAACCTATGTAGCTGCTATGGTACCCTCCAAGAGAATCTCAATCATGGATGGTTCCAACCCCAAGTACCTGTGTAGAACTGCTTTAACAAATAAGAGGTGGAAAGTGGCCAAGAGTCATATGAAGGACGTGGGAAAAGACAACAATCGGCATTCATGTCCACATTTTAGTAGATAGTCGGTGTTATCTGATTTTCGGCAAACTATTATGTCTGTCTTAATAGGTTGGAGCTGGGCTTAAAACTTGGGCCTTATCTAACATAAATTAATATACCTACAGAATATTTCATAGTCTTCCTATTCCAAGTCTGCCTTTTGTACATTTATTTACATGAACATGACATGTTTGGAACTTTAGTGCAGAGGCTTGGTTAGGGAGCCTTCAGCTTACAAAAAGGTCTATTTTTGCGCGACCACTGGTGGGGTAGAAATTAGGAAATCAAAATTATTGGGTAGATTTCCCACGATGAGTTACTACAAATATGCAGAAACATTGACAGACTGGAGGTGTGACTTCTGATGGTCTGCTACCATGAAAGGGGAACTGTGTGTCCTAGTAAAAGAGATTGTATATTCTGAGGGATGCCAGCTGTTCAGATCACAGAGGGACTAGAATTTGGGCTTAAACTACACTATTAACTTGAAAAGAGAATGATGCAAAGCAATTCACTGGGTAACCTGTTTGTATGCTTCTTAACTGTTCCTTAGAACGTAGAATTAAACATGTAGAGGAGCAGGTAGATGGTAGATGCAAGGTTAAATAGACAGGTGACAGTCTGTTGTGCGCCAAGGTGTTTTGTCAGAAGTTACCCGGTGAGTGCTTTGCATCATTCTCTTTTCGAGTTACTTGTTTATATATCTTTTACTGCCAGCATGTCAGCACCCCAGTGCAGTTTTGGCTTCTTGGGACTGTGTGAACGTTTTGCTTCCAGCCTCAGTCCAGCCATTTATGGGCCTCGAGTCTATTATCTTGTGTGGAGTTTATTTAGACTACACTATAGTAGCAACCAAAGAGTGAGTTGTAAGAGAAAGGTCCAGTGGAGGAGAGTAACATTGACTAACAAGTGGGTTAATGGGGTACTACAACAAGAGGTAAAAGTAAAAAAAAAAAAAAAATACTGCAGAAGCATATACCATTGCTTACCTGTCTGCCCAGTTCAGAATCCAAACAAAAATTCATTTGATTTGGAGGTCTTAGTCCCCTACCTCATGGTTTTACTTCCTAGTCGAACAGTTGCTCAGTGCAACAATTACCAGAATGCATTGCTTTTCCTCAGCTCTTTATCAACGTCCTCCCACTCTGCCTTTTTTCCTTTCCCATCACTCATGCCAGTTCCCCCGCAATAGGTGTTGCAAAGCATGTGATTTCACAGCAGACTATCACACAATTAGGAAGGTTGCAACACCTGCTGCATTTATTTTACATCTGCTCCTCTGCCTGAGGAATTGTTTAGGATAAAGCATCACTTAACAGGTGGAACTTGATGAAAAACAAGATCAAGCCACACTTCCTGAAACCGCAGATTATGATGCATTGTCTTTAGATAGAGGAAGGAGCTGGCGAGCTAGAGACAGTACCACACTGACAAAGAGGAATAGATAAAATAACCAGCGCTCAGAAGGACATCAGTTTAAGTAAAAAAAGGGGTAGGGTGGAGGAGAGGTACATTAGTTGGTTTTATAACTTACTCCACGTTGGGGGGGGGGGGGGGGGATGCAAACTAAATTGCAAAAGCCCCCCTCCAGGATGGCATATAGTATTGCTGGAGTACCTCAATCCGTCATGTGAACAGAGGGATGCGGCTTGTTTAGTTCATAAAGTTTATTTGCGACGCGTTTCTGAGGTTACAAAGACTTTCGTCACCTCCTTCATCAGGCACAACATAAAAAATATTCACATGATTTATATACATTTAGGTAATCACTTACCACAAACATCACCGTCACTCTCCGCGCTCCATCCGGTTTCCGATGTCTCCCTGTACTTCCGGTATGGTCACATGATCCTTCTCTTTGGTCACGTGTCTTCCGGCCAGTGCTGGATCAATTGACACGCAATGCGTTCCACGACGCGGACCCGATACACCTTGCGTTCCACCCGCGTCACTTCCCTAATGCGTTCCACGATTGCAGGAAGTGACGCCGGTGGAACGCAAGGTGGATCGGGTCCGCGTCGTGGAACGCATTGCGTGTCAATTGATCCAGTGCTGGCCGGAAGCCACGTGACCAAAGAGAAGGATCATGTGACCACACCGGAAGTACAGGGAGACATCGGGAACCGGATGGAGCGCGGAGAGCGACGGTGACACGATCCACCTTGCGTTCCACCAACGTCACTTCCTGCAATTGTGGAACGCATTAGGGAAATGACGCCGGTGGAATGCAAGGTGGATCGGGTCCGCGTCGTGGAACGCATTGCGTGTCAATTAAACCAGCACTGGCCGGAAGCCACGTGACCAAAGAGAAGGATCATGTGACCATACCGGAAGTACAGGGAGACATTGGGAACCGGATGGAGCGCGGAGAGGGACGGTGACATATGTGGTAAGTGATTACCTAAATGTATATAAATCATGTGAATATTTTTTATGTTGTGCCTGATGAAGGAGATGACGAAAGTCTTTGTAACCTCAGAAACGCATTGCAAATAAACTTTATGAACTAAACAAGCCGCATCCCTCTGTTCACATGACGGATTGAGGAACTCCAGCAATACTATATGCCATCCTGGAGAGGGGGCTTTGCAATTTAGTTTGCATCCCCCCCCAACGTGGCGTGTTATAAAACCAACTAATGTACCTCTCCTCCTCCCTCCCCCTTTTTTTACTTAAACTGATGTCCTTCTGAGCACTGGTTATTTTATCTATTTCTCCCTACATTGTCTACACAGTTGTACTTGGAGTCCATCTGGACCAACACCTTGACGCTCTCCAGCATTGATTGGATACCTACCCTGGTGGAGGAACATCTTGTAATAGACATACATATACCAACGTGGCCCAGAGGGTGTTTGTGGTGGATCCTATTCATTATGGGACTCACTGCTCACACTGGGTGAGTGTTCCCTATACTGCTTTTATTGTTTCAGATTGCAGCGCTCCCTTTGAGCTATTTTTTAATCTTTATTTTATTCACACTGACAAAGAGAAGACTGCAGTGCTTCTTGTCAGGTGGTGAATAATGCAAAAGCATGCTAAAGCCAGTACAATGTATGTAACATTATATGAGTAGGTAATACCCTGTTTCCCCGAAAATACATCCTACCCTGAAAATAAGCCCTAGTTGTATTATCGGGGTTGGCTGCAATGTAAACCCTACCCCGAAAATAAGACCTAGGCCAGTGGTCTTCAACCTGCGGACCTCCAGATGTTGCAAAACTACAACTCCCAGCATGCTGGGAGTTGGAGTTTTGCAACATCTGGAGGTCCTCAGGTTGAAGACCACTGACCTAGGCAATGGCCGGGCTGCAAATATTAAAAAACACATTTTAACTTAACTTCGTCCTCCGTTCCCCCGTTGCTAAGGAACCGGCCTCACTGTTCTCCGCTGCTCTTGCTGCTTCCTGGTGTTGGAACGTCTCAGAGCCTTAAATGTTTTTCAATGTACATATGGTACCGTAAATAAATAAGCCCTACCCTGAAAATGAGTCCTAGTGTGTTTTTGGTGACTAAAATGAATATAAGACCCAGTCTTATTTTCGGAGAAACACGGTATGTATTAGGGTCATATATGTATGTAAAGACAGTTTTCTAAAATTGAATAGCCCTTGGGCCACAACCACCAACCTCTACTGCTATCCGTTAACTAGGAACAAGGTCTTGCTTTAAACCAATACAACATCGGCCATAAACAGAAGAACCACCAAGCCCATTGCCTCTTGAGAGTTGAGTTGAACAAATTAAACAACCTAAACTCCTATGGGCAATGTGTGTCTTGTGCTGTTCCATCACTCCTAGGTGGGGGGGGGGGGGGGGGGGGGGCGGGGTATCTTGTTTAATATTTGCTATTAGGCTCTTATTTTTACATACACTCCTTATCTTATCTGCAATATGGCTGCACTTGGATGATCTAGGATAAGTGAATATGGGCTGGGATTGGAGAAAGACACCATTAATTCAGTTATCCTCTTCTTCTCTGGAGTAAACAATGTTTAGAATACAGAAAATAGAAAAGCTGATGATTTTCATGATTATGCAATCTTCTTAGTATTGTGTTCAACCGAGCGGAGAAGGAAAAACTTCTGTTTTTGATTTTCTGTCATCAGGGCACATTTGTCAATGTCATTCCAAGGAATAAGTGAAATTTAAAGTCTTGTGACCAAAAACGACATTAAAGTAGATATCTGACATTGGAGAGTGACAATCCATTCCAGTCGCTGAGACCAACCATGCTAAAAATAAGTGAAACCGTTCCATTGGGACTCTCTGTATGTGACAGGCCCGCTCATCTATGAAATTATACATGCGTTTTGATTTTGGGGTATAGAGCTTGTCCTTTTAGTTTCAGTCTGACAGGACATATGCACACAATTTCTACATACTTAAGTTCCATAGGGCCTTTTACCTGCACTGCACTGAAATGCCCATTTAACCATTTTATTTAATTTATTATTTTTGCATGTATTTGATTCCTTATTGTGATTCCTCATAGGCAAACTGCAGATGATGTGTAGTTACAGAGGCACTAGTACTGTAGTATTGTGTGGACTGTGTTCGGCTCTGTGTGTACCAACATATTCTCCTCCTCCATTAGTAATTCTGCTATGAAATTGGAGACACATAGTTACAGAAGAGGACTCCTATACCTCCATGTATATCTACAACATCTCTACATTATATAGCAGTTATTTGTAATTATAAAGAAACCTAATTTATGTATACAAGTATGCCTAGAATAGGCTTGTGAATACCTAGTGCACGGTCTGTGTAGCTTCACATGCCTATTCTAACAAGCCTATGGGATCACGCCCCCTCCTAGGCTTGCATTGAGGGGGCGGGGTGTGACGGAACAAGGGGCGGAGTCATCATGTCACTATACTCCGGTCACGTGGTCGTGATTCTTCAGACACGGAGCGAACATTGCTTAATGCAGCTGAAGCAGGTTGGTGCTGCATGAGAGATTGCGGGGGTCCCCAGCGGTGGGGGTCCTTTGGATAGGGGATAAGATGTCTTAGGGCTGGAGTACCACTTTAAGGAACATTGTCATTCTAGCAACTAAGTGTAAAAATACAAGTTTATGCAGTTTTGAAGGTATTTTTATGGTTACCTTAGAGAAAAAAAATCTGTATTGACTGATTTACCAACCTCTGTTGATCTCTATTGGTCATAAATTAGCACTACCCTGTAGACAATAGACACTACTGGGTGGTGACTAGAGAGGTGTTGCTTAACTTAGTTGCGCAAGTAGGCACAACTACCTGAAAGTGCATGAGAGTGTGATCAACAGATAAATTCTATATATATCATTTTCTTTTTATATACAGTCGGTGAAATCAATATTGAACACATCACCATTTTTCTCACTAAATGCTGTTTCTTAGAGACAACAGTATCTGCTAATTCCAGGTCTTTATGAAGCTCTCCACTAATGGCTCTTGGACAATTCTTCTAATTATTATTTGCACTCTTCTGTCAGAAATCTTGTAAGGCTCCTTTCACACTATGAGAATTCATCCGTTATTAAATGTCCGTTTTCTGTGTAAAAACGGATGTATAATAATGGATGAAATAACGTATGCTAACGGATGAATAACGTCTGTCAAAATAACGGCATATTCATCCATTAAGACCCATTATAACATCCGTCATGTACGGCCATTTTAACATCTCTGCCTACAGACTCCCACAGCCGGGACTACTACTACTACTACTACCATCATGGAACAGACTTATTTATATGATGGGAGTAGTAATTCCCTGGCTGCGGGAGTCTGCAGACAGCTGGGGAGGCCACAGTGTTTGTACTACTTCCCCCATCATGGAACATAGTCTGTTCCATGATGGGCGTTGTAGTACAGGGGCTGAGGGATTGATCGCACCGGGTCTCACTTCTGAGACCCCATGTGATCAGAAGTTATTAAGCAGGGGAGCGGGCGGCATGGTCCGCTACCCTGCGATGTATCGTGTGTCTTAACTTTCATTTTTAAATCCCCTGCGGGGATCCCTAAATGGCCGGTACTGAGGAGCCAATCAGGGTTCTCCACAGGGTTTTTAAAATGAACATTGTGAGTGGCAGCGGGGGCCATATGTATATTAAAAGCGCTGCAGGAGGCAAGATATGTAGCGCTGCAGGGGGGGCAGACATATAGCCTATATATCTAGCACCCAAGCGCATTTATAATATGCCCCCCACAACGCATGAATAAAGATATGACCCCCGCCGGCGCATTTATAAATATATACCCCCCGCCAGCGCATTAATAAAGATATAACCCCCGCCAGCGCATATGTATATATACCCCCCCCCGCAGCTCATTAATAAAGACATGAACCAAACAGCGCATTTATATATATATATATATATATATATATATACCCCCCGCAGCGCATTAATAAAGACATGACCCTGCAGCGCATTTATATATAAATATATACATATATATACACCCCGCAGCGCATTAATAAAGACATGACCCTGCAGCACATTTATATATAAATATATGTACCCCCCGCATCGTATTAATATAGACATGACCTCAGCAGCGAATTTATATATATATATATATATATATATATATATATATCCCCCCCCCCCCCCCCCGCATTTGTCATAATAGGCCACCGCAGAACTATATGTGAAAAGTATTTCTATCAGTAGTGGATAGTTTTAGCAGCCGGCTGCTGGCCCTATGCGCTGATGATAGATATACTTTTCATTCATAGCGCTGCAGGGGTATATGTATATAGATGCGCTGGGGGGCAGAAATTAGTGTTGAGAGGGATAGGCCATATTCGAATTTGCGATATTTCGCAAATATATGGACGAATATTTGTCATATATTTGCAAAATTTGCATATTCGCAGCCATTTTTTTTTACTATGAGCCATACATTTTGCATGTGCAGGGATCAATATGCGCAAAAATTCACATATGCGAAAATGCAAACATGCGAAAATTCTCCATCCACGAATGGATGTAAGAAAGATGTCCAATTTAATAGTGCTCCGGTATGAATGAAAAAATGTCCGTTTTAATCTGCAAACAAGAACTGAAGTCCTGTTTTGTAGCAGAGTGAGTGTACTTGTAACATAAAGTCAATCTCCAGAAAAAAGATACAAATGATATTAAAAGTATCTCTCACCACTGCTTCTGGCAGCTTGATAGTCCTTTTCTGTGGGTTACAGCCCTGCACTCCTCTCGTGCCCCGATAGTAGGGGGGCACTGCAGTCCCCCGTCTCCCTTGCAGCCACGATGGCAGGGGGGAGCAGTATGATGTTATGTGCCGCTGGCTCCGATGGCAGGGGAGCGTGATGTGATGTTCTGTACTGCAGATTGCACTCGCTCAACGGCTGTCTGTTGATGGTATTGTTCTGACACTCCGGCAAGAGTGTCAGTCATCACGGGAGCAGCAGTAAGTCCGGCGGCAATGGTGCGTTCGGGAGCGGCGGGTGATCCAGGGATGGCGTCCCATGTGGAGACCTGAGCTGCAGGAAGTGTAGGCTGTGGGAGATGGTTAAAGGTAGGATAGCCGCCAGGCAGGGCGGAATACGGCTGGGTTAACTCCTCTGTTACCGGGACCTGTGAGTTTGCAGGCAGACACTAGTAAATACTGTGTGAACAGTGCCAGACACCTAAACGCGTTTCGGGGTGCTGGGAATTGTAGTCCTCCGACCCCTTCCTCAGTAGAAATGTGTATATAATGAAACTTGGTGGTAACACTGTTTTTATAACAAAATTACACCTGTTGGTGATTACTGAAACTTAAGAAAAAACACGGTCTTTGGATTATATTAAATTAATCCCTGGATCTAGCGAATGTATGGAGTGGAGCAGCTCTTTTAAACTAGTCGGGGAAATCGGATAGAACATAGTTCACACCTGGTTTTCCCTAATAGCCGGATCATTCATGGTATTCACAGCGCAACCATATAGTAACAATATGTAAGTGTATTTACTAACAGTAGAATGACAATATATGGGTGCATTAACTGTAAATAGCATGACAATCATAAAAAAAATTACATTGTTATACTAAATGAACATATACTGAAGCATAAAATCAATACCACATAATTAAATAAAAAAAGATAGTTAGCTAGTGATACATAAATATACCAATACAGAAATATATAAACATAGAGAATAAAAATTGGAATAGAAATAGAAAAAAAAAAAAAAATTATGTTTTATTCGATTTTATTTTTAATTTCATTTTATCTTTATTTTTACCTTATTCTTATTTATATATCTTTTTACTTTTAATTTAATGTATTATTTTCTTTTAGTTTCATTTTCTATTTTACTTTTTTTTATTTTTTTTATTTAATTTCTTTTTCTCCCACAGCCTACACTTCCTGCAACTCAGGTCTCCACGTGCGATGCCATCCCTGGATCACCCGCCGCTCCCGAACGCACCATTGCCGCCGGACTTACTGCCGCTCCCGTGCTGACTGACACTCTTGCCGGAGTGTCAGAACAATACCATCAACAGACAGCCGGTGAGCGAGTGCAATCTGCAGTACAGAACATCACATCACGCTCCCCTGCCATCGGAGCCAGCGGCACGTAACATCATACTGCGCCCCCCTGCCATCGGGGCTGCAAGGGAGACGGGAGACTGCAGTGCCCCCCTACTATTGGGGCACGAGGGGAGTGCAGGGCTGTAACCCACAGCAAAGGACTATCAAGCCACCAGAAGCAGTGGTGAGAGATACTTTTAATATCATTTGTATCTTTTTTCTGGAGATTGACTTTATGTTACAAGTACACTCACTCTGCTACAAAACAGGACTTCAATTCTTGTTTGCGGATTAAAACTGACTTTTTTTCCTTCATACCGGAGCACTAGTAAATTGGACATCTTTCTTACATCCATTCGTATTAGTTTGATATCCCACGGGGCCCAGTGGGATTATCATATGGTAGTGCCAGTCAAATGTGTTAATTCAATATTTTATCCTTATTCTATTTATATTTAATTAAAAACTATTTTATGAGTAACGCTGATATATCTTAATTTATCTCCACCTTTATCATTATGCACCAAGGTTGGTGAGGTCCTAGAGGTATAAGCTATTATTTTGAATACATTTTTACTCTGTTGCCAGTGGGGTCCGGCTATAGCTTTAATTACCTCGGTCCTTCCGTTGTGAGCTGCACCTAATTCTTAGATTTGCTAATTACTTCTATTAAAAAAATCTTAATCCTTTCAGTACTTATTAGCTGCTGAATGCTACAGAGGAAATTATTTTCTTTTTGGAACACAGAGCTCTCTGCTGACATCACAAGCACAGTGCTCTCTGCTGACATCTCTGTCCATTTTAAGAACTGTCCAGAGTAGGAGAAAATCCCCATAGCAAACATATGCTGCTCTTGACAGTTCCTAAAATGGACAGAGATGTCAGCATAGAGCACTATGCTTGTGATGTTAGCAGAGAGCTCTGTGTTCCAAGAAGTAAATAATTTCCTCTGTAGTATTCAGCTGCTTTAATAGAAGTAATTTACAAATCTGTTTAACTTTCTGGCACCAGTTGATTTAAAAAAAAAAAAAAAAAAAAAAAAAAAAAAGTTTTCCACCGGAGTACCCCTTTAAGCATATCCTGCCAGACAGTGTAGGCTGAAGAACATGCAAGGAGGTATCATTATGTTAAAAGCTGAGAGTTGTCTAAGCCTGATTGAGTTATTTTCTATATTGTTCCAAGCGTTTATTGTTCAGCTACACTAGAACAATTTTAGTACATGCCGTTTTCCTCCGGGGATAATCTGATGGTGAATGGAAAATAGCGCATTGATGGATTTAATCGGTTAATGCAGTAAGACAACCCGTGAGCTGTTCTCTAAATAAAATGACTATAAACTATCAGAGACTTTAAGGGAGAATTGACGCCATGTGTAGATTTGTGTGATTCAGAAGTGTGATTCATTATGTAATAATGTACACAGTACATATTCTGCCTACTCTCCCACCATGTCCAGGAGACCAAACAGATCTCTTGCAGAGCAGACAGTTTTTCTGTGGCTTTCGCTATAAGGGCAGTGTTGCCATTCCTAGTATGTCACTGGTAGAGATGAGTGAACTTTTTAAAAATTAGATTCGGCCGATTCGCCAAATTTATATTTAAAACGGTTATTTTTGGACTACAGAGAGCCTCTACAGGGGTGTGAACTTTGTTTTGTTCTTACACGCATATGGAGTGTGCTGGGGTAGTGAAATAATACTGTTATTCAGAATGACATGCAGATTACAGGCATCGCTTTTAGAATTACTGCCGCAGAGTGGCACAATGACAGAGCCTGGAGGTGGCATCAGTGTGAGGAGACCATATATGGACTTTCACAGTATCTAGGCCCTTGACAGATTAACAGGTTTAAAATAGTACACCACTTAGATGTAGGGATGTGGTATGCACTTATGAGGGCAGAAAAATGTGCTACTGTACACTTTAAACATTATTTGAGTAAAACACCAACAGGTGATTACTTTTGGCTCTCCTTTCACAGTATGTAGGGCTTTGACAGAGTAACAGGCACAAAATAGTACACTACTTAGATGTAGGTATGTGGTATGCACTTATGAGGGCAGAAAACCACGGTATAGTACGCTTAAAAACACGCATTTTAGTAAAACACCAGCCGGTGATTACTTTTGGCTGTCCTTTCACAGTATGTAGGTCCTTGACAGATTAACAGGTATAAAACAGTACACTACTTAGATGTACGTATGTGGTATGCACTGATGAGGGCAGAAAATGAGGTACAGTACACTTAAAAAAAAATTTTGCACAACACCAGCAGTACACAACAGTGCTGCAGCACAAAAAAGCTGTGTACTAAACACAAAATTGCACTCTGTCAAATGCTATTAGGAATGGACTGCTGGGTATTATACAGTCTACAGACTAGTATTACCAGCAGATGATTTGTTGTAGAACAAAGACACAGAATTGCACTGAAAAATTATTCCTGCCTCCTCTGCTAAGGTTTATGAAGTTGAGAAAGCTTCTTGAAATATATGAGGCAACACACAGCTATGTGCCCCTCTCTGTAATACTATGCTGAAGAAAGTGACTGAAAGGTTTATGGCTGCAGTAAAAATCCTTTTCAGTGAAAAAAAACCCTGCTCTCTGTCCACCAGAACGCTGATGTGACTAGGAGGTGAAACGCTGCTGGAATGAGCTTTTCTGTGTAACACACACAGCGATGTCCGTCCTATCTCCATGCAGTGATATGACGAGCTGCAAAATGGCTGCCGAATATATAAGGCTGTGACATCACAGGGGTGACTGGCTGCTGATAGGCTGCATCCTGCATGTGATTCAGGGTCATCACACCTACTTCCACTCCTGCCTTGCCTTCCCAGCATTCCTTGCACCATGTTCTGACATGTGGATCCGCCATTTTAGATGCTCTGGATCCTGTACCGCAGTAAATGGAGTTTAATGAAGCGATTTGCACAATAGATTTGTGGCGATATTCGAATTCGTTGCTGTGGTGTCCCACTACAGGTACCTGATCCTATATTACCTGTAGGCCCTGTCAGGTTGAGTCCCTCATTGACCTGGGGGCTCCCTTGCAGGGACTCCCTGTGTTATCTTGCTAGTTTATTAAATGTGGTGTATGTTACCTTAAGACCATAGATAGGATTCTAATGTATAGATAGTATATGGGACCTTTGGAGGACTCCAAGGACCTATGTGAGTAAGCCTGATCACATGTTATGTTATACTGTTATATGATTTGTTGCAGCATGTAATCCCAGAGATCACCAGGGTTAACCAATGAACCACAGCTTGACCAATGGTCTTTAGTCCAGCCCCCTCACTATATAAGGGGCAGCAATCTTTAATCCACTCTCTTCCCTCAGACTCTTATCAGAGTAACATCAAAGTGTATGCTGAAGCAGCTACCAGAGGCCTTAGATACCAGTGTTTAGCATCTGAAGTTCCACAAAGCTACAACCCTCCAGTAAGTCTCAAGTCTATGTCTGCTGTCAGTGCAGTTAGTCAAGTCCTGACTCATTCACTCTCACTGCTATTGAAAAAGGGGACGTGGCTCCCCGAAACGTGTCTAGCCCGAGAAGTCACTTACCATCACCCCCACTGTGGACACACGGAAGGACTTATACCCTAGAAGCCTCTGATTAGAGAAACACGCTCCATCAGGAACTCTTTCTACTCCGCTGACCAGCCGCAGCTAGGATGACTGCATCCATCCCACGATCGGCATAGCCGGTAAGAATGCCAAACACATTGTGCTCGAAGCCTCGCATACCTGTCCCCGCACCGCTGGGTGATACCAAGGTCCCGAAGCAGAGGATTACAATAACTGTGGACAATCAGCTACAACCCCTGCTGAGTTTGAAGTCACTCATACTGTAGCCCTGGGCAGCCAGGGTAGAGTGGGCTCCAAACAGGGGGCATCCTGCGCTGCCAAACACTGCGACTAAATATTATCTACTGCTAACTAATTTATTTCGGCACGGTTCCATCCCTGCCAGGCTATTGACTATACACAATCCATCTCCAGTTGCGGAGGAAATATCCATATTTGCAGCACTTGTAGCGCCTACTATAGCGCAAAGACTTTCCTATTTCCTTGTCCAGTTCTAATTATATTTAATAGGGGTATTATTATCCAGTGTTGTTTTTATCTATATCTTAAGTACAGTTTTCATAGTATATCTATATATTATATTTAATATCTCGTGAATAATCCGAAGCAAGAACCCTGCTAAGGACCTCACTCCACTAAGTTTATTTAAATAAATGATATTTCAATTTGGAAACTCTCTCTCTTATTCTCTTTTCTTTTTTATTTATTTTATTACTCTTTGCAATTTTTCTTCTGTTCTTTCTCCTTTCTCTCACCCCTAGCCTAGTAGGACTGTTACCCTTTTTGTGTTTTCACTTGCACTTTTTGGCACATTGGGTTTTTTGTGCAACACAGTATCCTCGGCTTGGGCAATCACGTTTTATGTTGAGCTCCCATTTATTTTTAACCTGTTAACCCCTTAAGGACTGAGCCCTTTTTCACCTTAAGGACTCAGCCGTTTTTTGCAATTCTGACCACTCTCACTTTAAACATTAATAACTCTGGAATGCTTTTACTTATCATTCTGATTCCGAGATTGTTTTTTCGTGACATATTCTACGTTAACTTAGTGGTAAAATTTTATTGTAACTTGCATCCTTTCTTGGTGAAAAATCCCCAAATTTGATGAAAAAATTGAAAATTTAGCATTTTTCTAACTTTGAAGCTCTCTGCTTGTAAGGAAAATGGATATTCAAAATAAAAAAAAATTTGATTCACATATACAATATGTCTACTGTTACGCCGAGCGCTCCGGGTCCCCGCTCCTCCCCGGAGCGCTCGCTACACTCTCGCCACTGCAGCGCTCCGGTCAGATCCACTGACCCGGTGCGCTGCGATACCGCCTCCAGCCGGGATGCGATTCGCGATGCGGGTGGCGCCCGCTCGCGATGCGCACCCCGGCTCCCGTACCTGACTCGCTCTCCGTCGGTCCTGTCCCGGCGCGCGCGGCCCCGCTCCCTAGGGCGCGCGCGCGCCGGGTCTCTGCGATTTAAAGGGCCACTGCGCCGCTGATTGGCGCAAGTGGTTCTAATTAGTGTGTTCACCTGTGCACTCCCTATGTATACCTTACTTCCCCTGCACTCCCTCGCCGGATCTTGTTGCCATTGTGCCAGTGAAAGCGTTTCCTTGTGTGTTCCTAGCCTGTGTTCCAGACCTCCTGCCGTTGCCCCTGACTACGATCCTTGCTGCCTGCCCCGACCTTCTGCTACGTCCGACCTTGCTTCTGTCTACTCCCTTGTACCGCGCCTATCTTCAGCAGTCAGAGAGGTTGAGCCGTTGCTAGTGGATACGACCTGGTCACTACCGCCGCAGCAAGACCATCCCGCTTTGCGGCGGGCTCTGGTGAAAACCAGTAGTGACTTAGAACCGGTCCACTAGCACGGTCCACGCCAATCCCTCTCTGGCACAGAGGATCCACCTCCTGCCAGCCGGCATCGTGACAGTAGATCCGGCCCTGGATCCCGCTGAAGTTCCTCTGCCAGTTGTCGCCGACCTCACCACGGTGGTCGCCCAGCAGTCACAACAGATAGCGCAACAAGGCCACCAGCTGTCTCAACTGACCGTGATGCTACAGCAGCTACTACCACAGCTTCAGCAATCATCTCCTCCGCCAGCTCCTGCACCTCCTCCGCAGCGAGTGGCCGCTTCAGGCCTACGACTATCCTTGCCGGATAAATTTGATGGGGACTCTAAATTTTGCCGTGGCTTTCTTTCTCAATGTTCCCTGCACTTGGAGATGATGTCGGACCAGTTTCCTACTGAAAGGTCTAAGGTGGCTTTCGTAGTCAGCCTTCTGTCTGGAAAAGCTCTGTCATGGGCCACACCGCTCTGGGACCGCAATGACCCCGTCACTGCCTCTGTACACTCCTTCTTCTCGGAAATTCGAAGTGTCTTTGAGGAACCTGCCCGAGCCTCTTCTGCTGAGACTGCCCTGTTGAACCTGGTCCAGGGTAATTCTTCCGTTGGCGAGTACGCCGTACAATTCCGTACTCTTGCTTCAGAACTATCCTGGAATAATGAGGCCCTCTGCGCGACCTTTAAAAAAGGCCTATCCAGCAACATTAAAGATGTTCTGGCCGCACGAGAAATCCCTGCTAACCTACATGAACTCATTCATCTAGCCACTCGCATTGACATGCGTTTTTCCGAAAGGCGTCAGGAGCTCCGCCAGGATATGGACTTTGTTAGCACGAGGCGTTTTTTCTCCCCGGCTCCTCTCTCCTCTGGTCCCCTGCAATCCGTTCCTGTGTCTCCCGCCGTGGAGGCTATGCAGGTCGACCGGTCTCGCCTGACACCTCAAGAGAGGACACGACGCCGCATGGAGAATCTCTGCCTGTACTGTGCCGGTACCGAACACTTCCTGAAGGATTGTCCTATCCGTCCTCCCCGCCTGGAAAGACGTACGCTGACTCCGCACAAAGGTGAGACAGTCCTTGAGGTCAACTCTGCTTCTCCACGTCTTACTGTGCCTGTGCGGATATCTGCCTCTACCTTCTGCTTCTCTACTATGGCCTTCTTGGATTCCGGATCTGCAGGAAATTTTATTTTGGCCTCTCTCATCAACAGGTTCAACATCCCGGTGACCAGTCTCGCCAGACCCCTCTACATCAATTGTGTTAACAATGAAAGATTGGACTGTACCATACGTTTCCGCACGGAGCCCCTCCTAATGTGCATCGGACCTCATCACGAGAAAATTGAGTTTTTGGTCCTCCCCAATTGCACTTCCGAAATTCTCCTTGGACTACCCTGGCTTCAACACCATTCCCCAACCCTGGATTGGTCCACTGGGGAGATCAAGAGTTGGGGTCCCTCTTGTTTCAAGGACTGCCTTAAACCGGTTCCCAGTACTCCTTGCCGTGACCCTGTGGTTCCCCCTGTAACCGGTCTCCCTAAGGCCTATATGGACTTTGCGGATGTTTTTTGCAAAAAACAAGCTGAGACTCTACCTCCTCACAGGCCTTATGACTGTCCTATTGATCTCCTCCCGGGCACTACTCCACCCCGGGGCAGAATTTATCCTCTCTCTGCCCCAGAGACTCTTGCTATGTCTGAGTACATCCAGGAAAATTTAAAAAAGGGCTTTATCCGCAAATCCTCCTCTCCTGCCGGAGCCGGATTTTTCTTTGTGTCCAAAAAAGATGGCTCCCTACGTCCTTGCATTGACTACCGCGGTCTTAATAAAATCACGGTAAAGAACCGCTACCCCCTACCTCTCATCTCTGAACTCTTTGATCG
Source organism: Hyla sarda (assembly GCF_029499605.1). NCBI lineage: Eukaryota > Metazoa > Chordata > Amphibia > Anura > Hylidae > Hyla > Hyla sarda. The sequence goes on along the minus strand of NC_079199.1, from coordinate 52,098,506 downwards.
CCTCCAAGGTGCCCACATCTTTACCAAACTGGACTTAAGAGGTGCTTATAATCTCATCCGCATCAGAGAGGGGGATGAATGGAAAACGGCATTTAACACTAGAGATGGACACTTTGAGTATCTGGTCATGCCCTTTGGCCTGTGCAACGCCCCTGCCGTCTTCCAAGACTTTGTTAATGAAATTTTTCGTGATCTCTTATATTCCTGTGTTGTTGTATATCTGGACGATATCCTGATTTTTTCTGCCAACCTAGAAGAACACCGCCAGCATGTCCGCATGGTTCTTCAGAGACTTCGTGACAATCAACTTTATGCCAAAATGGAGAAATGTCTGTTTGAATGTCAATCTCTTCCTTTCCTAGGATACTTGGTCTCTGGCCAGGGACTACAAATGGATCCAGACAAACTCTCTGCCGTCTTAGATTGGCCACGCCCCTCCGGACTCCGTGCTATCCAACGTTTTTTGGGGTTCGCCAATTATTACAGACAATTTATTCCACATTTTTCCACCATTGTGGCTCCTATCGTGGCTTTAACCAAAAAGAATGCCAATCCTAAGTCATGGCCTCCTCAAGCGGAAGACGCCTTTAACCCCTTAAGGACCGGAGGTTTTTCCGTTTTTGCATTTTCGTTTTTTGCTCCTTGCCTTTAAAAAATCATAACTCTTTCAAATTTACACCTAAAAATCCATATGATGGCTTATTTTTTGCGCCACCAATTCTACTTTGTAATGACGTCAGTCATTTTGCCCAAAAATCTGTGGTGAAGCAGGAAAAAAAATCATTGTGCGACAAAATTGAAAAAAAAACGCTGTTTTGTAACTTTTGGGGGCTTCCGTTTCTACGTAGTACATTTTTCGGTAAAAATGACACCTGATATGTATTCTGTAGGTCCATACGATTAAAATGATACCCTACTTATATAGGTTTGATTTTGTCGGACTTCTGGAAAAAATCATAACTACATGCAGGAAAATTAATACGTTTAAAATTGTCATCTTCTGACCCCTATAACTTTTTTATTTTTCCGTGTATGGGGCGGTATGAGGGCTCATTTTTTGCGCCGTGATCTGAAGTTTTTAACGGTACCATTTGTGCATTGATAGGACTTATTGATCACTTTTTATTCATTTTTAAATGATATAAAAAGTGACCAAAAATGCACTATTTTGGACTTTGGAATTTTTTTGCGCGCACGCCATTGACCGAGCGGTTTAATTAATGATATATTTTTATAATTCGGACATTTCCGCACGCGGTGATACCACATATGTTTATTTTAATTTTTATTTACACTGTGTTTTTTTTTTTATTGGAAAAGGGGGGTGATTCAAACTTTTAATAGGGGAGGAGTTAAATGATCTTTATTCACTTTTTTTTTTCACTTTTTTTTTGCAGTGTTATAGGTCCCATAGGGACCTATAACACTGCACACACTGATCTTCTATGTTGATCACTGGTTTCTCATAAGAAACCAGTGATCAACGATTCTGCCGGATGACTGCTCATGCCTGGATCTCAGGCACTGAGCAGTCATTCGGCGATCGGACAGCGAGGAGGCAGGTAGGGGCCCTCCCGCTGTCCTGTCAGCTGTTCGGGATGCCGCGATTTCACAGCGGCTATCCCGAACAGCCCACTGAGCTAGCCGGGATGCTTTCGGTTTCACTTTAGACGCGGCGTTCAACTTTGAACGCCGCGTCTAAAGGGTTAATAGCGCGCGGCACAGCGATCAATGCCGCGCGCTATTAGCCACGGGTCCCGGCCGTTGTTAGAGGCCGGGCCCGACCCGCTATGACGCGGGGCCACGCCGTGGCCCCGCGTTATAGATCGGGAGTGGACACATGACGTTCCAGTACGTCATGTGTCCTTAAGGGGTTAAACAGCTCAAGTCTGCCTTTTCTTCGGCTCCCGTGCTCTCCAGACCTGACCCATCTAAACCCTTCCTATTGGAGGTTGATGCCTCCTCAGTAGGAGCTGGAGCAGTCCTTCTACAAAAAAATTCTTCCGGGCATGCTGTTACTTGTGTTTTTTTTTTCTAGGACCTTCTCTCCGGCGGAGAGGAACTACTCCATCGGGGATCGAGAGCTACTAGCCATTAAATTAGCACTTGAGGAATGGAGGCATCTGCTGGAGGGATCAAGATTTCCAGTTATTATTTACACCGATCACAAGAACCTCTCCTATCTCCAGTCTGCCCAACGGCTGAATCCTCGCCAGGCCAGGTGGTCTCTGTTCTTTGCCCGATTTAATTTTGAAATTCACTTTCGGCCTGCCGATAAGAACATTAGGGCCGATGCTCTCTCTCGTTCCTCGGATGCCTCGGAAGTAGAGCTCTCTCCGCAACACATCATTCCTCCTGACTGCCTGATCTCCACTTCTCCAGCCTCCATCAGGCAAACTCCTCCAGGGAAGACCTTCGTCTCTCCACGCCAACGCCTCGGAATCCTCAAATGGGGTCACTCCTCCCATCTCGCAGGTCATGCGGGCATCAAGAAATCCGTGCAACTCATCTCTCGTTTCTATTGGTGGCCGACTCTGGAGACGGATGTTGTGGATTTTGTGCGAGCCTGCACTGTCTGTGCCCGGGATAAGACTCCTCGCCAGAAGCCCGCTGGTCTTCTTCATCCTCTGCCTGTCCCCGAACAGCCTTGGTCTCTGATTGGTATGGACTTTATTACAGACTTACCCCCATCCCGTGGCAACACTGTTGTTTGGGTGGTCGTTGATCGATTCTCCAAGATGGCACATTTCATCCCTCTTCCTGGTCTTCCTTCAGCGCCTCAGTTGGCAAAACAATTTTTTGTACACATTTTTCGTCTTCACGGGTTGCCCACGCAGATCGTCTCAGATAGAGGCGTCCAATTCGTGTCAAAATTCTGGAGGGCTCTCTGTAAACAACTCAAGATTAAATTAAACTTTTCTTCTGCATATCATCCTCAATCCAATGGGCAAGTAGAAAGAATTAACCAGGTCCTGGGTGATTATTTATGGCATTTTGTTTCCTCCCGCCAGGATGACTGGGCAGATCTTCTACCATGGGCCGAATTCTCGTATAACTTCAGAGTCTCTGAATCTTCCTCCAAATCCCCATTTTTCGTGGTGTACGGCCGTCACCCTCTTCCCCCCCTCCCTACTCCCTTGCCCTCTGGTTTGCCCGCTGTGGATGAAATATCTCGTGATCTTTCCACCATATGGAAAGAGACCCAAAATTCTCTCTTACAGGCTTCATCACGCATGAAGAAGTTTGCTGATAAGAAAAGAAGAGCTCCCCCCATTTTTTCTCCTGGAGACAAGGTATGGCTCTCCGCTAAATATGTTCGCTTCCGTGTCCCTAGCTACAAATTGGGACCACGCTATCTTGGTCCTTTCAAAATTTTGTGCCAGATTAATCCTGTCTCTTACAAACTTCTTCTTCCTCCTTCTCTTCGTATTCCTAATGCCTTTCACGTTTCTCTTCTTAAACCACTCATCATCAACCGTTTCTCTCCCAAACTTGTTTCTCCCACTCCTGTTTCCGGCTCCTCGGACATCTTCTCCGTAAAGGAGATACTGGCCTCCAAGAAGGTCAGAGGGAAAACTTTTTTTTTGGTCGATTGGGAGGGTTGTGGTCCTGAAGAGAGATCCTGGGAACCTGAGGACAATATCCTAGACAAAAGTCTGCTCCTCAGGTTCTCAGGCTCTAAGAAGAGGGGGAGACCCAAGGGGGGGGGTACTGTTACGCCGAGCGCTCCGGGTCCCCGCTCCTCCCCGGAGCGCTCGCTACACTCTCGCCACTGCAGCGCTCCGGTCAGATCCACTGACCCGGTGCGCTGCGATACCGCCTCCAGCCGGGATGCGATTCGCGATGCGGGTGGCGCCCGCTCGCGATGCGCACCCCGGCTCCCGTACCTGACTCGCTCTCCGTCGGTCCTGTCCCGGCGCGCGCGGCCCCGCTCCCTAGGGCGCTCGCGCCGGGTCTCTGCGATTTAAAGGGCCACTGCGCCGCTGATTGGCGCAAGTGGTTCTAATTAGTGTGTTCACCTGTGCACTCCCTATGTATACCTCACTTCCCCTGCACTCCCTCGCCGGATCTTGTTGCCATTGTGCCAGTGAAAGCGTTTCCTTGTGTGTTCCTAGCCTGTGTTCCAGACCTCCTGCCGTTGCCCCTGACTACGATCCTTGCTGCCTGCCCCGACCTTCTGCTACGTCCGACCTTGCTTCTGTCTACTCCCTTGTACCGCGCCTATCTTCAGCAGTCAGAGAGGTTGAGCCGTTGCTAGTGGATACGACCTGGTCACTACCGCCGCAGCAAGACCATCCCGCTTTGCGGCGGGCTCTGGTGAAAACCAGTAGTGACTTAGAACCGGTCCACTAGCACGGTCCACGCCAATCCCTCTCTGGCACAGAGGATCCACCTCCTGCCAGCCGGCATCGTGACATCTACTTTATATTGACATCATAAAATTTATGAATTTTTACTTTTGGAAGACACCAGAGGGCTTCAAAGTTCAGCAGCAATTTTCAAATTTTTCACAAAATTTTCAAACTCGATATTTTTCAGGGACCAGTTCAGATTTGAAGAGGATTTGAAGGGTCTTCATATTAGAAATACCCCACAAATGACCCCATTATAAAAACTGCACCCCCCCAAAGTATTCAAAATGACATTCAGTCAGTGTTTTAACCCTTTAGGTGTTTCACAGGAATAGCAGCAAAGTGAAGGAGAAAATTCAAAATCTTCATTTTTTACACTCGCATGTTCTTGTAGACCCAATTTTTGAATTTTTGCATGTTGTAAAAGGAGAAAATTTTTACTTGTATTTGTAGCCCATTTTTTCTCGAGTAAGCACATACCTCATATGTCTATGTAAAGTGTTCGGCGGGCGCAGTAGAGGGCTCAGAAGGGAAAGAGCGACAAGGGGATTTTGGAGAGAACATTTTTCTGAAATGGTTTTTGGGGGGCATGTCGCATTTAGGAAGCCCCTAGGGTGTCAAAACAGCAAAATTTTTACCTAAAATGCTTGGTTTCCCCAAAATTTCACATTTTTACAAAGGGTTAAAGCAGAAAATACCCCCCAAAATTTGAAGCCCAATTTCTCCTGATTCAGAAAACACCCCATATGGGGGTGAAAAGTGCTCTGCTGGCGCACTACAGGTCTCAGAAGAGGAGTAGTCACATTTGGCTTTTTGGAAGCAAATTTTGCTCTGGGGGCATGCCGCATTTAGGAAGCCCCTATGGTGCCAGGACAGCAAAAAAAAAAAACACATGGCATACCATTTTGGAAACTAGACCCCTTGAGGAACGTAACAAGGAATTAAGTGAGCCTTAATACCCCACAGGTGTTTCATGACTTTTGCAAATGTAGAAAAAAAAAAAAAAAATTCCTAAAATGTTCTGTTTCCCAAAAATTCTACATTTTTACAAAGGGTCAAAGCACAAAATACCCCCCAAAATTTGAAGCCCAATTTATCCCAATTCAGAAAACACCCCATATGGGGGTTAAAAGTGCTCTGCTGGCGCACTACAGGTCTCAGAAGGGAAGTAGTCACATTTGGCTTTTTGGAAGCAAATTTAGCTCTGGAGGCATGCTGCATTTGGAAGCCCCTATGGTGCCAGGACAGCAAAAATAAAAAACCCACATGGCATACCATTTTGGAAACTAGACCCCTTGGGGAATGTAACAAGGGGTAAAGTGAACCTTAATACCCCACAAGGGTTTCACGACTTTGGCATATGTAAAAAATAAATAATAATTTTTACCTAAAATGCTTGGTTTCCCCAAAATTTCACATTTTTACAAAGGGTTAAAGCAGAAAATACCCCCCAAAATTTGAAGCCCAATTTCTCCCGATTCAGAAAACACCCCATATGGGGGTGAAAAGTGCTCTGCTGGCGCACTACAGGTCCCAGAAGAGGAGTAGTCACATTTGGCTTTTTGGAAGCAAATTTTGCTCTGGGGGCATGCCGCATTTAGGAAGCCCCTATGGTGCCAGGACAGCAAAAAAAAAACACATGGCATACCATTTTGGAAACTAGACCCCTTGGGGAATGTAACAAGGGGTAAAGTGAACCTTAATACCCCACAGGGGTTTCACGACTTTGCATATGTAAAAAAAAAAAAAAAAATTTTACCTAAAATGTTTGGTTTCCCCAAATTTTTACGTTTTTACAAAGGGTTAAAGCAGAAAATACCCCCCAAAATTTGAAGCCCAATTTCTCCCGATTCAGAAAACAACCCATATGGGGGTGAAAAGTGCTCTGCTGGCGCACTACAGGTCTCAGAAGAGGAGTAGTCACATTTGGCTTTTTGGAAGCAAATTTTGCTCTGGGGGCATGCCGCATTTAGGAAGCCCCTATGGTGCCAGGACAGCAAAAAAAAAAAACACATGGCATACCATTTTGGAAACTAGACCCCTTGGGGAATGTAACAAGGGGTAAAGTGAACCTTAATACCCCACAGGTGATTCACGACTTTTGCATATGTAAAAAAAAAAAATAATTTTTACCTAAAATGCTTGGTTTCCCCAAAATTTCACATTTTTACAAAGGGTTAAAGCAGAAAATACCCCCCAAAATTTGAAGCCCAATTTCTCCTGATTCAGAAAACACCCCATATGGGGGTGAAAAGTGCTCTGCTGGCGCACTACAGGTCTCAGAAGAGGAGTAGTCACATTTGGCTTTTTGGAAGCAAATTTTGCTCTGGGGGCATGCCGCATTTAGGAAGCCCCTATGGTGCCAGGACAGCAAAAAAAAAAAACACATGGCATACCATTTTGGAAACTAGACCCCTTGGGGAATGTAACAAGGCGTAAAGTGAACCTTAATACCCCACAGGTGATTTACGCCTTTTGCATATGTAAAAAAAAAATAATAATTTTTAACTAAAATGCTTGGTTTCCCCAAAATTTCACATTTTTACAAAGGGTTAAAGCAGAAAATACCCCCCAAAATTTGAAGCCCAATTTCTCCCGATTCAGAAAACACCCCATATGGGGGTGAAAAGTGCTCTGCTGGCGCACTACAGGTCTCAGAAGAGGAGTAGTCACATTTGGCTTTTTGGAAGCAAATTTTGCTCTGGGGGCATGCCGCATTTAGGAAGCCCCTATGGTGCCAGGACAGCAAAAAAAAAACACATGGCATACCATTTTGGAAACTAGACCCCTTGGGGAATGTAACAAGGGGTAAAGTGAACCTTAATACCCCACAGGGGTTTCACGACTTTTGCATATGTAAAAAAAATAAAAATATATACCTAAAATGCTTGGTTTCCCCAAAATTTCACATTTTTACAAAGGGTTAAAGCAGAAAATACCCCCCAAAATTTGAAGCCCAATTTCTCCCGATTCAGAAAACACCCCATATGGGGGTGAAAAGTGCTCTGCTGGCGCACTACAGGTCTCAGAAGAGAAGTAGTCACAATTGGCTTTTTGGAAGCAAATTTTGCTCTGGGGGCATGCCGCATTTAGGAAGCCCCTATGGTGCCAGGATAGCAAAAAAAAACAAAAACATGGCATACCATTTTGGAAACTAGACCCCTTGGGGAACGTAATAGTGTTACAGTGAGTACTTACACCTCACAGGTTTTTTGAACAGTGGGCTGTAAAAGTGAAAAATTAGATATTTTTTTTTGCACTATATTGATAGTGTTATCACAAATGTTTCATTTTCACATTGGGTAATAGGGCAAAAGGCCCCCAAAAATTGTAGAACAACTTTGTCTGAGAAAAAAAATACCCCATATGTGGATGTAAATTGCTCTGTGGACGCACTACAATGCTCAGAATAGAAGGAGGGAAATTTTGTTGAAATCGAAGTCGGGGGTCATGTGCATTTATAAAGCCCCCAACAGAAAAAAAAAACACATGTGACACAATTTTAGAAACTACACCCCTCAATGAACGTAACAAGGGGTACAGTGGAAAATAACACCTCACAGGTTTTTTGAAAAATGGGCCATAAATTGAAAAATAAGATTTTTTTACACTAAAATGCTGGGGTTATCCAATTTTTAACATTTTCACATGGGGTAATATGAGGAATTGGGTTACAAATTTTTGAGGGCTTTTCCCCCTGACTATAAAAATACATCCACATATGGGGTAACGTGCTGGACGGGCGCACAACAAGGCTCAGAAGTCATAGAGGTCACTTTGTATTTGTGACCTATGGCATATCAGTAGCTGACGGTTACATACATTCCGAGGAAAATACAAAAATGAAACACCCAAATGTGACACCATTACAGAAAGTACCCACCCTGAGGAATGGGTATAGGGGTAAAGAGGACATTTTTAATGCACAGGTGTTTCCTAAATTTATTTTCCAGGAATGGATGAAGGGTAGCTTTTGAAAATTGCAATTTGCAACCTATACTCTGCTTCATCTTTCTGGGAACAACTAACATGTGACTCCGAATTGTCGCCTGGAAATACGACAGAGCTCAGCGAGAACTCTTCGCATTTGAGGCGGATGTTTGTTACTGACCTAACAGTTACATACATTCAGAGGAAAATACAAGAAAGGAACACCCACATGTGAGAATACTATAAACAGTACACCCCCCTAGGGAAGGTGTATAGGGTGAAGTGGAGATTTGGAACAGACGGGTGTTCCCTTCATTTATTTTCCAGGAATGGATGAAGAGTACTATGGGGGGAAGAAAATTGCAATTTTAGTACTGATATGCCAATTATTTTCCCAGAATGATGACCCAGAGTACAGCCAAATGTAAAAATGATGCCCGCCCCAAACCCTATACTCTGAAACATCATTCTGGGAAGGGGATGTGTGGGGCCGTCCCTATTCTGTTACCTCAAATGCGCAACCCGCTCAGGTGGAGAGAGAGAGCGTTGCGCATTTGAGGCAACTGCAAACCTCCAATGCTGTTGATTCTGTGACCCATGACCCATTTTTTAGGGGGAAGAAAAAAAAAATATTGGAGTATTGGGAAAAAGGTTTTTTTTTTTTGGGCGGGGGTGATAGGGTATTTTGGTATAAAATTTGGAAGTCAATGTACCCTGGACTGGTACATTGGAGCCGAATTCTGGGGAATGAAAATTAGGGCAAAGGATGGAAAATTTAGTACTCCATGGAAGTGTGATACTCCGTTAAGCATTCTATGCAGAGGCCCGGATTATCTGGGCAAGTGTCACACTGAATGGTGGTGTCCCTCCGTCTCCCCTTCCTGTAACACACTCTGCATTTCTTCTGGGTTCGTCCCGACCTTCTAGTGTTGGGGATCACACCAGGAAAGTGTTGGCCCGGGACGATTCGGGGACCTAAAGTTCCAGAGGTGCTCTGACCCGCTCCTTGGTGGTCACCAAAGATGAGGGCCTTTAGAACTACCTCTTGGAACTCCAGGTATGTCCCTGTGTTGCCAGCGTTCTGGTACAGTATAAAAGAGTTGTACATGGCAACCTGTACCATGTAGACCGCAACCTTTTTATACCATACACGTGTTTTCCGCATGGCATTATATGGCTTGAGGACTTGATCAGAAAGATCAACTCCCCCCATATACTGATTGTAGTCCAGAATACAATCAGGCTTGAGGACCGGTCCCGCGGTACCTCGCACAGGGACAGGGGTGCTGCCATTCCCATGAATTGTGGTGAGCATAAGGACATCCCTCTTGTCCTTATACCGGACCAACAACAGGTTCTCATGGGAAAAGGCACGGGACTCACCCCGGGGGATAGGAGCATGTAGGGGATGGGGCGGAAGGCCTCTTTGATTCTTCCGGACTGTCCCACAAGCGACCGTGGATCTGGCGGCGAGGGATGTGAAGAGAGGGATACTAGTATAAAAGTTATCCACATAAAGGTGGTAACCTTTATCTAGCAATGGGTGTAAAAGGCCCCAAACGATTTTCCCGCTAACACCCAGAGTGGGGGGACATTCTGGGGGTTCAAAACGGGAATCTCGTCCCTCATACACTATAAACTTGCAAGTGTACCCGGAGGTACTCTCGCAAAGTTTATACATCTTTACGCCATACCGCGCTCGCTTGGTCGGGATGTATTGCCGGAAGCTGAGTCTCCCCTTGAAGCTGATGAGCGACTCATCAATAGAGACCTCCCGCCCCGGGACATAGGCCTCCCAAAATCTGGCCCCGAAGTGATTGATGACCGGCCTGATTTTATACAGGCGGTCATACGCAGGATCAGTTCGGGGGGGACATGCCGCATTATCAGCATAATGCAAACATCTTCGAATGGCCTCGAACCGGGGACGTGTCATGGCCATACTGTAGAGGGGTGTCTGGTAAAAGACGTCCCCACTCCAATATTGCCTGACACAGGGTTTTTTAACTATACCCATATGCAGCGCGAGGCCCCAAAAGGTCCTCATTTCGGCTGCATCGACTGGAGTCCAGCCGCCGGGTCTAGCTAAAAATGAGCCCGGGTTAGCGGCGACGAACTGTTGGGCATACAGATTCGTCTGTGTAACCATCAAATTAACAAAGTCGTCACTGAAAAAATGACCGAAAAAGTTCTTTTCAGTGAACCCGACAATGTTAATTTTGATTCCTGAGTCGCCAACAAACTCAGGAATCACGGGCTTGTGGTCCGCTGGCTCAGCCCAGTCAAGTTCTCCGGTACGAGGTACCAGTGACCTTGGCAGGGGGGCTTCACTAGTATGAGCGCCAGGGGGACTCATACTAGCATGGGGCACAGGGTCAAGGGCAGAGGAGGTTTGCGGCACCGCACGGCGGCGTCTCCGCCGCCTTGGTGGCTCATCATCTGAACTAGATGATGAGGAGGACGATGAAATAAGGAAGGTGGGGTCTTCATCGTCCTCTGAGCCGCTCTCGGTGTCGGAGGCAATTAGGTCATATGCCTCCTCCGCCGAGAACACTCTGCGGGCCATTTCCCTACTCTAATGTGGATACGGGTATGTGTGTGTGTGTGTGTGGGGGGAAAAACTTTATTGGTGTATGTGCTGCGTGTGGTGTGGTGCGATATTACCTCCCTAACCCTCCCTAGCCTAACCTAACTAAACTAAACTAACCCGCCCTAACAGAAAGAAAAAAAATATAAAAAAGGGGACTTTTATTTTTTTTAAAGTGAAAGGGGACTTCTAACGCAAAAAAAGCTCTGCGCCAAAAAAAAGCGTTTATCTAATCAGTGGTGTGCGCACTGATTAGCGCTTGTGGCGGCAGGGGGCGCAGAAGTCAGTGGGGGGTCCGGCCACTCAGCCCAGAACAGTGGCTGGTGGCTTGTACACAGACCCCCACACAAAAAAACGAAAAATAAAATAAAAAAAACGCTTAACCCCGAAAAAATGCACCCGCCTGAACCCCAAAAAAACGCTGATCAGTGATAAATCACCGACAGCGGTGGGACAGGCTGCACACACAGGTACGGTCCGTCCACACAGTACACGCCTGCTACTGGTGGCACGGAACACCTATGGGTGCAAAAAAATAACGCGGTAACCGAAAAAAGTGCCTTTACCACCAAAAAAAAACGCTGATCAGTGATAAATCACTGACAGCAGTGAGGCACGCCGCACACACAGGTAAGGTCCGGCCACACAGTACACGCCTGCTACTGGGGGCACGGACCGCCTATGGGTGCAAAAACACGCTAGAAAACCCGAAAAAAAGCGCCGGCACCACAAAAAAAAACGCTGATCAGTACTACGGGACTGATCAGCGGCGGGTGGGCTTTAACAAACGGTGGCGGACCGCTCTTTTATAACTAAGAGGGTCCGCACACACACAAAAAAAAGATCTGCGCCCAAAAAAAAACGCTAGCGGCAGACCGCAGCGACCCAGCAGGGCCGGGGTCACGCAGCTAAAGGTGCTACGGACCCACGGACACCCACTGAGGTACGCTGGAAAAAATAAAAAAGACTTTTTTTTTTAACCCTAACCTGTCCCTACCTAATCTAAAGCTATCCCTGGGGATTTCTGTGCCACAGAAAGGGGGCAAGGGGCACTTTTTTTTTACTGAGGGGATGGTGGGCAGCACGGGGCTCCGTCCTGCACACCAGATCTCTCTGAAATGGCGGGCAGAACGGAGCAACATGCTCCTAGCCCACCAGATCCCCTCCCATTACATTGTGATTGGTATGGCCACTTTGGCCACCCAATCACAGCTGTACTGAGGGGGGTGGTCACAATGCCAGCCCCCAGTACAGCATGGATGGTGATTGGTGGTGTATACTACACCACCAGTCACCATCTATATCCAGGTCACAGGGTCACACGTGACCCTGATGACCTAGAACCGCTGCAGTACGCCGGTTTGTAGTTACCGGCGTCCTGCAGCGATCGCCGGTATAGGAGGTCCTCCGGACCTCCTCCGGCACACTGCCGGGATGTCTGCTGATAGAAATCAGCAGACATCCGGCTCCGATCCCCGCCCGGCGAGCGGCGGGGAACGGAATCGCAGCGCATAGCTCGTCTGAATTGGCGAGGGATGCGCTGCGATCGCCGACATGGGGGGTCATCATGACCCCCCTAGGCGATATGCCGGGATGCCTGCTGAACGATTTCAGCAGGTATCCGGCTCCGGCGCCCCTCCGGCTAGCGGCGGGGGGCCGGGATATGACAAACGTCCTGAGTCCTTAAGGACTCGGAAAAGGGGCCGTTTGAGTACGTCCTGCGTCCTTAAGGGGTTAAGGACCCATGACATAACGTTATGTAACGAATTCGCTCCTGATCTATAACGCGGGACCACTGCCGGGACCCGTGACTAATAACGCGCGGCAGTGATCACGGTGTTGCGCGATATTAACCCTTTAAATGCGGCGTTCAAATTTGAACGCTGCGTCTAAAGTGAAAGTAAAACCATGCCGGTTAGCTCAGTGGGCTGTTCGGGATCGCCGCAGGGTAATCGCGGCATCATGAACAGCTGCAGGAGATAAGGAGGGTCTCCTACCTTGCCTCCTGGTGTCCGATCGCCGAATGACTGCTCAGTGCCTGAGATCCAGGCATGAGCAGTCAAGCGGCAAAATAATCGATCACTGGTTTCCTATGAGAAAGCATTGAACAATGTAAAAGATCAGTGTGTGCAGTGTTATAGGTCCCTATAGGAGCTATAATACTGCAAAAAAAAAGTGAAAAAAAAAGTGAATAAAGATCATTTAACCCCTTCCCTAATTAACGTTGGAATCACCCCCTTTTTCCCATAAAAAAAAAAACTGTGTAAATAAAAATAAACATATGTGGTATCGCCGCATGTGGAAATGTCCGAATGATAAAAATGTATCATTAATTAAACCGCACGGTCAATGGCGTACGCGCAAAAAAATTCCAAAGTCCAAAATAGTTCGTTTTTGGTCACTTTTTATATCATGTAAAAATGAATAAAAAGTGATCACTAAGTCCGATCAATACAAAAATGGTACCACAAAAAACTTCAGATCACAGCGCAAAAAATGAGCTCTCATATTGCCCCATACACGTAAAAATAAAAAAGTTATAGGGGTCAGAAGATGAGAATTTTAAACGTATACATTTTTCCTGCATATAGCTATGATTTTTTCCAGAAGTACGATAAGATCAAACCTATATAAGTAGGGTATCATTTTAACTGTATGGACCTACAGAATAAAGATCAGGTGTCATTTTTACCGAAAAATGTACTGCGTAGAAACGGAAGCCCCCAAAATTTACAAAATGGCGTTTTTTTTTTAATATTTTGTCTCACAATTATTTTTTTTGCCCGTTTCGCTGTAGACTGCTGGGTAAAATGACTGATGTCTTTACAAAGTAGAATTGGTGGCGCAAAGAGTTATGATTTTTTTAAAGGTAAGGAGGAAAAAATTAAAATGCAAAAACGGAAAAAACCCTGGTCCTTAAGGGGTTAACTATTTTAAGTCCTGCACATAGTCAAGTCGTGTCTAATAACAGTCAAGTCTAAAGTACAAGTACAAGTCCATCAAGCTGTGAGGTCCGTTTGGTACTGGTCACATCTCTGGGACAATCTGGCCATAGCTGTGAAGATAATTACACCTGTCTTCTACTCAGTAAAGCCTCCGTTTACCTGCAACTGGTTGTGGACTCTTGATTCACTACTAGCCCATGGGATAGTGGAGAATCCGGGCATGTGGTGTTCCGGGACTTGAAAATCACACTGGCGTCACAAACACATTGGGGTTACTACCATCCGACGTCCGGTGTCAAGAACATCTGATCCCACCACTCACTGCAACACCAGTGGCCCTGCGACTATTCACTATAGTGGTGCACCACATTGTGAACCGAATATTTCATGAAATTCATAACGAATTTGGGTTCGTCAGCTTCGATTCGCTCATCTCTAAGATGTCTGATGGCGAGGGTCTGGCCGCTGGGTCCCCCCTGTGCTCCAGGCTGGCACCCAGCATTCTAAACATTTATTTCAGTTCAGTATGCTGGCTTCGTGTGGCCATGTTCGTGATGACACGCCACGCCCCATCCATTCATGTCTATGGGATGGGGCGTGATGGCTGGGGTCACTCGACTCAAAAAACGACAAAACACAAAAAAAAAGTTTTAGATTAAAAAAAAAATACTTTTCTAAAATTAGATTGAAAAAAAAAACATGGAAGAAGTAGGCGTATGTTCTTTAATTTTCATTATAGTACACTGTTTTGGGAAGTATGTTTCTTAATAAGAGGGCTATGTTTTTTTTATATAGGGCAATGTGGGTTTACTCTGTTATTCTGTCATTTAGTGTAGTGCTATTCAGGCTCTCCTCCTCTTCCCTCAACAGGTGTAACTTGAATGGTTATGATAGCCTTTGCTATTTTAACCTATTTTTTTAATCACTTCGTTAACCAGAAATTAATCCTTACCACAGAAAAAACCCTAAATCTTGGCCACTAGGTACCATCTTGTTAGGGAATATGTGTCTCAGAGATACCAAAGCACAAAACCCATAAGTGGGGTAGATTTGACAAAGCACATAAGTGGGGTAGATTTGGCAAGTGCTATGTGTAGGAGAGAAACCAAACCTGGTCTGTGTCCTGCAGGCTAAGCCAATCTGCCTGACATACTGTTCCTGAAAGGTAAATCACGGCTATTCCCACTGGTCACCCATAAAGATCTCAGTAGCTTTCTCTTATGCTATTGTCCAACATTTCTACATTTCTGTTGCAGGCTGATCATTTTGCAAGGTAGAAATACTATTTTAAGTAACATAGTGAGGGTTGTTGTCAGCGCCATGCAAACCTGGACAAATGCTAGGATAGGAATCTTTATATTCTGGGTAAATATGATCTTTACTTGTCAATCTGAAAGTAGGGGGACATCATGAGTCCAAGGGCCCACCAACACCTGGAACCATCCCTGGTGTCAGTGCTCATTTAAACACACACACACACACACACACACACACACACACACACACACACACATATATATATATATATATATATATATATACATACAGTGGGGATCAAAAGTTTAGGCACCCCAGTTAAAAGTTTGTATTAATGTGCATAAAGAAGCCAAGGAAAGTCAAATTACAGATTAAACATTCTTATACTATGTCAACAAAAGTTAGATTTTATTTCCATCATTTATACTTTCAATATAACAGAAAACAAAAAAAAATTGGTGTCTGCAAAAGTTTGGGCACCCTGCAGAGTTAATATCTTGTACTGCCCCCTTTTGGCAAGTATCACAGCTTGTAAACGCTTTTTGTAGCCAGCCAAGAGTCTTTCAATTCTTGTTTGAGGTATCTTTGCCCATTCTTCCTTACAAAAGTCTTCCAGTTCTTTGAGATCTCTGGGCTGTCTTTCACGTACTGCTCTTTTAAGGTCTATCCATAGATTTTCAATTATGTTGAGGTCAGGAGATTGTGAAGGCCATGGCAAAACCTTCAGTTTACGCCTCTTGATGTAATCCCTCGTGGATTTTGAGGTGTGTTTAGAATCATTATCCATTTGTAGAAGCCATCCTCTCTTTAACTTCAGCTTTTTCACAGATGGCAAAAAGTTAGCATCCAAAATCTGCTGACATTTTATTGAATCCATTTTTCCTTCTACTCGTGAGATGTTCCCTGTGCCACTGGCTGCAATACAACCCAAAAGCATGATTGATCCACCCCCATGCTTAACAGTTGGACAGAAATTCTTTTCATTAAATTCTGTTCCCCTTCTTCTCCAAACGTATCTTTGCTCATTCTGGCCAAAAAGTTCAATTTTAACCTCATTGGTCCACAGAACTTGTTTCCAAAATGCATCAGGCTTGTCTATATGTTAATTTGCAAAATTCAAACGCTGATTTTTGTGGTGAGGACGTAGAAGAGGTTTTCTTCTGATGTCTCTTCCATGAAGACCATATTTGTACAAGTATCTCTTTATAGTGGAATAGTGTACCACAACTCCAGTGTGTGCCAGATCTTTCTGGAGGGATTGTGCAGTCAAACATGGGTTTTGAATTGTTTTTCTCACAATCCTGTGAGCTGTTCTGTCTGATATTTTTCTTGGTCTTCCAGATCTTTCTTTAACTTCCACTGTTCCTGATGACTGCCATTTCTTAATTACCTTCCAAACAGAGGTTATTGACATCTGAAAATGTTTTGCTTTCTTCTTATAGCCTTCTCCAGCTTTGTTTGCGTCAACTATTTTCAGATTTCTAGACAACTGCTTAGAAGAACCCATGGTGCTGATTGTTAGGGCATGGTCAGATCAGTCTGAAAAACATTTGAGATTGACATCACCTGGTCTTCCCAGATGATGATTGAGAACAATCCATGACACTGGCAGGTCTCAGTTCATGCTATAAATTCTGCAGGGTGCCCAAACTTTTACAGACACCATTTTTTTGTTTTCTGTTATTTTGAAAGTGTAAATGATGGAAATAAAATCTAACTTTTGTTGACATATTATAAGAATGTCTAATCTGTAATTTGAAGCCTTTTGGATATTTTTCCATCTTTCCTTGGCTTCTTTATGCACATTAATACAAATTTTTACCTGGGGTGCCCAAACTTTTGATGCCCACTGTATATATACCGTATTTATCGGCGTATAACACGCACTTCGTATTTATCGGCGTATAACACGCACTTTTTTAGGCAAAATTTTTTAGCCTAAAGTCTATGTGCGTGTTATACGCCGATACACCCCCAAGAAAGGCAGGGGGAGAGAGGCCGTCGCTGCCTGCTTCTCTCCCCCTGCCTTTCCTGGGGTCTAGAGCCCTGCTGCCGGCCCTTCTCTCCCCCTGGCTATCGGCGCCGCTGCCCGTTCTGTCCCCCTGACTATCGGTGCAGGCGCCCCATTGCCGGCGCCGATAGCCAGGGGGAGAGAAGTGGCGCCGACAGCCAGGGGGAGAGAAGGGGCAGCGGCACCCATTGCCTCCCCCCATCCCCGGTGGCATAATTACCTGTTGCCGGGGTCGGGTCCGCGCTACTTCAGGCCTCCGGCGTGAGTCCCCTGCATCGTTGCTATGCGCTGCACGGCACGGCGCATGACGTCAGTGCGCCACCCTGTGCAGTGCATAGCAACGACGCAGGGGACGCACGCCGGAGGCCTGAAGCAGCGCGGACCCGACCCCGGCAACAGGCAATTATGCCACCGGGGATGGGGGGAGGCAACGGGGCAGCGGTGCCGGCAATGGGTGCCGCTGCCCCTTCTCTCCCCCTGGCTGTCGGCGCCGCTTCTCTCCCCCTGGCTATCGGCGCTGGCAATGGGGCGCCGGCACCGATAGTCAGGGGGACAGAACGGGCAGCGGCGCCGATAGCCAGGGGGAGAGAAGGGCCGGCAGCAGGGCTCTAGACCCCAGGAAAGGCAGGGGGAGAGAAGCGGGCAGCGACGGCCTCTCTCCCCCTGCCTTTCCTGGGGGTGTATCGGGGTATACACGCGCACACACACGCACCCTCATTTTACCATGGATATTTGGGTAAAAAACTTTTTTTACCCAAATATTCTTGGTAAAATGAGGGTGCGTGTTATAGGCCGGTGCGTGGTATACCCCGATAAATACGGTATATATATATATATATATATATATATATATATATGTATATATGGTACAACAGTGGCAGAACAAGTTCTTATAACCTGATGTATGCAAAATTACTTTATCTTCTACCTCCCCAACCCTCTCAGGGCCAAGTGCTTCGTTGACTTATGCCTTTGTTCATCTCAAACCTGGCAGCAGGTATGTTGTCAGAGTCACCTTTAGCTATACTACTGATGAAATGTGCTCCTCTGTGCAGAGAAATATATGACGGTATCACACAACCAGATGGAGATGTAGATTAATAATGTACATGTACTGCATTAAGGGAGATACACTGCACACAATGCATTTTGCATACTATCACATCCTACTCCCATAATGTGTTCTACACCCATGAAATTTCATACTTGTTTTTTGACTTTCTTCAATTATTTACATTATCCGTATTGTACAATATTTGCAACAACTGCGGTGTTAGTTCCTAGGAGCTGCAATAAAGTCTTTTATAAATGGAAGCCGACCGTTTCAAGTCCATTACCAAATAAGCGGAGGCAGATTGTTAGCCGGGCATATGTTCTTGTATTTGCAGTGTCGCACCATAAAAGTGTTGAGTAGAGAATATCGGGTTTCTTTGGGACTCTTTCATTAGTAGTCCCATCACTCGGAAAGCTTCTCTCATTAACATTTAAATAAGTCCTGTGCTGCAATGTCCACACCACTACATTTTATTCTTCAATGGAAGGATGAATCTTGCTCATTGTTCGCGGCTGAGAATTTGTTTTCAGATGTAATTCCCTCTAATGGTTCAGCTAGAGAACATGTGTCGGTCCTATACAGATTGTCTTCTCTATACCAATCCTACATTCTTTCTTTTCTGATCTGTTTTATGTTTGAGCTTCATTATCATAAACAGGAATTGTTAAAATAAAATATAAAATTTATGGGGACTAGATGAAGTTAATGTGTCGGATACTACAGGACTATCAGATTAATGGTATAAATATATTACTCAACGTTTATAGATTTTCCAAGATGTAATGTAAAAATATTAAACTGAAATAGAAAAAAAATAATATTTTAACATGAATATTTTTAATGCTAACCCTAAAACGTAACTAGTTGAAATGTGAATCTGTAATTATGTGTCATGAAACTGCACATTCAATTGCTTGACCCCTTAAGGACTCAGGGTTTTTCAGTTTTTGCACTTTCGTTTTTTCCTCCTTACCTTTTAAAAATCATAACCCTTTAAATTTTCCACCTAAAAATCCATATTATGGCTTATTTTTTGCGTCGCCAATTCTACTTTGCAGTGACATTAGTAATTTTACCCAAAAATGCACGGCAAAACGGAAAAATAAATCATTGTGCGACAAAATCGAAAAAAAAACGCCATTTTGTAAATTTTGGGGGCTTCCGTTTCTACGCAGTGCATATTTTGGTAAAAATTACACCTTATCATTATTCTGTAGGTCCATACGGTTAAAATGATACCCTACTTATATAGGTTTGATTTTGTCGGACTTCTGGAAAAAATCATAACTACATGCAGGAAATTTATATGTTTAAAAATTTCATCACCCTATAGCTTTTTTATTTTTCCACGTACGGGGCGGTATGAGGACTCATTTTTTGCACCGTGATCTGAAGTTTTTATTGGTATGATTTTTGTTTTGATCTGAGTTTTTGATCACTTTTTATTCATTTTTTAATGTTATAAAAAGTTACCAAAATACGCTTTTTTGGACTTTGGAATTTTTTTGCGCGTACGCCATTGACCGTACGGCTTAATTAATGATATATTTTTATAGTTCGGACATTTACGCAAGCGGCGATACCACATATGTTTATTTATTTTTTTTTTACACTGTTTTATTTTTTTATGGGAAAAGGGGGGTGATTCAAACTTTTATTAGGGAAGGGGTTAAATGACCTTTATTAACCCTTTTTTTTTGCAGTGTTATAGGTCCCATAGGGACCTATAACACTGAACACACTGATCTCTCATCCTGATCACAGACGTGTATTAACACGCCTGTGATCAGCATTATCGGCGCTTGACTGCTCCTGCCTGGATCTCAGGCACGGAGCAGTCATTCGTCGATCGGACACCGAGGAGGCAGGTAAGAGCCCTCCCGGTGTCCGATCAGCTGTTCGGGACGCCGCGATTTCACCGTGGCGGTCCCGAACAGCCCGACTGAGCAGCCGGGATACTTTCAGTTTCACTTTAGAAGCGGCGGTCACCTTTGACCGCCGCTTCTAAAGGGTTAATACCGCACATCGCCGCGATCGGCGATGTGTGGTATTAGCCGCGGATCCCGGCCGTTGATTAGCGCCGGGACCCACGCGATATGATGCGGGATCGCGGCGCGATCCCGCTTCATATCGCGGGAGCCGGCGCAGGACGTAAATATACGTCCTGCGTCGTTAAGGGGTTAAAGGGGTACTCCGCCCCTAGACATCTTATCCTCTATTCAAAGGATGGGGGACAAAATGTCTGATCGCGGGGATCTCGCCACTGGGAACCCCCGCAATCTTGGCTGCGGCACCCGTGCTGGATGACTGGCAATGTGGGGCAGAGCCTCGTGACATCACGGCCACGCCCCTTCAATGCAAGTCTATGGGAGGGGACATGATGGCCGTCACACCCACTTCCATAGACTTGCATTGAGGGGCGTGGCCCTGATGCCTCGAGCGGGGCGCAGCTGTGACATCACAAACCTCTGGCGCTGTACCTGGCACTCTAAACGAATGCCGGGTGCAGCAGGGAGATGGCGGAAGTCCCCAGCAATTAGACATCTTATCGCCCTATCCTTTGGATAAGGGATAAGATGTCTAGGGGTGAAGTAACCCTTTAACTTCTTTCTGACATACTTGTACATCTAGTGTCGGGCAGGCAAGTTGTGCATTGTCTATGGAGCTGCATGAGATAACCAAATAAAGAATGCTAGTAGTTGGACCCCCTGTGATCTGACATTTATCCCCTATCCTGTACATAGGGGATAAGTTGGAATTCCCCTTTTCATTTTCAGCTATAAGCCTACTAGGTTTGCCATGTACTGTATAGACTAGGAGAGCTGTCAAAGTGCAATGCAGAAGTATTGCAGTATATTGTATATTACATGTTAATACATTTGCTTGCTCACATCCCCAAGGGACCTTAGAATTATAAGTAAAAAAAAATATTAAACAATTATAACTACAACTGTACCAATAAACTGTACCAATAAACTGTACCAATAAACTGTACCACAACTGTACCAATAAAAGTTTCACTGTGACTGACAGCCATTAAGTAATGAGGGCATGAGCTAGACCTACCTGGGATATTGCTTTGCTGGGGAATGCCCCCTGGACTTTTGAGCCACATTTGCATAAAAACCAAAATGCTGAAATCTTGTTGCTGTTTCTGATGTCTAGTCGTATCTAGCCATGGGTTTATTTACACCCATGGTTTTTCTGATGAGAGGTCTACTTTAGACAAACAGAGAACTAGTACATGCGGGACCTGCAGTAGTAATATGGGGCAAAAGAACAATCTCTAGGAGAAAGGAATATCAATCACCACAGTCACTGCGTCAAACTGGTTTCATCAGGTGCATCCTAACTTCATCAGGGATCTTATGGAGTTTTTTCCATTCCACCACACAAGTTACTTTTAATTGTTCAATATATAAAAACACCAGTGCTGCATCAAGAAGGAGTTAGGAGGACATTGATGAATGAGGACCAAGAAAAGGAACCCTCAAGATACTGTGGTACACCTAGGGGGTTTGTAGGGTAGTTGGGATGTTGCTGTTCTAAATAATAAAGGGCGCTGTTAACCCTTGTCACTCGTAACGCCAGGGTGAGGGTTAAATACTGTAATGGTGCTGGGCCTATCCCCACCCTTCCCAAGAGCGATAGGTGAGTGCATAATAAATGGATTGTCCACAACCACTGTTTAACTGAAAACTTGCAGGAACTTTTACTGAAGATTTTCGGTAGCAGGCAATATCAATAACAGTCCAGATAACAAAGTCTATTTGTAGTTGAGCAGCGATTGGCAGTTGGTTGGGATCAGATAAGCTCAGTTTAGCTTTGGAAAGATTCTGTTGCATAGATCCGCTGGATTTAGGGGTGCGTTTAGGTCCAGTGATCTTGCGGAGAGTAGCGGGGAATTGTAGATATATAACCGCTTTGGTATAGGCCGAGGCCACAAGGCTTTGGCCTAGTAAACTTACTTGTAAGTTGCGGAGGTCCTACATCATTCAGTGACAGCAATCCAAGAGAGCGATCAATGGCCGTAGCTCCCTTATATGGGCAGGGGCTGATTCGTTTTGGATTGGTCCATAACAACTGTCACTCACCATTACATGGCATTATGGGTGAACACGTGACTTAAGAACCACCTAAGGTCCTTCAGCATACCATAGAATTCTGAGTAACGGGTCACATGACCTAAGGTCCTGCGACGCCAAACAAGTGAGTAATGCAATATACATATTTACAATGACAATATTAATAAATATTAACTTACTAAGGGGTGACTAGGGGCTAACTAGGGAAGCAGACCCCCACAGTCCTAGGAACTCTGAATTTGGGGACCCCCCCACCAAGGCACAGTATGAAATGCGGTGCCGGGACACCACAATACCATCTATATACTCTCTATATAGGAGCAGAACATTGAAAATGATGGTTAGTACCAGATTCTTTACATGTCAGACACCAATGGCAGTCAATAAACTCCATTGACTTTAATGGGGCCTGTTAGAATTGTACATGCTGCACTACAGTGTTTTTAAATGAATAGAAATGTTTCAAAAACCAGCATTTTTACTGTTGTTTCGCCTTGCATCTCAATATATTAGCATATGTTATTTGATTTTGTTAGCAAAAATGATTAAAAAAAATATATATGTATTTGCATATATTTGGTTGATGTTCAGGCTTCAGAATGGTGCCCCATATCATAAGAATCATGAAGTGACACATTTTCTTCAGGATCATGGCACTGAAGTGTTACCATGGCTTAGCAATAGCTCGGACATGAATCAAAGAAATTATGAGCAGATTTAAAAAGTAAAAAAAAAAAGATCCATAACGAACAAAGAACAACTGATGGAGGAAGTTATAACAGTTTGGGCATGCAATGCCTGTGTAACGCTGGTGGTTGTACCTGTTGGTGTAAAATAGGTCATGGTCCTTACCTTGGCCGAGCCGCACGCTCGGTTCTCCATCCTTGCTGCAGGCTTTGGACTTCCTCCTCTGCACTGTCGCACATGGTGACAGTTTCTGGCACATCCCGTAGAGCAGTGTTTCCCAACCAGGGTGCCTCCAGCTGTTGCAAAACAACAACTCCCAGCATGCCCGTACAGCCTTAGGCTCTCTGGGCATGCTGGGAGTTGTTATTTTGCAAAAGCTGGAGGCATCCTGGTTGGGAAACACTGCCATAGGGGCTGCATGCATGCACCAGCTGTCTCTACAAGAACCTTTTCACATCTCTGAATCTTGTTCTTTTCCAATCCCTGTCAGGCATCATCTATATGAGAGAACTCCTCCCTGACCAATATTGTGTATTGTTACATACTGCGCACCGGCGGTTAGCACCAGCCGTGAGAGCAGTAGCTCCGTGTCCCCGGTCACCGACGGGGCCGCGATTCGCATTGCGGGACGTGCCCGCATGCGATTCCCGGCCCGTCACTTACCCACGTCCACTCCTCCTGCTGCTGCTTCGTCTCAGCCTCGGCGCCCACATCCCTGTCCCTTAGGGTGCGCACGCACTGGTGCTTTGAAATTTAAAGGGCTAGTGCGCCCATATTTATTAAGTGCACCTGAATGCTACATTATAAATTCCTGCACCTCCCACACATCCCTGCCTGATCTTCAGTGCTCATTGCCTAAGAGAAAGTGTTCCCATTGCCTGTTTTGCCTACCCGTGTCACCAGACTTCCTCGCTACGCTTTTTGACTACGAACCTTTTCCGCCTGCCTTGACTTTCTGCTACGTTGACTACTCCTCTGTCTCATCCTCCTGTACCTTGTCCTGCCCAGTACCTGTGTGGTCGAGCCGTATCGGGGTTGGCGACCTGGGTGCCCTCTGCCACAGCAAATCCATCCTGCCTTGCGGCGGGTTCTGGTGAAGAACAGCGGCACCTTAGACTCCGCTCCTCAATTCGGTCCGAGTCATCAGCCACACAGGTAGAGGATCCACTACCTGATCCGTGATATCCGCATCCAGGTACGTGACAGCAAGATCCGGCTATGGATCCAACTGGGGTTCCTCTGCCTGACATCTCGGATCTTGCATCTATCGTGGCGCTCCAGTCTCAGCAGTTGGCCCAGCAGGCACAGCAGCTTAAGCAGCTATCTGCCATCATGCAGCAGTTGTTATCTGCTCAGCAGCAATCCCCACTGCCGCAGCCTCCTCCTCCTCCTCCTTCTCCAGTACAGCCTCCTGCTGCTGCAGCCTACTCTGGGACCAGACTCCGCTTGTCTCTTCCTGAAAAATATGAGGGGGATCCCAAGTCCTGTCGAGGCTTCGTGACACAGTGCTCCATGCACATTGAGCTCATGGTGGACCAGTTCTCCACGGAACATGCAAAGGTGGCCATCGTCATCAGTCTCCTGTCTGGAAAGGCCTTGGCCTGGGCAACTCCGCTATGGGATCACAGTGATGTCATCACTTCAAATCTCCAGGCATTCCTGACGAAATTTTGCACTGTCTTCGAGGAACCTGCCTGTGATTCCTCTGCTGGTTCAGCTCTGCTAAGTCTCTCCCAGGGCAACTCCACTGTTGGCGAGTATGCCATCCGGTTCCGAACCTTGGTGTCGGAGTTGTTCTGGAATATAAAAGCCCTCTGCGCTACTTTTAAGAGAGGTCTATCGAGTCAAATTAAAGATGTCCTCGCTGCACGGGAATCTGCACGACCTTGGCGCTTCCCTCGTCTGGCGCCTGTCTTCCACATACCTCCGCAACCTGCTTCGTTGTCTCCCGCTGTGGAGGCTATGCAAGTGGTTCGGTCTCGTCTGACCCTGCAGGAAAGGACACGCAGATGAAGACTTTGCTGATGTCTTTTGCGAAAAGCAAGCTAAAGTTTTGCCTCCACATCATCCATATGATTGTCCTATTGACTTGCTGCCTGGTACCACACCTCCCAGAGGCTGAATCTACCCTTTGTCTGTTCCAGAAACCCAGGCCATATCTACCTATATTCAGAAAGGGTTTATTAGGAAATCCTCTTCTCCTGCCGGAGCTGGTTTCTTCTTTGTGGAAAAGAAAGATAGGTCCTTGCGTCCTTGCATCGATTACCGGGGACTGAATAAGATTACAGTTAAAAAGCGTTATTCTCTCCCCTTAATCTCAGAGTTGTTTGATCACCTGCGAGGAGCCATGGTCTTCTCCAAATTGGATCTTAGAGGTGCCTACAACTTGATTAGTATTAGGGAAGCGGACGAGTGGAAGACTGCATTTAATACTCGATACGGACATTTTGAGTATCTTGTTATGCCTTTCGGACTATGTAGTGCTCCAGTAGTCTTCCAGGAGTTTGTCAATTACATATTTTGGGATTTTCTCTACTCGTGTGTTATTGTCTATTTAGATGACATCCGCATCTATTCTCCAAACTTCCACACTCATCGTCTCCATCTCCGTCAAGTATAACAACGTCTACGTGACAACCAACTCTACGCAAAACTTCAAAAGTGTTCTTTTGTCAAGACCAGCCTTCCATTTCTAGGATATATTGTTACCAGTCAAGGGCTTCAAATGGATCCTAACAAGTTATCCGCTGTACTGGAGTGGCCTCAGCCTACAGGACTGAAAGCAATACAACGCTTCCTTGGCTTTGCCAATTATTATCGCCAGTTTATTCCCCACCATTCCACCTTGGTCGCCCCCATCGTATCCCTAACAAATAAAACTGCCAATCCTAAGGTCTGGTCTCTAGAGGCCGAAAAGGCCTTCAAAGAGCTAAAGTGTGCCTTCTCTTCCGCTCCGGTGTTGTCAAGACGTGACCCGGACAAGCCATTCATTTTGGAGGTGTATGCGTCTTTGGTCAGTGCAGGAGCAGTTCTGACACAAAGATCTTACAAGTGTAAGATTGTGACCTGCGGATTCTTCTCGAAGACTTTTTCTCCAGCGGAAAATAATTATACTATAGGAGATTGTGAGCTCCTGGCTATTAACTTGGCCTTGGAGGAATGGCGTAATCTCTTAGAGGGCTCTATGCATCCCATAACCATCTATACGGATCACAAGAAGTTGCTTTATCTCCAGTCAGCCCATCACCTCAACCCACATCAGGCTCGCTGGTCCCTGTTCTTCTCCAGGTTTACCTTCCTCATTCATTTTCGTCCTGCAGAAAAGAATCTTCGGGCTGATGCCTTATCTAGATCTACTGAGGTACAGGATCCGGGACCTCATCTGCAACACATTGTCTCTCCGGATCGTCTTATTTCCGCAGCACCAGCAGGTCTTCAGAATTTGCCCCCAGGGAAGACTTTTGTTTCATCTCGTTTGGGACTCCGAATCCTGACATTTTGTACCCTTGCCTGGGTTACCATCTGCATCTCAACTTGCCAAAAAATTCCTTACTCATATTTTCCCGCCTCCATGGATTGCCGACACATATAGTCTCTGACAGGGGAGTCCAGTTCATCTCAAAATTCTGGAGGGCACTCTGCTCATGGCTCAAAGTTAGGTTGGATTTCTCCTCACCCCCAGTCTAATGGACAAGTTGAAAGGGTGAATCAGATTTTGGGAGATTATCTTCGCCACTTTGTCTCCGCTCACGAAGATGACTGGTCTAACCTTCTACCCTGGGCCGAATTTTCATACAACCATAGGGATACCGAATCCACTGGACCCTTTTATGTAGTCTATGGACTTCATCCTCGTCCGCCTCTGCCCTTGTCAACTCCCTCCGGTGTCCCTATGCCAGATGAACTAGTACGGAACTTTACCACCATTTTGAAGAAGACTCGGCTCTCCCTTCTTCGTGCCACAACACGAATGAAATGTCAAGCGGACAAAAAAAGGCGTCCTCCTCCTGAATTTTCCCCTGGAGACAAAGTGAGGTCATCTTCAAAATTCATTTGCTTCAGAGTACCCTCCTACAAACTGGGCCCACGCTTTTTGGGGCCTTTCAAGGTTAAGAGACGTTTAAACCCGGTGGCTTATTCGCTACACTGCCTTCCTCCCTCTGGATCCCAAATTCTTCCACGTTTCCCTCCTGAAACCAGTTATCTATCATCGCTTTACTAAGAAGGACATTTCTCCAACTCCCATCTCTGGTACCTCAGATGTTTATTCCATCAAAGAGATTCTAGACACCAAACTTGTCAGAGGTAAATGTTTCTTTCTGGTAGATTGGGAGGGATTCGGTCTTGAGGAGAGGTCCTGGGAGCCACAAAATAACATCCTGGATCAGGAACTTCTCAAAAGATTCTTGAGTCATAAAAGGAGGGGGAGACCAAAGGGGGGGGGGTACTGTTACATACTGCACTCTGGCGCTTAGCACTGGCCATGAGCGCAGTAGCTCCGTGTCCCTGGTCACCGGCGGGGCGGGGATTCGCATTGCCTGTTTTGCCTACCCGTGCTACCAGACCTTCTTGCTACGTTTCTTGACTACAAACCTTTGCCGCCTGCCTTGACCTTCTGTTATGTTGACTACGCATCTGTCTCATCCCCCTTTACCTCACCTTGCCCAGTACCTGTGTGGTCGAGCCGTATCGGGCGTACGACCTGGGTGCCGCCTGCCGCAGCAAATCCATCCTGCCTTGCGGTGGGCTCTGGTGAAGAACAGCAGCACCTTAGATTCTGCTCCTAGATTCGGTCCGAGTCATCAGCCACACAGGTAGAGGAACCACTACCTGATCCATGACATCCGCATCCAGGTATGTGACATGTATCTTGACAACAAAGGTCTGTTCTCCAGTGATCCTGTGTTCCTGACCAAGCTTGTCACCTGACTCTGCCTCAGCTTGATTCCTCTGTTTCTGTCTGTTTCCTTGGGCATGGCCCAGATTGTCGATAGCTCCTATGTCTGCTGATCAAGCCTGCTCCACCTGGCTGTATCTGAGCTCCTCAGCTCTCCTGTTCTAAAAGCTCCTGCTCAGTTATACACCAGGCCAGCTCTGCTTCCCCAGACTCTGTGGCTGTGCTAATTTCCTCTATAGACACAGCTTGACCTACCTGCCTGTATCACTGGAACTTGGCATCAGGACATTCTGGCCTGTCTGCCTAGCTGACACTGTCACGATGCCGGCTGGCAGGAGGTGGATCCTCTGTGCCAGAGAGGGATTGGCGTGGACCGTGCTAGTGGACCGGTTCTAAGCCACTACTGGTTTTCACCAGAGCCCGCCGCAAAGCGGGATGGTCTTGCTGCGGCGGTAGTGACCAGGTCGTATCCACTAGCAACGGCTCACCTCTCTGGCTGCTGAAGATAGGCGCGGTACAAGGGAGTAGGCAGAAGCAAGGTCGGACGTAGCAGAAGGTCGGGGCAGGCAGCAAGGATCGTAGTCAGGGGCAACGGCAGAAGGTCTGGAAACACTGGCAAGGGACACACAAGGAACGCTTTCACTGGCACTAAGGCAACAAGATCCGGCAAGGGAGTGCAAGGGAAGTGAGGTAATATAGGGAGTGCACAGGTGATAACTCTAATTGGAACCACTGCGCCAATCAGCGGCGCAGTGGCCCTTTAAATCGCAGAGACCCGGCGCGCGCGCGCCCTAGGGAGCGGGGCCGCGCGCGCCGGGACAGAACAGACGGGGAGCGAGTCAAGTAGGAGAGCCGGGGTGCGCATCGCGAGCGGGCGCTACCCGCATCGCGAATCGCATCCCGGCTAGCAGCAGGATCGCAGCGCCCCGGGTCAGAGGACGTGACCGGGGCGCTGCAGCGGAGGAGGTGAAGCGAGCGCTCCGGGGAGGAGCGGGAACCCGGAGCGCTCGGCGTAACAGACACTTATCCGGGACCACTTTTTCTGTAGCGACCTGGTGTCCCCCTTAAAGGGGTACTCCACTGGATTTTTTTTTAATCAACTGGTACCAGAAAGTTAAACAAATTTGCAAATGACTTCTATTAAAAAATCTTAACCCTTCCAGTACTTATCAGCTGCTGCATTTCTTTTCTTTTTGAATTTCCTTTCTGTCTGACCATAGTGCTCTCTGCTGACACATCTGTTCATTTTAGGAACTGTCCAGAATAGGAGCAAACCTCTCCTGCTCCGGACAGTTCCTGACATGGACAGAGGTGTCAGCAGAGAAAACTGTGGTCAGACAGAAAAGAAATTCAAAGAGCAAAGATTATACATAAGTATAATAAGTATTATACAGCAGCTGATAAGTACTTGAAGGCTTAAGATTTTTAAATATAAGTAATTTATAAATCTGTTTAATTTTCTGGCACCAGTTGATTTAAGATAAAAATTTTATCTACCGGAGTACCCCTTCAGGCTGAATTCCAGTTTCCTCTTCCTGGAGCAGGATAAAGGATGAAAACCAAGGGAATACTGGCCCAAACCCAAAGCGGTAAGTGGCACAGGGGGACCATACCTGTTGGAGCATTACAGCCTGTAGGACTGAACACATTTAATAATTTATGTATATATATATATATATATATATATATATATATATATATATATATAACATAAGAAGATGTTTTTTTTTGTAAAACAAAGTGTCATCTATTATGTCTGTATTAATTTTTTTTAAAGATTTCTATTACTTTGTCAACACTGTACAGTATATTGTTTTGCATTTATTGTGGAAAGGGCAAGGGAAATTCTAATTCCTATCAGAAACTCAAATACAGTAGAAAACAGAACCTTATTACTTTATCTCAGACAGGGTTGGAGTGATCGAGTACCAGAGGATCATTCAGTGGGATTAGGCTCTTCCAGCAGGCGAAAACCTCATTTGAATTCAATAACTTAATATTAGGGTGTACTTCTTATGGAAAAAAAAAACTTTACATGCCCTTTGTGTATAGTAATAATAAAACTATATTGCAATTATAGGTGAACATGCATTTAAAGGGGTTCTCTGGCCTTAAGACATCTTATCCCCTATCCAAAGTATAGGGGGTAAGATGTCTGATCGCAGGGGTCCCACCGTTGGGGACCCCCACTATCTCGCATGCAGCACCCACCTCTGGGACCTGCACGCAGCACTGCAGCCTTGGAATCAGCGGCGGGACTCCTGCAATCAGACATCATATACCATATCCAAAGGGTGGACCCTCAGAATCCCCTATTTTGAAGGACCCAAGAAACCCTCTTTCTGCTTTTATATATATATATATATATATATATATATATATATATATATATATATATATATAGTGGGCATTCTGTTTGAGACATGATATAGCACACAAAGGGTTATACTGAGACAAAGATGCAATCAGGTAACAGCACTGTTGGTAATATGAGGTTGTCACTATGTATTACTTGAATGTATGCTTACTCTGTGATTTTATCTTTTCCTGTTGGATAAACACAGACATGACTTGCTACAGCACATTGCAATGCAACATAACAGGAATAATTTACCCCCTTGTGGTGTAACACATATAGACATTATAAGTTAGACCAGAGCTGTGACAATAAGCTCAATACTTATATTTAAGTCAATGAAGCTTTTTATTTTCCTATATAAAAGGAAATTGTTCTTCGAGGTCCAGAAGTTTTATTTTCCAACCAAGCCATCTGTTTATATGAAAAGATACTTATATCAAGGTGTAGTCTATGTCCTTAGGCTTATAATTTCTATTGCTGTAAATGTTTAAAATGAATTATAAAATATATATATTTTAGAAGTAAGCTAAGAAAGCTCTACTAACATAAATGGGATTGAATCTGGCCCTGTGGGGTCCGGAATGCCTTTTTTTAGTGCCCTTCCCTTGGCACTAAATATATGGTCATCTGCATGGAGTGAAAGGATAAGCTAATATAAGTGAGACGTTATTTAAAGATGTTACAGGGCCATAGACATGTACAATGGTCCCTCAACATACGATGGTAATTCGTTCCAAACGACCCATCGTTTGTCGAATCCATCGTATGTTGAGGGATCCGTGCAATGTAAAGTATAGGAAGCTGTACTCACCTGTACCCGTTGCTCCGGACCAGGTCCACACCGCTCCCGATGCTGTCCCAGGGGCTCCCGATACTGTCCCGCTGCTCCGGTGTCTTCTTCGCGATCCTCCGGCTTCTTCCGCATCTTCTGCAGAGTCCGGGCCTCACTTTCTGGTGACATTATTACGCTTCTGCGCGGCGTGCGTAGTGACGTAATAACGACGCCGGAAAGCGAGGCCCGGACCCTGGAGAAGATGCGCAAGACACCGGAGGATCGCGAAGTGGACCCGGAGCAGCAGGAATAGGTAAGCGAACCTGCCAGGGATGCTTAAACTGCTATCCGACAGCAGCTTAAGCACTTTGCGCTGTCGGATAGCAGTTCATGCGATGGCCCCGACATATCGTAGGTCGGGGGGTTACTGTATGTTCACCTCAACATTTAAAGGGGTACTCCGGTGGAATTTTTTTTTTTTTTTTTTTTTAAATCAACTGCAGCCGGAAAGTTAAACAGATTTGTAAATTACTTCTATTTAAAAATCTTAACCCTTCCATAAATTATCAGCTGCTGTATACTACAGAGGAAGTTTTTTTCTTTTTGAATTTCTTTCCAGTCTGACCACAGTGCTCTCTGCTGACACCTTTGTCCATGTCAGGAACTGTTCAGCGCAGGAACAAATCCCAATAGCAATCCTTTTCTGCCCTGGACAGTTCCTGGCACCAGTTGATTTTAAAAAAAAATGTTTTCCATCAGATTATCCCTTTAATCATTAACTGCATATAGCAGCGGGTTGTCTTCTAATAGGTATATAAATATACCCCAACTATAAGTAGTTTATGGCTTATCCTGTGTCATATTTTAATGGAAAGGTGTGGGAAATGGTTATGAGTAAGAGACTATCAAGCAACCCCACCCTCTAGATATTTCTACATTATAAAGAAAAGAGGAAGGCCACAGCACCAAACTTGAAACTCTGGGATCTTGAGCTTTTAAAATTATTGGATTCCAAAAACAACTTTTTGGCTACATGTTAGCCTTTATCAAGAATACAATGTGAATGAACTAATCCCACAGCGCCCTTTATAATTCAGGAAAAGCAAAACCCCAACTACCCTATACCCCCACCAAGGTACCACCAAGTCTTTTTGGCGTCACGAACAGGATTCGGGTGTGTGCCTGCTGCTGTTGCCACTAGTGAAATTGTACTCCCCCTAATATAACGGACTTTATTCATGTGCTGCAAACCGCATTTCTGTGTACAAGAGCGGTGCGTGTGGTGTGCATCACAAGGGGGCCACACGAAAAGTAAAGGGTGAGGTGAAGATTTATTTGCTGCAAGAATGTGTAAACTGTGAAATAAATACATGCTACGATCCTCTGGTCCGGTCAGCACAGGAAGAGTTAACCTGCTGCCGGAGAAGCATGCGAAAAAGTCCCTCAAGTTGCTGTGTCGCAGCCGAAAGGGAACTTGGAAACAGAGGAGTCATTTCTGGGAGGACAGGAAGTCGGGGCTGCACAGATGATGTCCTTCCTGCCGGCCGCCATTTTGGAGAAGCCCAGTATAAAGGACACCCTGCACAGTGACCTCTTGAGTCTGCACAAGGAGCCGGAGAGTACAGACATGGAGGAGAGCAGCATTCCACGTGGTGAGAACAGCAAAATGGTGCTGGAGCAAGGGAAAGTTGTGGTGGTCGCAGCCCAACTGTTCCAGGATATTGCCGACCGTCTGCAGCGGTTGTCATTGGACGAAGAGGGGTCCTGCAATCTTCCCCCACTGCCCGATGATGATGATTACTGGCCGGATACACCTACAGGAGACTGCGCTGGGACACCTGGAGTAGCATCGCCGGTGAGATTGTCCCCTCAACACAGGACTTGGGGCTCATGGGTAGGGATCCCATCGGAGGAGTCTGCAGTGAGTACCCCACCAGTGGCAGCCTTTTCTTACTCCTTCAGCCCTGAGCCTGAAATACCCCTATCCAGCCTGCAGAGTGCACGACCGCACTCACCAAATTTGCCCCAGTGGATTTTTGGGGAAGAGCCGGGTCACAAGACCAACAGCCCCAACACAGCTTCCCTTCAAATACTTTCTGTCTACAGATTGGGAATCGGATCCCTTCAACCTGAAGCCGAAGTGGTCGCCTCCACCAACGTACTCAAGGAGGAGGAGCCTCTACAGCATCAGTCATCTGTTTCGTGCAGCAAAGTGCCAAGACCTGCTCAGGACCAAGAAAGTAAGCCCAAATTGTGGGCACCAAAGACCGTACCTAGACCCTCTCGGAGCAATGAGAGTTTGTCTGTTTCCAAGGTACCAGTGTATTAACTAGGCCCTCTCTGAGCAATGAGAGTTTGCCTCCTGCAAGGGTACCAACGAAAGTGATCTGGCCCGCTCCTGGCATGGAGAAGGGGCTAAAACCTTATGCACCAACCTTGATCCCGACGAGTAAACCCCTGGTCACTTTGAATCCCACTGTTATCCATTCTACTCTCACCAATGTGGTGTGGGAGAGTTACATTAATTTCCAGCCAGCCCCTGATGTTGGGAGGCTAGAGGGTCTACAAGAGGCACAAGAAGAGTACAGAAGAATGTTTTCTGAAGGACAGTAAAGTAATTACTGTTGTTATGTTTATAACTACTTTTATTTTTCAGCAACAGAAGAAGTTCAAGACATATGTGCCTAGCAGGACTATGCTAAGACGGTTCCAGTTCCAAGTTCAGCAATGTAGCCATTAAGCTTTGTGCCTGACCATCAGGTCAAGAGACTCCTAGCCAGTAGGAGATTCGTGAGTTTTGTGCCCGGCTGATTTGTGGCAGCCATAAAACATAGACTCCTAGTGTAGGTGGACTGCAGATCTTTACACGTCCGGTTGTGTATATATCCCTATATTCATGAGACTTTCTTGCTAAAAATTGCACTTATCAGGTGTATGCACCTGAACCTTGTTGGAGAGTTAATAAATGTGTAAACTTGTATAATAAAAATGTATATGGTTCTTGTACACAGAAAAGATAGCTTTGTGTCTGTGTACATAAAAAGTAAGTAAGTGTTGTACACAAAAAATTCTGCTAGGTGCACGTGTACATTAAAAAACAAAAACCACTTAAATAATTCTTGTCTACATGTACATACAAAGGTATAAAAATTCAAAAAATGTGTTTTAGTAGTTGCTAAATAGGTGACTCTCCCGGCTCCTCCGAGAGTAGCATTCCAGTCACCAATCACTAGCACCTGTCACAAAATAAAACACC
Organism: Hyla sarda; assembly: GCF_029499605.1. Lineage (NCBI taxonomy): Eukaryota > Metazoa > Chordata > Amphibia > Anura > Hylidae > Hyla > Hyla sarda. The sequence continues at coordinate 52,064,314 of NC_079199.1, read as the reverse complement.
CTTAAGATACCAAGACTAACTTTTAAGTAGTACTTGCACACATAGTACCTTAAATTGCTCACTTAAATGTACTACCTCAGTCTTCTTCAGTACATACACAAAATACAAATATGTCTCACACTCAAGAAACACTTTAGGAATTGTAGCCTATTGATATCCAATTCCTGCCACTGTTAGGTACACAAATTTTCTCTCTTCTCTTTATTACGTTTGTGAGATGCTCTACCTGGCCAGTAAGTGCTCTTGCAAGCTTGAAATTAAACACTTATTTCTAAAGGTAACCTAGGTAAGGTTATACTGTTGTGTTCTAGGGGTAAGTAGCGTGTAGCCGATAGACCCTAGTAGCTAACCTTATTGGTATATAGCCTCATGCAAGCCAATTTACCCTTTTGTGTACTAACAGGTGACTCATCGTGGCAAAACAAAAGTAAATGTGGTGAGATTTCAAAAATGTTTAGTCAGCTTGAAACTAAAGGTATAGAGAGCTGTACTAATGTCTAGTTAGCCTCATAAATGTATAGAGAGCTATGTCTAGACAGCTTCATAATGTCTAGTAAGCTTCACAATTGTCTGGTAAGGATACTAGTCAGACTAAAAGAGAATTTTGTCAGAATGTATATAGAGTGTTTATAATTCTGTCCTTGTCCTAGTCCCTCTGCCTTAGGGGACAGGCGTCGGGGCCGACTTGTTTTAAGTAAGGGGTTTGTGGTGTCCCGGCACCGTATTTCATACTGTGCCTTGGCTATTAGTCCCCAAAGTCAGAGTCCCTAGGACTATCGGGGTTCGCTTCCCTAATAAGCCCCTAGTCACCCCTTAGTAACTTGATATTTATGAATATTATTTTTGTAAATATGTATATGGTGTTACTCACTTGTTTTAGCATCGCAGGACCTGCGGGTCATGTGACATGGTTCAGAACTCTTTGGTATGTTGAAGGACCTTAGGTGGTTTTTGTGTCACGTGTTATCCCATAATGCCGTGTAACGGTGAGTGACAGTTGTATAAGGGAGCTGCGGCCATTGATCGCTCTCTTGGGTTGCTGTCACTGAATGAGGTAGGACCTCCGCTACTTTCAAGTACGTTTGCTAGGCCAAAGCCTTGCAGCCTCGGCCTACATCACAGCGGTGATAGATATTTGGTCCCCTGCTTCTCTCCGCAAGATCACTGGACCTAAACGCACCCCTAAATCCAGTGGATCTGTGCAACGGAATCTTTCTAAAGCTAAACTGAGCTTACCTGATCAATCGCTGCTCAAATATAAATAGATTTTGTTCATAGACTGTTATTGCTATTGCCTGCTTCAGAAAATCTTCAGTAAAAGTTCCTGCAACTTTCAGTTGACAGTGGTTGTGCACAATCCATTTATTACGCATTCACCTATCGCTCTTGGGAAGGGTGGCGATAGGCCCAGCACCATTACAGTATGTTACCCCACCCTGGCGTCACGAGTGACAAGGGTTAACAGCGCCCTTTATAATGCAGGAAAAGCAACACCCCAACTACACTATACCCCCACCAAGGTACCACACACTTATATACATATATGTAAAAAATTATTGGATAAAAATGAAGTGCAAATAATTTCCATTAAAGGGGTATTCCAGGATTTTGTTTTATTTGACTATGCAACAGGAGCTGTAAAGTTAGTGTAATTCATAATATAGTGTCTGTACCTGTATTTCATGGTGGTCTCAAAATTCTTTTGTGAATTTTGTCCCAAGGTTTATGGTTAACAGCGTCCAAAATGAGTGTTGTTTCAGGTTTTCCCAGGTTGAATTGTGGCCCAAGACATTACATCACTAGTCAGGTGATCAGAGGGAGCCTGTCTTTGCTTCAGTGGGTGGAGCGACTGCTGGTTGGGAGGAAGGTCATTCTGTTTTTGCAACAGCTGGAGGCACCCTGGTCAGAAAAAACTTGTCTATTGCATTGAAGGTCTCAGAATTGAAACACGTGTTGGGGTGGCGGTATCCCGGGACTCCTGACTTCTCAATACTGTGGCTGTGGTTTGTATTACTGCTCTATTTTGGGTTATACATTGCTTGTAAGCCTCCAGACAGTAATCCAAAGAAAAGCATCACTCCTGGAGCTCAGGGTGAATGGGTGCACGCAGAACCAGACCTTGGTTAGGGGTCCATAAACTTCCCAGAAAGTTCATTTAAATCCGCAGCACACAAATCCAATGTGGTGAAAAAAGAAAAAAGATGTATTCCATCATGTGAATGTCATACAGCGACGTTTCTGCTGGCTCATTACCGACTCTGCATACTGCTTTTTTGCACATATATTTGTTTGCACATACTGCCACCAGACCCACATAGTATTTTACATATTTTGCTGCTATTATCACTGAGTTCATTATATCAAGTCCCGGGTATGCCGCCCTTTTTCTGATGTCCATTTCCTCCTTTTGTATGATGCACCTCTAATAAAGATACTGGGCCCCATTTACTAAGCTCAAACCGACCGGTTTTTGTCTGGTTATTTTGGCGCAGAGTGTCTGAGACATGTCTGCGCCAGTGTGCGCCTGGAAAATCCGACAAACCCGACATTGCACTGGGAAAAGCCGAAAAGAGACGTGGTCTGTCACAAATGGGGCGTGGCTGGTCCGAAAAGGGGCATTGTTTCACAACCCGACCAATTTACTATTGAATTCACAGAAAATCCTGTGGATAAATGGCTTGAAATATCCACCAGGAAAAAGTTGGTCAGAAAATGTTCCCGACTTTTACCAATAGTAAATAGAGACGAATCCTGTAAGTCTGAAACAACTTTCCCACTAGTAAAAACCCGAAACTCATAGTAAATGAGGCCCATTGTGATTGTTATACTATTTCTGAGTAGCTCCAATTCTTCTTGGTGTTTCTATATGCAACAGGAGTCTACATTGGCCATATTATTCCTGCACTGGGGGGTGCCCATCATTGTTATAACTATACAGGTGTTATATACACATACACAAATATAATATATACAGTTACATATTTACATGATGGGCATACACTAGAGACATGTTTGTGTTCTCTCTCCCACTATTGTAAAGGTAGTTTTGTACATGTTGCTGTGGTTTGTCTATTGCATTGAAAGTATCACAGGTGTGTTTAAGTGGGTGGGATGGCTGATATGTGGGAGGGTAAAAGTGACCTCACACTTACAACAAGGAATCATGGGATTTGTAGTTTAAATGAACAAACTCCAACACGAAATACCCAGTTCACAAAAATAACCTTAGCTTTATGGCAATCTCTCAACATTTAGCCCCAAGATAAGTCCGGATCCATTCTAAGCAAGTCCATTACTGTCTGGCAGGTACATACTAATATCACCTTATGTTGGATAACCCCTTTAATTGAAAACACACGCAGTGGCATAGGGGCAGGGGGCGTTCACCAAGTCACTAGCACAACATTATCCCCTCCCTTCCGCAACTCCTCCGTACTCATCATCCTACAGTGATCAGACATGTCGTCCACACTGATTTGGACCAGTGTGCCTCAGAACAGTCAAAGCAAAGAAGGCTGGCGCAGCACGAGGTCTGCAAGCTTGCCACCAGCCAGTAACAGAGTCTGACCCTGGAAAGCTACTGACAGGGATAAAAAGGGCTGCTGGTGGGTACTAGGTTTTGGGGAGGGGATTACCCGGGGGGGTTGCTTGCAGATGATGGGGGTGCTGTTTCTGGGGGGAGGTTGCTGGTGGATGATTGGGGTGCTACTGCTGGGGGGGTTGCTGGGGGATGATGGGGGTGCTACTGCTGGGGGGGTTGCTGGTGGATGATCGAGGTGCTACTGCTGGGGGGGGGGTTTGCTGGTGGATGATCGGGGTGCTACTACTGGGGGGGTTTGCTGGTGGGGGTTGGGGGTGCTACTGCTGGGGGGGTTTGCTGGTGGATGATCGGGTGCTACTGCTGGGGGGGATTGCTGGTGGATGATTGGGGTGCTACTGCAGGGGGGGGTTTGCTGGTGGATGATTGGGGTGCTACTGCTGGGGAAGTTGCTGTGGATGATTGGGGTGCTACTGCTGGGGGGGGGTTCTGGTGGATGATGGGGGTGCTACGGCTGGGGAGGCGGGTTTGCTGGTGGATGATGAGGGTGCTATCCCAATCATCCACCAAGAACCCCCCCCCCCCAGCAGTGGCACCCCAATCATCCACCAGCTGATGCTATTAACACAGGAGAGTAGGGGGAATGGGGAGGGGGGGTGTTCCTGGTCGATGATGGGGGTGCTACTGCCAGGAGGATGGTGCTGCTGATGGATGATGGGGGTACGAATGCCAGGGGGGGGGGGAATGCCAGGGGCTGATGGTGCATGTGAGGGGGCACAGAGGCATTACATGTGAGGGGGCACAGGGGATAAAATATTTGATGGGCACTGGGGCATTAGATGTGAGGGGGCACAGGGGCATTTTATGTAAGGGGCACATGACAGGAGGCATTGTATGTGTGAGGCACATGACGGCATTATATGTGAGGGTCACTGGGGGATTATGTGAGGGGAACGTGACAGAGAGAATTATATGTGAGGGGCATCACAGAGCATCATATGTGAAGGGCACATGACGGGACATTATATCTGAGGGGCACATGACGGGACATTATATGTGAGGGGCACAGGACGGGCCATTATTATGTCATGCGAACAGGATAGGGCATTATTATTATATGTGGGGTGCACAGGGCAGAGCATACAGTAATTACTATATGTGGGAGCACAGGACAGGGGGCATTATTATAATGGGGGGGCACAGGACATGTTGGGAGTATAGGATAGGGGAAATTATTATATTTTATATGTGGGGCACAGGATGGGGCCTTATTACTATATTTGAGGGGCACAGAGTGTTTTGCATTTCACAGATATGGTGTATATTATAAGGAATTTCTGGGGTGGTATGGTTTTTATGAGCCACAATATGTTGTGGTATTTTATTCAGATCGTGCACTGTACGGCAAGGTTATACTAAGAGGGCACAGTGTGTGGTAGTATATTCAGAGGGTACAGTGTGTGTTAGTATTATATTCAGAGAATGCAGTGTGTGTTTGTATTATATTCAGAATGTACAGTGTATGGTAGTATTATATTCAGTGGGTACAGTGTGTGGTTGTATTATATTTAGTGGGTACTGTGTGTGACAGTATTATATTTAGAGGGTACAGTATGTGGCAGATTTATATTTAGAGGGTACGGTGTGTGGAAGGTTTACATTCAAATAGTGCAGTGTACAGTAGTATTATATTTAGAGGATACAGTGTCTGGCAGGTTTATAATAATTATTGTTTTCATATAGAGGATCAGAATCTGCTTACATAGTGAGGAGCTATCTGGGTGTCAAGTTCTACCGAGAGAAGATTTTTCTGGAACAAGTCATGGTGGTATGTTCCATCTGAATTAGATAAGGAAAGACTATAGAGAAGATGTCACCTATAGTCACTGATCTCAATACATAATAACTTACATATTTAGGGGGCTGACAGACCTGTTTGTATACAAAACCTCTTCGCATGTGTGTGACATCATTCAGGCACGGGCTATTATAGGACCAAAATCCATGGGTTATGTCCGTACCCTTATTGTAACAATTTTCTTGCTGCATCTGTGCGATTATCCCACATCTGTGCAAAACACAAGGGGGAAGATTTATCAAAACCTGTCCAGAGGAACAATTGCTGAGTTGCCCATAGCAACCAATCAGCTGGCTAATAAAAATGTTGAAAGGCCACTGAAACATGAAAGAAGCAATCTCATTGGTTGCTATGGGCAATGCAGCAACTTTTCCTCTGGACAGATTTTTTTTTTCAAATCTCCCCCACTATAGTTCATAAGGTTGAAAAAAGACCATCAAGAGTAAATCAAGTTCAACCTATAACCCTAATGAGTCCCTACTGAGTTGATCCAGAGGAAGGCAAAAAACCCTCATACTAGAGGTAAAAATTCCTTCCCGACTCCAAATATGGCAGTCAGAATAAATCCCTGGATCAACGTTCTGTCCCTATAAATCTAATATACATAACCAGTGATGTTATTATTCTCCAAAAATGCATCCAGACCCCTTTTAAATTCTTTTACATAGTTCACAATGACCACCTACTCCGGAAGAAAATTCCACAGTCTCACTACTCTTACAGTAAAGAACCCCCGTCTGTGCTGGTGTAGAAACCTTCTTTCCTCTAGACGTAGAGGATGCCCTCTTGTTATAGATACAGTCCTGGGTATAAATAGATCATGGAAAAGATCTCTGTACTGCCCCCTGATATATTTATGTATAGTTATTAGGTCGCCCCTAAGCCTTCTTTTTTCTAAACTAAATAACCCTAATTCTGATAATCTTTCTGGGTACTGTAATCCTCCCATTCCCCGTATTACTCTGGTTGCCCGTCTTTGAACCCTCTCCAGCTCCACTATATCTTTCTTGTACACTGGTGCCCAGTACTGTACACATTATTCTATGTGTGGTCTGACTAGTGATTTGTACAGCAGTAGCATTATTTCCTTGTCGTGGGCATCTTATGCCCCTATTGATGCACCCCATGATTTTATTTGCCTTGGCAGCAGCTGCCTGACACTGGTCACTACAGCTAAATTTACTGTTAACTAAGACTCCCAAGTCCTTTTCCACATCAGTGGTCCCAAGTGTGCTCCCATTTAATACATAATCCCAGCCCGGATTTTTCCTCCCAATGTGCATTACCTTACATTTATCAGTGTTGAAACTCATCTGCCACTTCCCAGCCCAAAATTCCAACCTATCCAGATCCATTTGTAACAGTGCACTGTCCGCTGTTGTGTTTACCGCTTTACAGAGTTTAGTATCATCTGCAAAGATTGCTACTTTACTATTCAACCCCTCTACAAGGTCATTAATTAATATATTAAAAAGGACAGGACCCATGACTGACCTCTGTGGTACCCCACAAGTAACAGTCACCCAATCAGAATAAGTACCATTAATAACCACCCTCTATTTCCCTCTACTCAGCCAGTTACTTATCCACTTGCACACATTCTCCCACAGCCCAATCCTCCTCATTTTATGCACCAACCGTTTATGTGGCACCGTATCAAATGCTTTGGAAAAATCCAGATATGCGACATCCAAAGATTCCCCCTGGTCCAGTCTGGAGCTCACTTCCTCCTCACCATGTCCAAACTCCGCTCCTCTGTAAATGATAGCATACCGTGTTAAAATGACACAGTAATTCAATCTTACTAATTCAATCTTAATAATTCAATTATTTTATTTGAACCACAATTTCGGATCTGGTTGAGCCAAATCATGGCTTTCAAAATACCTTACGAACCAATTTGTTTCTTCATGAGGAGCACTAGTGCGGGTATAAAAATGTGTCAATTCTTTTTTTTTTTTTATAAAAAAAAAACCACCACCACAACATGTATAAGCCATTATCTAATACATTTGTGGTGGGACCATGGGGTGTAGCGGTGTAGGTGGAGGGGCAAGATGGTATTAACCCCCGGGGCAAGGTGTTGTTAACCCCTAATGTTTGTGACGCCAGGGTGGTTTTTGTGTACCAGAACCACACGAATGGAATCTCCGCTATTCCAGAGGCTAGGTAGTGAAAGGAGAGTCCACAACCAGTTATGGTTTTAACGGGGACTTTACTGAGTTTAGATAGATGGTATTATCTTCACAGCTGGGCCAGATTCCCAGAGAGGTAGCCAGGAAATCAGAAGGACCTCGCAGCTTGCTGGGACAAATTAGACTTGTAATAGACTTTAGAGATTTGACTTCAGACTTGACTACAGGCTGGACTTGACTATTTGTAGTGACAGCAGACATAGACTTTTGACTTACTGGAATGACTGAAGAATTGAGGCCTTCCAGGTGCTGGACACTAGTACTGGTTGCTGGTCTCAGTAAAGAAGAGTCTCAGAGAAGAGAGACAATTATAGTAGCCACCTCCTATATAGAGGGGGGCTGAGCCAAAGCCCATTGGTCAAGCTGCGGGTCATGTGTTAAGCTGGTGCCCTCTGGGTAAACATGTGACAACATAAACATAACATGTGACATCTCACAGGTCCTTTAGACAACTGCTGGAGTCCTCCAAAGGTCCTTTATATTAACTATACATAGGACACTGACTATCCATAAACTACAATAGATAACAGTACAGTAACAGTAGGGGAGACACTGCAGGAGAGCCCCCAGGTCACTGAGGGACTCCACCTGACAGGGCCTTAGGGTAGTACAGAACCATGTTCTGTACTGGGATATTACACATTCTCCTAAAAAGAGCATCCTCCAAGCCCCAGAAGGAAGACATAATTTACTGTAGTATATTCACATAGGTGATAACAAACACAGTTTTATGATAACCATTAAAGCATTACAGTGGAGATGATTATGGATGTGACGAAAGCCTTCATATATTTCATCCAACATGAGTGGTATATAATAAAAATAGAAAAAAAATGTAAACATTCAATTCCAATGAATTTGCATTTATACAAAACTGAGCAAGATTTTAAGAAAAGAAAGAGAGAAAAAAAATGCAAAAAAAAAGAAGAAAAAGCAGGAAAACCAAGAAAAGGCAAAGAAAAAAAAGGAAAAGAAAGAAAGGGAGGTCAAAAAAGAAATAAAATACAAAAACTAGAGGAAAGAATGGGCACAAATAGCCACACATAGCATTTTGCCAAATAGTTAAATTCTGGTCTCATCTGACCAGAGCACCGTCTGCCACATGTTTACTGCGTCTCTCACATTGCTTCTGGTAAACTCTAAATGGGATTTCTTGTGGCTAACTTTCAACATCCGCTTGCTTCTTGCCACTTTTCCATAAAGGTCAGATCTTTGCAGAAATCTCCTTGCCGGGCTTGTCAGTTTGGGTAGATGGCCTTGTCTTAGCAGGATTTTATGGTACCCAGTTAAATGTTTTAAAGTTTGGGATATTTCCCCCTACTTTCAAATTATAGGCTTTTTGGTTTTGGTCCATTACATATAATCCCAACAATTAATTTTAATGTGTGGTTATACCATGAATTTTTTTTTTTTTTTTAAAGTCCATGGGGAATGGGTTGAATACTTACGTAAAACACTATGGGACATTTATCAAAGCATTTAGTAGGTTTTCTTTTGCTTAAAATTGTCGCAAAAAAGTCAAATGTGCGACTACTCTATTTTTTGTGCGACTTTTTGATTGTTCAATGCCCTAAGAAAATTAAAAAAAAAGAAACTTACTTACCAAAGCAAAAATGGATTTTTGACTTGCAGTGGTCAGAGATTTATCAAGTGCAAAATTTACTCCAGCTCAGACATGGAGCAGAAAAAGCCACTACCAAAGCAAAAAAATAAATAAATAAATAAATAAAATAAATAAATAAAATTGCTTACGTGAAAGAAATTTATCATCAGGCTGAAACCAGTTGATAAATACGTCGCACATAAGCAAAAGAAATAGTAAGAAAAAAAGAACTAAAAAAAGGAATACCTAAGCAAACATTGATAAATGTCCCCCTATATTATAACTTCAACTACCTATGATATTTGGACAATCCCCAAATAGTGGTATATAGAGGCACAAGTGTTGTTTTAAGGGATCTTTTTTTTTTCAACCTCCTGGGAAATCTGGAATTAATTACATGACTAAAAATCCCACAAGGACACTAACGCTCTTCTTCACCACTGGGACTAATACAAACAAATTCCCACTTAGAGTTTTATGACACTGTAATTCTGTTAGGCCCAATAATGTGTCAGCATGAGATATAGGAACAACATAAATGTAACTTGTCAGATTTTAGCACATAAGCTTTGGGTAAATTGCATCATCAGACACTTTGGCTTAATAACATGACCCTGAGCGGGGGTTTGAGCTGTCAGGTTGCCCAGGTCATCTGCTGGACTGGTGGTTTGTTATTATTATCTGGAGACAATCCTGTATCCAGGATGTATACCTATTCATACAAAGATGTGTATGAGACACTCATGACATACACAAGTGAACCCTTAAGGAGACCACCACTTCATTAAAGGTGTCTAGAATCTCTTCTTTACCGATGCATATACATATTGATTATAGCAGTCAACTCAATAACGTTGAAAGGGAACGTACTGTCTTTTTTTTTTTTACTTTAGATATATTTTAGATGTTTTTTAATGGTATTCTCTTTTTAGTGTCACAAAAGTAAGAGATAATAATTGTTCTATTTTCAACAACAACAAAAAAAAAACTTTCACTGAGAAAGAAACCTAAACCTTTACTTTTATTTGATACATTATAAACCTTAAAACCAAACACCAAGACTCAGTAATTCCACGTGTGCTCAGACCAACTATGTGCTACAGAAATAGCCCACTAGGGACAAAACAATTGCACTCACCCAACGCTGTAATGCCAGAGTAATGCCAGTGACAGATAAGTCACAAACCCACGATGGTAATACCACAAACAAATAATCAACAATGCATGTATAATGTAATAGATAAGCTAAAAATAAGGAAGGCAGTGAGTGCAGGGAGTGCATGATAAATGCCTATATAGAAAAAGAACAATGCACAATGTGTCCTAAAGATACTAACTGTACAGTTATCCTGACGGCCACATAGTCATGTGTAGCGGGCTTTGCTCCATCAGAGTAATTCCTATATGAACTGGTAAGCCAATTGGTATGTAAACTCTAACACAGTACTCTATAGTACAACCAAGGGGAAGACACAGACAGCAGAGGGCCCCTGTGCAAAGAATATGCCTGCCCCCCCCATACGTCAATTGTTCAAGAACCCCCCTTTCATATGTCACTTACTCAGGTGGGCCCCATATGTCACTTGCTCAGGGGGCCCCCACCCATATCAGTTGCTCAGGAGGACCCCTCCCCATCTAATATCAGTTGTTAATTATTTATTAAGGTCCCCCATATGCTGCAGCACATTCAGCCCCCCCCCCCCCATGTTGATGCTCTGAGAGGGTGACAGACAGTCCCATCAGACCTCAGATCAGACTAAATATAAATAAATAAAACTTACCTCTCCTGCTCCGCTGCTCTCCATGTCCGTCGGGGTGTCCCGAAGTGAGCACCTTCCCTGCTGGTCTCCAACAGCCCGTGCTGCACAGTCACGTGACCTGATTCAGCCTGCGCTGCACAGTCACATGATCTGACTGCGTACAGCGTCAGGTCATAGTGTGCGCTGCACGCAGTCAGTTTGGAGGATACCAGGGAGGAGGCGGAGGCCGAAGGAGTGAGTAGCGCTTCACTCCTTCTCTCCTTCCAAAAGCGCTCACTAGTATGAAAGGGCCAGGGCTGGCTCAAGACATTGTGCTGCCTAGGTCCAAGAGTCTATTAATCTTATGCATTAGGTAGCCAGAAGTTCCACCACATTAGGTAGCATAGTTTCCCCACATTAGGTAGCAGTTACCTCACGTTGAGTAGTATAGTTTCCCCACATTAGGTAGCATAGTTCCCCACATTAGGTAGCATAGTTTCCTCACATTAGGTAGTATAGTTACCCACATTAGTTAGCATAGATTCCCCACATTAGGTAGCAGTTTCCTCACATTAGGTAGCACAAGTGTACTGTAGCAAAATTTTCTGCCTTCATAAGTGCATACCACACACCTACATCTAAGTAGGGTACTGTTTTGTACCTGTTAATCTGTCAAGGGCCCAGATACTGTGAAAGGACAGCCAAAAGTACACACCTGCTGCTGTTCTAGACAAATATTGTTTTAAGCATAGTGAAGCGTTTTGTACTCCTCTCATATATGCACTAAGTATGTCAGGCAGAGAAGTGCCAGGACGAGCACAGAGGAGTGGCAGAGGCCTAAATTCATCAGGCGTGGGCAGAGGTCGCAGCAAAGAATGGTATGTAGCAGCAGGAGTCACAGGCAGAGGTCTGAGCTCCCATGTCAGCTGGCAGTCGTGTCTCGACCAGCAGCCCAGCAGCTGTGATTGATCGGTTCACTCAGTCATCCACTTCATCCCAAGTGATATCCGACACCCCCAGTCAACAGTCGGTGGGTTCCTCAGACTCAACCCTCAGTTGGCATTGCCCTCATGCTGCTGCTGCCACTTCCAGGCTCATTTTGCAGCCATATGGTCTCTTCATACAGATGCTGCCACCTCCAGGCTATCTCCTTGTGCTGCTCTAGAGTCTCCTCAAGCAGATGCTGCCACCTCCAGGCTCTCACTGTGCTGTTCTATGGTCTCCTCATGCTGATGCTGTCACCTCCAGGCTCTCTCATTATGCTGCTCTATGGTCTCCTCATGCTGATGCTGCCACCTTCAGGCTCTCTCATTGTGCTGCTCTATGGTCTCCTCATGCTGATGCCACCTCCTCCAGGCTCTGTCATTGTGCCGCCATATGGTCTCCTCATGCTGATGCTACCACCTCCAGGCTCTGTCATTGTGCAGCCATATGGTCTCCTCATGCTGATGCTACCACCTCCAGGCTCTGTCATTGTGCAGCCATATGGTCTCCTCATGCTGATGCTATCATCTCCAGACTCTCTCATTGTGCTGCCATGGATACTGCAAAACATAACTAAGGTGCTGGTCCCCAATTACAGAAATTCCTCTGCATTAGACCACAAGTAAGTATTGAGGATATGCATTAGCTAAAACTTAACTTTTCTTAGGATAAAATATATGGATCCAATATTTTTTTGAAATCTAACAAAAGGAAAGGTGTGCAACACCATGTGCCACCTACACCACCAAGTATTGATGCGATGCAAAGACCTCTAAAAGGTGGAAGGGACCAACGTATGGTCCATTGTAACAGGTGGGGGTAAAAACTTCCCATGTAAGGCCCTACTCTTGCACTATTAATTCCCTTATTGGCAAGTGTTACTCGTCCTAAAAAGGGCAGCCCCACACAGGAACCTCTCCCTATTTCCAACTAAAAACCATGGGAAATGACTGTGTTTTTAGGTGGAAGTAGGGAGAGGTTCCTGTGTGGGGCCGTCCTTTTAGGACGAGTAACACTTGCCAATAAGGGAATTAATAATGCAAGAGTAAGGCCTTACAGGGGAAGTTTTTAGCCCCACCTGTTAGAATGGACCATACATTGTTTCCTTGCACCTTTTAGAGGTCTTTGCATCACATCAATACTTGGTGGTGTAGGTGGCACATGGTGTTTTTGCACACCTTTCCTTTTGTCATATTTTTTAAATGTTTGGGTCCATATATTTTATCCTAAGAAAAGTTGTTTTAGCTAATGCATATCCTCAATACTTACTTGTGCACACCAACACTTTGAGAGAAAAAAAAAGACGGTTTTCTTCTGCCTACCTGCCTCAGCTACTATTCTGATCCTGCCACCCGCCTGATGCCACAAATCTGATGCCAAGTTCTCCTTCTTTCACCCACCTTTGTCACCAGGTACTGGTTTTAACACCCACAACCCCACTCTACCAAAGTGTATGTTACGCCGAGCGCTCCGGGTCCCCGCTCCTCCCCGGAGCGCTCGCTACACTCTCGTTACTGCAGCGCTCCGGTCAGATCCACTGACCCGGGGCGCTGCGATACCGCCTCCAGCCGGGATGCGATTCGCGATGCGGGTGGCGCCCGCTCGCGATGCGCACCCCGGCTCCCGTACCTGACTCGCTCTCCGTCGGTCCTGTCCCGGCGCGTGCGGCCCCGCTCCCTAGGGCGCGCGCGCGCCGGGTCTTTGCGATTTAAAGGGCCACTGCACCGCTGATTGGCGCAGTGGTTCTAATTAGTGTGTTCACCTGTGCACTCCTTATTTATACCTCACTTCCCCTGCACTCCCTCGCCGGATCTTGTTGCCATTGTGCCAGTGAAAGCGTTTCCTTGTGTGTTCCTAGCCTGTGTTCCAGACCTCCTGCCGTTGCCCCTGACTACGATCCTTGCTGCCTGCCCCGACCTTCTGCTACGTCCGACCTTGCTTCTGTCTACTCCCTTGTACCGCGCCTATCTTCAGGCAGTCAGAGAGGTTGAGCCGTTGCTAGTGGATACGACCTGGTCACTACCGCCGCAGCAAGTCCATCCCGCTTTGCGGCGGGCTCTGGTGAAAACCAGTAGTGACTTAGAACCGATCCACTAGCACGGTCCACGCCAATCCCTCTCTGGCACAGAGGATCCACTACCTGCCAGCCGGCATCGTGACAGTAGATCCGGCCATGGATCCCGCTGAAGTTCCTCTGCCAGTTGTCGCCGACCTCACCACGGTGGTCGCCCAGCAGTCACAACAGATAGCGCAACAAGGCCAACAGCTGTCTCAACTGACCGTGATGCTACAGCAGCTACTACCACAGCTTCAGCAATCATCTCCTCCGCCAGCTCCTGCACCTCCTCCGCAGCGAGTGGCCGCTTCTGGTCTACGACTATCCTTGCCGGATAAATTTGATGGGGACTCTAAATTCTGCCGTGGCTTTCTTTCCCAATGTTCCCTGCACTTGGAGATGATGTCGGACCAGTTTCCTACTGAAAGGTCTAAGGTGGCTTTCGTAGTCAGCCTTCTGTCTGGAAAAGCTCTGTCATGGGCCACACCGCTCTGGGACCGCAATGACCCCGTCACTGCCTCTATACACTCCTTCTTCTCGGAAATTCGAAGTGTCTTTGAGGAACCTGCCCGAGCCTCTTCTGCTGAGACTGCCCTGTTGAACCTGGTCCAGGGTAATTCTTCCGTTGGCGAGTACGCCGTACAATTCCGTACTCTTGCTTCAGAACTATCCTGGAATAATGAGGCTCTCTGCGCGACCTTTAAAAAAGGCCTATCCAGCAACATTAAAGATGTTCTGGCCGCACGAGAAATCCCTGCTAACCTACATGAACTCATTCATCTAGCCACTCGCATTGACATGCGTTTTTCCGAAAGGCGTCAGGAGCTCCGCCAGGATATGGACTTTGTTCGCACGAGGCGTTTTTTCTCCCCGGCTCCTCTCTCCTCTGGTCCCCTGCAATCCGTTCCTGTGCCTCCCGCCGTGGAGGCTATGCAGGTTGACCGGTCTCGCCTGACACCTCAAGAGAGGACACGACGCCGCATGGAGAATCTCTGCCTGTACTGTGCCAGTACCGAACACTTCCTGAAGGATTGTCCTATCCGTCCTCCCCGCCTGGAAAGACGTACGCTGACTCCGCACAAAGGTGAGACAGTCCTTGATGTCAACTCTGCTTCTCCACGTCTTACTATGCCTGTGCGGATATCTGCCTCTGCCTTCTTCTTCTCTACTATGGCCTTCTTGGATTCCGGATCTGCAGGAAATTTTATTTTGGCCTCTCTCATCAACAGGTTCAACATCCCGGTGACCAGTCTCGCCAGACCCCTCTACATCAATTGTGTAAACAATGAAAGATTGGACTGTACCATAGGTTTCCGCACGGAGCCCCTTCTAATGTGCATCGGACCTCATCACGAGAAAATTGAATTTTTGGTCCTCCCCAATTGCACTTCCGAAATTCTCCTTGGACTACCCTGGCTTCAACTCCATTCCCCAACCCTGGATTGGTCCACTGGGGAGATCAAGAGTTGGGGGCCCTCTTGTTTCAAGGACTGCCTAAAACCGGTTCCCAGTACCCCTTGCCGTGACTCTGTGGTTCCCCCTGTAACCGGTCTCCCTAAGGCCTATATGGACTTTGCGGATGTTTTTTGCAAAAAACAAGCTGAGACTCTACCTCCTCACAGGCCTTATGATTGTCCTATTGACCTCCTCCCGGGCACTACTCCACCCCGGGGCAGAATTTATCCTCTGTCCGCCCCAGAGACTCTTGCTATGTCTGAGTACATCCAGGAACATTTAAAAAAGGGCTTTATTCGTAAATCCTCCTCTCCTGCCGGAGCCGGATTTTTCTTTGTGTCCAAAAAAGATGGCTCTCTACGTCCTTGCATAGACTACCGTGGTCTTAATAAAATCACGATAAAGAACCGCTACCCCCTACCTCTCATCTCTGAACTCTTTGATCGCCTCCAAGGTGCCCACATCTTTACCAAACTGGACATAAGAGGTGCTTATAATCTCATCCGCATCAGAGAGGGGGATGAATGGAAAACGGCATTTAACACTAGAGATGGACACTTTGAGTATCTGGTCATGCCCTTTGGCCTGTGCAACGCCCCTGCCGTCTTCCAAGACTTTGTTAATGAAATTTTTCGTGATCTCTTATACTCCTGTGTTGTTGTATATCTGGACGATATCCTGATTTTTTCTGCCAACCTAGAAGAACACCGCCAGCATGTCCGCATGGTTCTTCAGAGACTTCGTGACAATCAACTTTATGCCAAGATAGAGAAATGTCTGTTTGAATGCCAATCTCTTCCTTTCCTAGGATACTTGGTCTCTGGCCAGGGACTACAAATGGATCCAGACAAACTCTCTGCCGTCTTAGATTGGCCACGCCCCTCCGGACTCCGGGCTATCCAACGTTTTTTGGGGTTCGCCAATTATTACAGGCAATTTATTCCACATTTTTCTACCGTTGTGGCTCCTATCGTGGCTTTAACCAAAAAAAATGCCAATCCCAAGTCATGGCCTCCTCAAGCGGAAGACGCCTTTAAACGGCTCAAGTCTGCCTTTTCTTCGGCTCCCGTGCTCTCCAGACCTGACCCATCTAAACCCTTCCTATTGGAGGTTGATGCCTCCTCAGTAGGAGCTGGAGCGGTCCTTCTACAAAAAAATTCTTCCGGGCATGCTGTTACTTGTGGTTTTTTTTCTAGGACCTTCTCTCCGGCGGAGAGGAACTACTCCATCGGGGATCGAGAGCTTCTAGCCATTAAATTAGCACTTGAGGAATGGAGGCATCTGCTGGAGGGATCAAGATTTCCAGTTATTATTTACACCGATCACAAGAACCTCTCCTATCTCCAGTCTGCCCAACGGCTGAATCCTCGCCAGGCCAGGTGGTCTCTGTTCTTTGCCCGATTTAATTTTGAAATTCACTTTCGGCCTGCCGATAAGAACATTAGGGCCGATGCTCTCTCTCATTCCTCGGATGCCTCGGAAGTTGAACTCTCTCCGCAACACATCATTCCTCCTGACTGCCTGATCTCCACTTCTCCAGCCTCCATCAGGCAAACTCCTCCAGGAAAGACCTTCGTCTCTCCACGCCAACGCCTCGGAGTCCTCAAGTGGGGTCACTCCTCCCATCTCGCAGGTCATGCAGGCATCAAGAAATCTGTGCAACTCATCTCTCGCTTCTATTGGTGGCCGACTCTGGAGACGGATGTCGTGGATTTTGTGCGAGCCTGCACTGTCTGTGCCCGGGATAAGACTCCTCGCCAGAAGCCCGCTGGTTTTCTTCATCCTCTGCCTGTCCCCGAACAGCCTTGGTCTCTGATTGGTATGGATTTTATTACAGACTTACCCCCATCCCGTGGCAACACTGTTGTTTGGGTGGTCGTTGATCGATTCTCCAAAATGGCACATTTCATCCCTCTTCCTGGTCTTCCTTCAGCGCCTCAGTTGGCTAAACAATTTTTTGTACACATTTTTCGTCTTCACGGGTTTCCCACGCAGATCGTCTCGGATAGAGGCGTCCAATTCGTGTCAAAATTCTGGAGGGCTCTCTGTAAACAACTCAAGATTAAATTAAACTTTTCTTCTGCATATCATCCTCAATCCAATGGACAAGTAGAAAGAATTAACCAGGTCTTGGGTGATTATTTACGACATTTTGTTTCCTCCCGCCAGGATGATTGGGCAGATCTTCTACCATGGGCCGAATTCTCGTATAACTTCAGAGTCTCTGAATCTTCCTCCAAATCCCCATTTTTCGTGGTGTACGGCCGTCACCCTCTTCCTCCCCTCCCTACCCCCTTGCCCTCTGGTCTGCCCGCTGTGGATGAAATTTCTCGTGATCTTTCCATCATATGGAGAGAGACCCAAAATTGTCTCTTACAGGCTTCATCACGCATGAAGAAGTTTGCTGATAAGAAAAGAAGAGCTCCTCCCATTTTTTCTCCTGGAGACAAGGTATGGCTCTCCGCTAAATATGTCCGCTTCCGTGTCCCTAGCTACAAGTTGGGACCACGCTATCTTGGTCCTTTCAAAATTTTGTGCCAGATTAATCCTGTCTCTTACAAACTTCTTCTTCCTCCTTCTCTTCGTATTCCTAATGCCTTTCACGTTTCTCTTCTTAAACCACTTATCATCAACCGTTTCTCTCCCAAACTTGTTTCCCCCACTCCTGTTTCCGGCTCCTCGGACATCTTCTCCGTCAAAGAGATTCTGGCATCCAAGAAGGTCAGAGGGAAAACCTTTTTTTTAGTTGATTGGGAGGGTTGTGGTCCAGAAGAGAGATCCTGGGAACCTGAGGACAATATTCTAGACAAAAGTCTGCTCCTCAGGTTCTCAGGCTCTAAGAAGAGGGGGAGACCCAAGGGGGGGGGGGTACTGTTACGCCGAGCGCTCCGGGTCCCCGCTCCTCCCCGGAGCGCTCGCTACACTCTCGTTACTGCAGCGCTCCGGTCAGATCCACTGACCCGGGGCGCTGCGATACCGCCTCCAGCCGGGATGCGATTCGCGATGCGGGTGGCGCCCGCTCGCGATGCGCACCCCGGCTCCCGTACCTGACTCGCTCTCCGTCGGTCCTGTCCCGGCGCGCGCGGCCCCGCTCCCTAGGGCGCGCGCGCGCCGGGTCTTTGCGATTTAAAGGGCCACTGCGCCGCTGATTGGCGCAGTGGTTCTAATTAGTGTGTTCACCTGTGCACTCCTTATTTATACCTCACTTCCCCTGCACTCCCTCGCCGGATCTTGTTGCCATTGTGCCAGTGAAAGCGTTTCCTTGTGTGTTCCTAGCCTGTGTTCCAGACCTCCTGCCGTTGCCCCTGACTACGATCCTTGCTGCCTGCCCCGACCTTCTGCTACGTCCGACCTTGCTTCTGTCTACTCCCTTGTACCGCGCCTATCTTCAGGCAGTCAGAGAGGTTGAGCCGTTGCTAGTGGATACGACCTGGTCACTACCGCCGCAGCAAGTCCATCCCGCTTTGCGGCGGGCTCTGGTGAAAACCAGTAGTGACTTAGAACCGATCCACTAGCACGGTCCACGCCAATCCCTCTCTGGCACAGAGGATCCACTACCTGCCAGCCGGCATCGTGACAGTGTACTAAAGTGCACGGCAGCGCCGACGTGTGGAGCTGTAACTATGGTCAGGGACAATACATGTCCTTTATGGCCAACTGGGTGAATGTGGTTCCTGCACAGCCACAACAGCAACTTGGACATGTCACACTGCTTCTGCCTCCATGCTCTCAGGCTATTGGTCCTGCCACAGTGTGCGACTCTGCCTCCTCATCCTCCACCATGTCCCATAGTCACTCCAAGGAGAACTTGTCTGTCCACGAAAAATGTGGAGAGACTGACCTTTGTGAAGATGAATCAGGCATGGATCAGCCAGGATTTCCATTCACTAATGCCTGATGTATCAGAGTAGATTGACCATGGTGCCACACCAACAGTTCACAAATATGGATAGTGCCAAACAGATTTAAGACGCTGTTCCCCAGTTACAAACATTCCTCCTCATCAGACACTTTTTTCACCCACCTTCGTCACCGGGTACTGGTATTGCCACCCACCGCACCACTCCGTCACCGGGTCACTTTCAGGACTCCTGATGCTGCTGCTGCCACCTCCAGGCTGTCTCACTCAGCCACTATATGGTCTCCTCATCTGCCGCCACCTCCAGGCTGTGTCATTCAGCCACTATATGGTCTCCTCATCTGCCGCCACCTCCAGGCTTTGTCATTCAGCCACTATATGGTCTCCTCATGCTTCCGCCACCTCTAGGCTGTGTCATTCAGCCACTATATGGTCTCCTCATGCTTCTGCCACCTCTAGGCTGTTTCATTCAGCCCCTATATGGTTTATTGATGCTGCTGGGCCTGGGACATTACCTAACAATTTTTATGGTAGCACTAGCTACCATAAATCTTCAATTTAAAATTGAAAATTCATCTTTCAATCTTAGGGACTGTGAAGCCCTATTGTCTCCTTATGCTGCCGCCAGCTCCAGGCTGTCATTCAGCCGCTAAATGGTTTACTGATGCTGCTGGGCCTGGGACATTACCTAAAAATGTTTATGGTACCACTAGCTACCATAAATCTTCAATTTAAATTTGAAAAATCATCATTTAATCTTAGGGATTGGATGGCCCTATGGTCTCCTCATGCTGCCACCAACTCCAAGCTGTGTCATTCAGCCATTATATGGTCTCCTCTTGCTGCCGCCACCTCTACACTTTGTCATTGTGTCGCAATACGACTCCTTGTTAGATTGGGTTTTGTGGTCATACAGTATTAGTTCAAAGTAAACACTGGGACATTAAACTTGGGAATCTAACATAAATCTTAAATTTAAATTTAAAAACTCGATGTAATTTTTTCAAGACTGACGCCCTATGGTTGTCGACGTCATATTACCTGTGGAATTATCACAAAAATCCAATGAAACAGCTTGGAGCAATAACAATGAACCATAACTGATTCATTGAAACATTTGCACTTTCACAGTCAGGAGTGCTGAGAGGCAGGGGTTGGAACAGGTGGTGTCTGGATGGCCAGCTTGATGCTCACCAGAATGGGTAATCAAAAAATGTAAATAAATTCAAATTAAATTAAATTAAAATTACATAAAAATCTGCCACATCCAGACGCTCTGCGGCAGTGATTCTAATAGCGATGCCTGTTATCTGCATTTCATAATGAATAACAGTATTATTTCACTAACACAGCATACTCCATATGTGTGTTAGGACAAGGCTAAGTGTTCTACATCCCTATGGAGCCTCTCTGTAGGCCAGAAATAGCCGCTTTTAATAACAATTCGCTGCAAATAAGTTTGGTCCGAACCTAATTTTTTCAGAAAATTGGGCGAATCGACCGAATCACATTTTTCTTTAGACTTGCATTGAGGAGGCATAGACTTGCATTGAGGAGGCATGCCCATGAGGTCACAAGCATCCGATGCTGCACCTGATGCTCTAAACGAACAGTGGGTGCAGCAGAGTGATCGCAGGGGTCCCTGTTCTGTTTAGGGTAATGGTTGTTCTTTTATTCATTGTTTTTCTCATGTCTTAAAATCATGTCTGTACCAGTTCTTGTTTAAGTCACTAACCTGTAGAGGGGACTGTAATTCTTGTAATTGTTTTGTTTTACTATATGTAATTGCTTTATTCCTTACTGTATAGCAGCCCAGTAGAGACAAAAAGTGCATTTTGTTAGTTAAATGGTTGGCCTATGGATACACTTGATGCTATACACAAGAAAATCTCATGCTGACACTACAAAATGCTGTGTAAAGGCAGCCAAGCAATCTATGTATTCCCCTATCAGTAGTTACATTATTGTGAGCAATCACTGTCAATCCAATAGGGTCTAATTTGGTAAAGAGGCAAGAGGGAAGTCCAGTGGGTTTATGACTGTCATTGTACAGACTGAGACAATGGCTGAGCAGGAGGATTGTAATAAACTGAGTTTAAAATCAAAGAAGGGCTGATTGAAATGAGTGCACTATATGATGGAAGGGCGTAATTTAGGTTGATTATTGGCATAGCAGAATTGGTCTCGGTCCTACAATCAGGAAGGTAGGTAAAACATTTATGTTCCAAAATTGAATTAAACTTGCATTTCCATGATGTCATCTGCTGGTAGTCAATTTCTGGCTGTTTCATGTCCTATTAGGGATAAAGACGTCATAGACAGGGATCAAATACCGGGAAGAGCATGGTAGGAAAGAGCAGCTTGTACTATGCCAGACCTTTCATTAGCATGGGCATTGGCATGGGCAAGAATTTCTGAATCCATACTATTTTAAACCTCCTACCTGAATGTCAATTTAGCCAAGCTAAAGCGATAAAGTATATGGTACCTGTGTAGTGTTCCCTTGTCCAAGCTGCAAAGGTTGTCATGTGGCTTAGAATACCCTTGTCAAACTTCATAAATTTGTGTATGACATAGTGTGAGTTTACCCGCATAACTGTTTTTGTCTATTACACTACCAAATTGGAATACACTCTCACAACACTTGTCTCACAACCCTAGTCCAACCCCTTTTCCCAAGAGGGCTGAACCCAAAACAGTTAGATCTAGTCAGGCTTTTGCCAGAGCAACATCTCTCCTAGCACAGCTCCTGCTAGGCAGACATACACCTATTATAGAGTGTTCCTCCTAGGTCAAGTTAAGTTTAGGCCAGAGTGGGACCAATTTTGCTATGCCCAATGTCTTGGGACATTTTCAAGCCTCTTCAGTGTCCAAAATCCTATTAAAGCGTACCCGTCAGATCCAACAAAAAAAACATTTTTTTCAATATATCACCCAGTACCTAATCCTGACCATCTACATTTATTTTGTATGTGTTTAGCACCTTTATTTTTTTTTATTACACTTTTAATTTCAATTAATTTAGTCTGAATTCTTCTCAAAGGAAGGGGGCGTGGTCTCACTGTGCAGGTCTCCGCCCCCTCCCTTAGTAAGCTGTCTGCTCACATCACCCCTAGCATTAGCAAAACTACAACTCCCAGCTTGTCCTCACTGACAGTAACGGGACACAAGCTGACAGTGGGAGGATTTTACATCCAGCTCTGAGCCCTGCGCTCACACTTGTCAATCTTAGAAAGTGTGTCCATGACGCAGGCGATGATGCATGGACACAGCTGGACTAGTATGTGTCCAAGCAGGCGGGGGGCGGGGGGCGCGGGGTGGGATGTGGGGGGGGGGTTGGCAGTTGTTTGACTGTCTTTTTCAGTATGAAATACTGAACATTTTCTAATGAAAGCAATTGAAAAACCTATCTGACAGTGGCCATTTAAGCTAAATGCTGGTTCAAGCAAGTTACAAGTCCTGTTCCAGTTCTAAGTTCCATCCTACCTAAGATACATCTGGGTCAACACTGTACAGAGTTGGAAGGTTTCACCTAATTGGTAGTCTCAAGTCCATTGGTAGTCTCAATTTTATGCGGCATGGTGTTAAAACTTCCAGCTCCAATAAGCAGTGCTGATTAGCCAGAGGAGGAGAAAGCTGGAAAAAAAAATAACCTCTGCGTACACTTATTTTCTCAGTGACTTGTTTATCAAAGTTATTGCTGTGTGGCTCAACAAATAATAAACTTTTATTCAGCATATGTCCTACACAAAGGAAATCGTGCCACAAGTATTTGCACGACAGTAAGCCAATGTGTGTAGGCTCCTCACAGTAGAGAACAACTAATTCAATTCCTCTTGCCTGCATATGCATTTGTACTTAATGTGTGAAAAACTTCCCAGAGACTTTCCAGTCATTATATCTGATATTAAAGCAACTCTTAAAGGGACAATGGCCAACTCTTCACTCATCTATTTCAAATGTGTAACACGACAGAACGTATGTAGTATGGAGAACAACCCTTTGACAAAAGCATTGTTGGGCTTACAACGGACTATCAAGTTAGCTAAACCACCCTGCCACAAGACACTACCATCTACATCCCTACAGGACTACTACTCCCAAACCTATCGTGCCCTTGAGTCAGGGGCGGATCCAGAGTCTAGTCTCAGGAGGGGTACAATGAGAGTATCGTGCAGTGGTCGACACGCCCCCTCCCATAGACTTGCATTGAGGGGGTGTGGTGTGACATCATGCCCACGCCCCTCTTGACATTACGCCACACTGCCTCAATGCAAGTCTATGGCATGGGGCGTGTCAACCCCCACAAAAATGTTCCAAACAAAATGTTCCGAACACTGGGGCAGTGGACTACGTCTTTAAGTACGCAGCATAGTTTCCCCCACATTAGGTTGGCCGCATAGTTCCAGCCACATTAGGTAGGCAGCATATTTCCCCCATATCAGGTTGGCAGTATAGTTCCCCCCACATTAGATTGGCAGCAAAGTTCCCACACATTAGATTGGCAGTATATTTCCTCACCTTAGGTTGGCAATATAGTTTCCCCACATTAGGTAGGCAGTATAGTTCCCCCACATTAGGTTGGCAGTATAGTTCCCTGACATTAGGTAGGCAGTATAGTTCCCCCACATTAGGCTGGCAGTATAGTTCCCCCCACATTAGGTTGACAGTATAGTTCCCCCACATTAAGGTGGCAGTATAGTTCCCCCACATTAGGTTGGCAGTATAGTTCCCCCCACATTAGTTTGGCAGTGCAGTTCCCCCACATTAGGTTGGCAGTATAGTTTCCCCACATTAGGTTGGCAGTATAGTTTACCCACATTAGGTTGGCAGTATAGTTTCCCCACATTAGGTTTGCAGTATAGTTCACCCACATTAGGTTGGTAGTATAGTTCCCCCAAATTAGGTAGGCAGTGGCTCCCACAGACATACAGCCTTCAGTCATATACAGTATATGGCTGGAGGCTCTATGCCTTTGCACTGCCCCACTGCAGTGCTCTGACCACCGCTCTGCCGGTCCAAGGTCATGATCTACTGCTATGGCCTATAGGCCATAGCAGCAGGTCCGGGGACTGAAGGAGTGGTGGTCGGAGCACCGAAGCTGACGTGCCGCTGGTAACTTACCATGATCGCAAGCATGCGTCCTCCTCCTCCTTGATGCTCCACTCCTCCGCTCCTAGGGGCGCACGCATGGGACGCACGGGGCAACGCGGGGCCGCAGAGAGTTAACCGGGGCATCATTGTGTCCCGTAAAGATCTCTCGGGGAACAGGGATGTCTATAATACTGACGTGGGGGAGGGGGGGGGGGGTTGTTGGGGCAATTGTCCCATTGATCCCCCCCTTGGATCAACCACTGCCTTGAGTACCACACCTGCATATAGCTGTAGTGGGGTGCAGAGGTAGCAGTAACATCTGTAGTGCCTTAGGAATCTTAAAGGCCCCTGTGCTACAGTATATTAGTATTATAAATGGCACATGGTAAGTGAAGGGGGCACTGTTTTAGAATTTGAATTAGGATACCTGGTATATACCACTCCAGAACTTTGCAGTATTAAAAAGTTAAGTGACGATTAGTGTGAAAGCTGTAGTGCTGTACCCATATGAAATTTTCCGCACCACAGTGGCGTACCAGCCTCTTTAAAACCCCTAGAGGGGAGGTGTTACAAGCACTTCCAGTTCTTTCACTGTCAGTGACCAAGTTAGTGCAAGAAGTGAGTAGTTCCAGAGTGCACACGCTGAATGCAGAGGTTCAAGTACAGCAAAGCCAGTCTTCAAAATCACCTGGGCAGCCATGACAGCAAGAGCAACCTAGTGTATGAATGTTGTTGAACTGTAAGTGATTTCCGGCACCTGAATAGAGACTGTTAAGAAAGCCCTCCTTTTGTTAAATAAATCACCCAGGGAAAGAAAAACCAACCAAGATATATATATATATATTTTTAAACAGCACCACCTTTGTCATCAGGTTGTGTTTGGTAATACAACTTGGCTCTATTCACTTCAATGGAACTGAGCTGCAATACCCACACACATCCTGAAGACAGGAGTGGGGCTGTTTTTTTGTTTGTCTGCTCTGTTTTCCTAATCCTGAATAACCCCTTAAGGTTTGTTACTCTGTTTACTAGACTGATACCCTAAATGTTATCCGCCATGTTGGGCAATTATTTTGTTGTGTACGGTAAGTGAAGTTTTAGTAGGGAAGGGCTGGAAAAAGTACATAATCTAACTCCCAAGTTAAAAGATGGCACAAGAAGATAGGCTGGTGGCCAGTTATGGTTCATTTGACATAGTGTGTGTAATGTGCGTTTCATATGTATGCACCCTTCTTTCACTTTATCAAAATGTGCCGCCATATGAGAACAAAAAGAAACAATTTTACAAAAGCAAATATTCTGATCTTATCCTATTATACACTTTGTTTCCTTAAAGATAAAGGTACGGTCAAACAGAGACCCAAGACATAAATATAAATCTCTTATACTAATTTATCCTATAGTGGTCAACATGATGAATGATAACAGGAATGAGAAGCTGTAATCTAAGATTACATATCCCATTTACCCAGATTTTCTGTATCTAATGAGTAATGGAAGGGCCTCTAGAGTTTCTCTTAATAAAGCAATGATGGACCACTGGAACCGAGGACAGGCAAACACAAGAGCACTTTAGACAAGCTCGGGCCTAGATAACTGGATTATACGCATATCTAAAGTATATGGCAATATAAAGGAGTTTAATCTCGGCCATAGAGCGCGAAAATTTCTCCTTTGTCACCGGCTTCATTCCAGATTCTACTTTAGATAGTAATAATAAAGGAGTGGAAGTGTTGAACAGCACAAAGGCAATTCTGCACCAAGCACGCCGGTAATAACTGTATTTCAGAGAGACATAAACTCTTTCAATAAGCAATAACACTGCATAGTTCTTACCGTAGAATATCAAAACTTCAAGGCGTATGCTGAGATGAAATTGCTGTAAAATATCACAAATCACATGGAGCCACCATGATTACTGATTAGCCCAACAAGGATTGGGGGAAGGAAGACACAATAAAAAAAAAAAAAAAAAATATATATATATATATACACATTTTTTTTCTACCTTTTTTGTTATTTCAGTTGGTGGCAAGTGTCATCTTCTGTGTTTTTGGTCGAAGAGAGTGGAAAATGAGTTGTAAATTTGAGCTTTTACAGAAATGGCGATGATATCTGTTCTTAGCGTCTGTAGTTACAGTCCTGGTAATATGATTCTGTGTTCAGGGTATTGGCTTTAATAACACATCAAACCTATCTCAGCCTGACACGGCGAGGCGACGGCCAGTGAATACATATCACTTCTCAAAGAAGATACTTTTTTTTTGTTAGTACTGGGTATCAAAGTTATTTCTGGATGAGGAAGATTTTATATGTTATCATAAGAACAAGGAGTATAAGTCCTATTTCTACTATTACTGTTCCACCTTAAACACTGTTGGCCAAGTGCTTTTTTTTTTGGTAGATAGCTATTCCTCCCATCCTCCTCATTGACTCAGAGGGGTGAGGTCTGCCACCTCTTATCTACCTTGAGAACAAAGGAATCTGGAGCTGAAGTTACACATGCCCACATAAGATAGCTGCCCAATTCCATCTAAAGCCATGGCTCTGGATGACTTTGCTTTTATCTCATGGACTTTAGATTGGAATTTTTAATGCCAATCTAAGTAAAAGATATAGGGGGATTTGTGCAAAACTTAATAAAGGGGTTGTCCAGTGGAAAATAAATATTTAACCTGTGTTTTCAGAGTGTATAATAAAACAAAAAAGCTTCTACTCACCTTCCTTGCTCCCTCGTAACCTCTGGTACCAGTTCCCCAGTCTCAGCCACCACAGCACTTCACGGAGCTGTAGACACCACGTCACATTGACATAGCCACAGTGATTTCCTGCCCCAGTCAGTGATTGCATGAGCGGCGATGTGACATGGCATCTGAATCTCTGTGAAGTGCCGAGGTGGCTAAAACTGGCTGCTGATACTACGATGGAAATGAATAGAAGATTTTTTTGTTTTATTATACAGGCTGGGTCCAAATAAATATTGGACAACCTCTTTTTGGCACAAACCTCTTAATATATTCGATATATTTTAACCTTTCTGATAGTCGGAATTCAATCTACTTTATTCCAGCATTAAAGTAGGGACTTGTCACTTTCTAGACCAAATCCTATGGACACAATAGCTTCTACTTCATAGGAGTAAAAGACTTCCGTCCATCCTCCATGGCAGTTCCATTATTTATGAATTTCCTGCAGATGTACTATGGATTGTGTAGTGGGTCTAATCCTCTGTTTCTGACAGATCCTATATGTGGTGAGCTTGTAGGGATAATGGTGAACAGGGGTGTTGCAGAGTGGTAATGTAGGGTATAGATTGTTGTGACGCCAGGGTGCGGGCTTTCTCAATGTAATTAGTCCTACCGCCACCCGTCCCAGGAACAATAGGGAGTAATAAAGGATTGTCCACAGCAGAGGTTGAAGTAAACCAAGAATGAACTTTACTGCAGATTTTATGCAAGTGCAGATAATATACAGTCTTTTGTAAGACTCCTCACAGGTTTGCTGGGACTTTGTAGTTGAATGAGCTTGGATTTTGCTAGCCACTGTGTTACTGAATTTAGGGGTAATTTCGGTTCAGTAGTCACACAGGATTTGTAGGTTTTGAGCTGGATTAACTCACGTTTTGTGGCTGCTGAAGGAATAGGCTTCAGGCATAGCTTGAATTGTAGTAGATGATACAGATGTGCTTTCTCTAGAGATCAGCAGGAAGCAAGAGCATAGAAAGACAACCCAGATTAAGTGGCAGCAGCCCCTTATATATCAAAAGGGCAGGATCAAAGCTCATTGGTTTAGCAAACCTGTCAGTCCTGACCTAAAGCATTATGGGAATATCACATGACCCAAAGGTCCTTGAACCTTAGCATAACACAAATTATTAACAGTCACATGACCTAAAGTCCTGGACATCAATATACTATAATAGAAAAATATATACATTAAACACAGTATTAAGAGGCGACTAGGGGTTAGCCCTCCAGGAGAGCCCTGATGGCATGGAGGGACTCTGGCTGTGGGGACTTTAGACAGAGAGACAGGACCAAGTCCTGTACCGGGACACTACATATACATGTGTGAATACCGAAACTTCAAACTTGTTTTACCCAAACTGACTGCATAATGGCTCTGTAATAGGTGTGGACCTGTTCTGCCACCCGATCAGTTTGGCTTTTGGCCACTCCTGAGGGTGTTGTCTAACCCTGCCTGAGTGTTGTATGGTTTTCACCATTTAACCTTTTGATATGAAGATCTGGTCTTTACTACAAGAGGCTACCTGGTTATTAACTCTGAGAGTAACCCTGGTGTAGAGAGAAACTGACCCAACAGGGCAAGAGATACTGATACGGGACACCAAGGAGAAAGGTTTCTGGGTGTTAGGCTGACAGTGTATGTGTGTAGTCAAAAACAGGCAATCAGGTTAAGGCAGGCAGAACAGGTTCATAGTAAATCAGGCTGGGTCATACACAGGAGAAGCAAACATTGTACATGTGAGCAGGCAGGAATGAAGTCATAAGACAGGCTGAGATTATACACTAAGGCAGAATTACATGCACAAAACTCCTTCATTGGTTTAATAAGAACCATTGCTCAGCCAAGATGGAACTGTTGCTGCCTGATATGCCAGGTGATCAGAATGGGGAAAGATTTATGAGGGAACATTTGCCCCTTGAAAAGCAGGGAGGGATCACACCCAAAGTGCCCCCAACAGGCAGAGGTAAGAGCCCACAGGCAGAAGGTGGCAATGAAAGTGAGGAGGAGCACAAGCAGCAGTACCTTGACACTTTTTTTATTTAAAAATTTAAAATCTTTTTAAAGGTTAAGGGGAAAATTTGTAAAATAAAACCTCTATGGTTTTAAGGGGCAGATATCAAATAAAAGGAGGTGGTGGGCAAGTGACCCACAACCGGTAACCAAATCCACTTAATAGAAAATTTAAATTAATTTCACAGGGACTTTCCTTGCATTTGTTGGCCATTAACGCTGCGGTAACTGCTGTGTAAAATATATATACTCATAAACTTTAATGCTGTGATTATTCAATTTCCAGTTATTCGCTATCTGCTCAGCACTTGCAATTATTGTGGGGCTGTATTAACAAATAGGTTTTTTACTTTGTTCTAGAATATTAAATTCAATTGATTAAATATTTTGGTCTCTTGTGCTTTTAGTAGCCACAAAGAACTAAAAGGAAGAAGGAACCTAATTACAAAAGTCATTGGTTAAAGTTATTTCAGCAAGAATAAATATTGAACAAATTTATGCCCCTCTACAGACCTATCAAATTTATTGCCTCTGGGTCATATAAACACAGGCGTTGACGCTTCTTGTGGCATCTGGTGCATTTGAAAGACTCAGCATAAAAAGCCTGAACTGTGGCTCTTACTCAGAGGCTGACACATTATTTGTGTATATAAGGAAGATGAATTGTGCATATGGGTGTGTGCTCACAAAAGTGTATGTTGGTAGGGTGGAAGATTTGTAGGACGTGAGTGCTAAGACCATGACTTGTGTTTAAGTGGGCATAGTATGCTGTAAAAACATTACAGAAGGTAGTAAGGAAGAATGGTACATGGCTTATAAGTGATAATAATAACACCTAAAGGGAATCGGTCAGCAGGATCAGGGGTTTAACTAAGAGTACGGGGGCAAATTAGGGCCCCTGAATTTCGTACAACATCTCACAGCAGGTACTGTTCACACAATAACATTACATACATTTATGCATCACAAACAATATAATTTAGGATGAAAAATAACAAAGTATAACCTCTAGAAAGTTCAAATTCATTTAATACAAGTATGTTAACAGGATAAAGTTGAAAAGAGTACAGTTCCAGTAAATTGAGTAAGAGAGGAAATACATAGAGCCTCATTCACCCAATGTTTTTGGCCACACTTCATGCTATATGTCAGCAACCTGTCAATAAGAAATGCTGACATTTAGCCCTACATGTTGCTGATAGGTCCAATGACTCTAATAGATAGAACAAAGTCTAATAGTTAATGTTTGGTCAATTTCCCAAACATACACTCGCTCAAAAATGTGGTCTATACACCTACAAAAGGTGGTGCTTGAGAGCAAGCTCCTTTTCTTCTGGAAGAGAACTACTTTTCCAAGGAGGATTGCATCCCTATGCCAGCTTATCTACTTACGCAATCTACTTAACTGACCTTCATGAATACCAACAGATTAATCTTAAGTACAGGAAGCCCTTTCATTTGTTGTGTATATATATATATTCCATGTGTCCTACATGTCTTTTAATATGCATGTATCCTGAGGAAGGGCCCAGCTTGGGCTTGAAACGCGTAGATGTGTGCTGCCATCAATAAATCGGTTTTATGTTTATGATACCATAAATTTGGTGTTATAATTTCACATCCGGATCTGGCACTATGAGTTCCATTTTGCTTCTTCTCATTCTGCTACCCTCTTGTGTAGGACCTGGACTGTCGACCATGCCTCTGCATTCTGAGCAAGCTAACATCAGGCTGTTTCTGAGCTACTCAGCTTTGCTATTAACACCAGCTGTGCTCAGATAAATCAGACTCTGTATCTACATTTTTTTACTATCTACAGGTAGTGACTTCGCATTTCCCCATCAGCTGAAATTTTGCTTCCTTATCGTGGAGCTGTATAATGGGCAAAAACCAGGGGAATACTTAGGCTCTGTTACCAAGTTTGGCCCAAAGCCAAACCAGTAAATGACACAGCGGTCCACACCCGTTGGGGCGTTACACATAAAAGGGCCATGGCGCACTAGAGGATCTTTTCTCTGTGGGGGTTGCCGAGACCCAGCTACAGCTTTTGCACAGTAATTCAACCTGCCAATGTAAATGGACACCTCAAACGGATGCTCTAGGGTAATATACAACAAAAGAACTGTATCCAAAACACATTAGCCAGCCATTGCAATTCATTACTTTGGTGCTTTTGCACTTGTCCTTTTCTATGTCTGTTTTAGATGTAGAATGATGTAAGTGACTCTCTGATGTTTACTTTCTGGATAAAGCAGTAAATCTGCTTTATCCAGGAAGTAAGCCAATCTCAGTGTAGTGCCTTCATGGCCAAATAACAAGGGCAAAAATGATGTCCAGGAGTGCCAAATCCAGCCTTCCAGTTTTTTTAGGACTTTCTGTTGATCTTCTGCTGACTTAGAGTTTCGCTGAGGGTCTTCTGCTTCTTTCAAGTCAGTCATTGTCCCCCCAACGGAGCACAATCAAAATTCACCTGTCAGTTTGTCTTGGTTTGTGGAAGGAAAGAAAAGTACCCAGAGCAAACACGAAAAGAACATATAAACTCATTGTAGATGTTGCCCTTGGTTGGATTTGAACCTAGGGCCACAGCGCTACAAGGTAACACTGCTAACCACTGACCCATTGAGTAACACATACCGCATAACCAAATGATGGGTGACAAATGTTTGTTTGCTGGGTCCCTCACTGATCATGAGAAAGGGGGACTAGTGTCCCCTGTGAAATGTAACATGGGCATGTGTATTGCAGCTCCATACAACTCTGTAGGACTGACAAGGATAGGAGAGCATTATATGCAGCTATCTCTGTCAGTCTTGTAGAGTTTAATAGAACTGCAGTACACCCTAGACCATCAGTCCATTCAAATAGCTATCAGTTTTTATTATTTATTTTTTATTTGGCGCCCTTTTGCACTATTTATGTGGGCTACTGTTCATTACACTGTATTCTGATCTGAGGAAGGGAGGTCTCCTCCCAAAACACGTCATCACATGTTTTTTTATTTTGAACCAATTAACAGTTCTGTTGAGATAATACAGGTAATACACGAGGCGCCGGTATCAGTCTTATTCTTTTTTATTCCAACAAATAGCTAACAGGGTATTCCTATTCTGATTATTTGTGGATTTCCCAAAAATTTTGACCCAAGTGATGAGACACCCCTCTCTAAGCCAATGAGGATATCGGCAAACAAAAGACCATGCTACTATTCTGTGCTATGAGCAAAGGTGCAGAGTAAACAACCATTGGGCCCTGTGTACCCTTGACAGGATATGCAATGGTGTAATCTGTCATAGAGGTGTGGACCTCTTGAATTCCAATATAGGCTCCCCCCTAGAACTAGGGAACTTGCCATATGAGTCGTACAAAATCTATCCACATCAATCTAGCATAACCTGGATACATAAAGCTTACTGAAATACATGAGCTGCATCAGATAATACTTTCCTAACAAAATGTTTTACAACATATTACATAAAAATTTTAGAGCCAAGAGAAGGTCAAACCTTAGAATGAACTTCAATGGAACCTGTCTGTGTTAGGGGTAATCTTCTGAAAGAGGGGATCTTTCGGGAAGGTTTCACTGTATTTATTCATAAATACACTTCTATAAAATGTGGATTAAAAAAACTGCAGTAACAAACTTTAATGTGGTATCTTAGCAACATCGAGTGACAACGTTCCATGCAATGCGGTAAGTCAAAGGGACCTGTACTCTATAAGGACACCTATTCTTCTAGGAATCACATAAAAACAGCACGTGGACTCATTGTCCTATTTATGCCAGGTCCATTCTGTGGTCTACATAGCATCCTGTAATACACAATCTGCTATTCATTATACATCATGTCCATAAAAAGGCATTTGGATAGCAAACACGGTCTGTATAATTTAACCCTTCACTGGTACTATTAACTCAACAGATTAGAGAAAATATCTTGGGAATGTCAACGGGAACTTGCAAATATTTGGAAGTGAACCAGAGTCAAGTTAAAGAAAGACTTACGGCTCTAAACAGCCTGCCTACAGGGGGGATCTGGCGGCCGCATTGTTTTATTATAGTGCAGCTGATATTTGTATGACCTGACATATGCATCATCTCAGATATGGCTTAGCCAGCAGATGTTGTAGAATTTATACACAATATAGTAAGGAGCAGCCATGTCTATGATCTCCAACATAACCCAGATTGTTCTAATGACATGTTGGACCTTTGTCTTTTTCATCCTTTAAAACTACGTAACTATTAATGCAAATAAATGTAAGGTTATGCACTTGGACCATAAAAACAACATGTACAACTATGTGCTAAATAATAAAACATTAGCTAAAACTATTATCAAAAAAGGACTTGGGGGTACTGGTGGACAGCAAGCTTTATTAGCTGCCAAGGCTAACAAAGTCGTGGGATGTATCAAAAGAGGCCTAGAGACTCATGACAAGGACATAGTTTTGCCTCTGTATAAATCATTAGTCAGACCACATATGGAGTATTGTGCCCAATTTTGGGCTCCTTTATATAAGAAGTACATGGCTGGAGAGGGTGCCGAGGAGGGAACAGAAGAGGATTACAGGACCAAGACAGATGATCAAGCTTGGGGTTATTTAGTTTGGAATATTCATGGGACCCCTTCGTGCATGTCAGTGCAAGGTGGGCAGGCATATCTGTGCAGAGGGTATAGAGACAGTGACACTGGGTATGTGGGGTCCCGATTTTGTTGCGCAAAGCTGACCATTTCTATTTTTGCAATACTGTCTATAGACCCTGTATCTCCAGATCCAGGTAAGTTATACCTCATTGTTATCCAGTTTCCCGGGACCATAACGCTGTGAATTGGGTTTAGTGCTGTAAAACCACTGTCAATTTCCCTTTAAAGTGCCTTGAAACATGACTGTGGATTATTAGCCAAGCCAGACTCACATGCAAAATGAAGAGTTACCATCTAGGCAGCTTCTGTCCCTGGCTGACAACATTTTTTCAGCATATCAGTATATATCCATATAGAAACTACACAGATATTTGATGTGTGAAAAGTTAGTAGCTACTGTAATTGGACTAAATGGGTTGTACGGTGCTGAAATTATTTTACGGTGTAACCTTGAACAATGTCACTTTTATTCCTGGTTTACAGAAACTAAAATGAATAATGTGATCATCTGACAGAATGATAATGTCCTGATGCTGATTAATGGTCTTTTCAGTAATCTAGGAAAGACTGATGGGGTATTTGCATGTAAAAGTGGCTTCCATGCGTCAGGTATAGGAGGATCCTAAATGTAAGAGCTATAACACATTATGATGTATATATTGCATAAGATATACAGATGTAGTGATGGATTTACATAGAATTGCAGGTGAACCTAGAATGTACTAGTGGTGGAGAGTTAGAAACATACATTTCTGTAAGGAAAAATAAGAAACTAGAGACTACCGAGAGTAATGTCTATAGTCTGTAAACACTGAGGCACCTAGGTCTTCATAGGATTCAACAATTCTGTGATTCGATAGATTCAGTTGCCCTGATTCCAACACAGTTTTTACGTCTTTGCTACATCCTATTGTTCCTAAAATGAAATCGTTTTACTATTTGGTTGATTATGTATTTTTCACTAAATAGTTAGATGGGCGTGGACTTTATTGGGAAAAAGGGTGTGAATGTTTGGTGACCCAGTCCAGAATAACATGTTCTTCTGTACTCCTGCCCATCCTGTGTGGCAGATGTTGCACCAATTTCCGTCTTGGCCCACACTCCTTAGGACTCTATATTATGAACTGTTATGCAATGGATACGTTATTGGTATTTTCTATGTACTCGTCACTTTAAACATTAAACCTGTTTACATGGACCTTGTTGTTAGGGGAGTATGCATGCAGAGGTGAACCATGTGACTTATCTGCCCAATGGGAATGCTCAAAACCTGCTCCATATATAGTGTACCCAGAGTTCAGATTAAGCTGAGGTACAGTTGAGAGAGGTCTGAGCAGTGGCGTTGCTAGGGTTGGTGTCGCCCGGTGCAGTAGAAAATGGTGTCACCCCACACCTTCCCCCCCTCAGTAAGTTTTTAGCCTGTTGTGACAGACACCACTGTTGTAGCGCATTGTGAGAAATTCCAGTATAATAATCAGATATACCAGTTGCCACAGAATGGGAAAGTGTTAAAGCAGTTTTCACCATTTAAATATACAGCTCCCAGAATTACTTAAAGGGGTACTCCACTGGAAAACATTTTCTTTTATATCAACTGGTGCCAGAAAGTTAAACAGATTTTTAAATTACTTCTATTTAAAATCTTAATCCTTACAGTACTTATAAGCTGTTGTATTCTCCACAGGAAGTTGTGTAGTTCTTTCCAGTCTGTCCACAGTGCTCTGTCTGTCCATGTTAGGAACTGTCCAGAGCAATGGTTTGCAATGGGGATTAGCTCCTACTATGCTGACATGGACAAAGTTGTCAGCACAGAGCACTGTGGTCAGACAGAAAATAAATTTAAAAAGAAAAGAACTTCCTGTGAATCACTTATACAGCAGCTAATAAGTACTGGAAGGATTAAGATTTTTAAGTAGAAGTAATTTATAAATCTGTTTAACTTTGTAGCACCAGTTGATAATTTTTTTTTTTTTTCCAGTAGAGTACCCCTTTATGCAGTGGTAAGGTTATGCTGGGAGTTGTAGTTCCACTCAACATAACTGTAGAACTGACAAGCGACTACAGCTCTGATAGGACATAGAGAGGAGAATGTACAATGATATCAGTGACTACAAGTGACGTCTTCTATATATATAGTCTTCCCTTATCTAATTCAGATGGTACATAGCGCCTGGTCCAGCTAAATGTTCTCTCTGTAGAATGTGACGCCCTGACGTCTCCTCACTATGTCAGCGCATTCTCATCCTCTATGTAAAAACAAGTATTATTATAAACCTGCCAGACACTGTATCCTCTAAATATAATACTACTATACACTATACTCTTTGATTATAAACCTTCCATACACCATACCCACTGAATATAATACTACCACACACTGTACATTCTGAATATAATACCAACACATACTGTACACTCTGAATATAAATCTGCCACATACTCTACCCCTGAATATAAATCTGCCACATACTGTACCCTCTGAATATAATACTACCACACACTGTACATTCTGAATATAATACCGCCACACACTGTACCCTCTGAATATAAATCTGCCACATACTGTACCCTCTGAATATAAATCTGCCACATACTGTACCCTCTGAATATAAATCTGCCACATACTGTACCCTCTGAATATAAATCTGCCACATACTGTACCCTCTGAATATACCGCCACACACTGTACCCTCTGAATATAAATCTGCCACATACTGTACCCTCTGAATATAAATCTGGTGGTGTTGCTAGTGGATGATGTGGGTGCTAGTACTGGGGAGGTGTTGCTGGAGGATGATGAGGGTGCTACTGGCCATCCCCCCTGGCAGTATCACCCCCATCATCCATCGGCAGGATCATCCTCCGGGCAGGAGCGCCGCCATCATCCACCATCAGGATCTGCTGATGGAGGTGCTGCTGCTCGGGGGGTTTGCTGGTGGATGATGAGGGTGCTACTGACAGGGGGGGAGCATTAGGTAGGCAGCAGTTCCCCCACTTAAGGTAGGTAGCAGTTCCCCCACATTAGGTAGGTAGCAGTTCCCCACATTAGGTAGGTAGCAGTTCCCCCACATTAGGTAGGTAGCAGTTTCCCCACATTAGGTAGCATAGATTTCTCACATTTGGTACCAGTTACCCCACATTAGGTAGTAATTTTCCCACATTAGGTAGCACAGATTCCCCACATTAGGTAGCACAGATTCCACACATTAGGTAGCATAGATTCCACACATTAGGTAGCAGTTTCCCCACATTAGGTATCACAGATTCCCCACATTAGGTAACAGTTTTCCCACATTATGTAGCAGTCTTCGCACATTAGGTAGCAGTTTTCCAACATTAGGTAGCAGTTTCCCCACATTAGGTAGCATAGATTCCCCACATTTGGTAGTAGTTTCCCGCCATTAGGCCGCAGGTTCCCTTGCATGTTCCCCACAATAGGTCAAAGTGTCCCCACATTAGATCGCTGGCTCAAACAAACCCCCCCTCCCCCCACACAAAAAAAACCCACACACACACAGATAGAGAGAGAGACACACACACACACAGTCAGAGAGACACACACTCACAGAAAGACACACACTCACAGAGAGACACACACACAGAGTCACACACAGTCACACACACACAGAGTCACACAAAGACAGAAAGTCACACATAGACAGAGAGCCACACACAGACAGAGATAGCGACAGACACAAACACACACAGAAAGACACACACTCACAGACACACACACACAGTCACACACACAAACAGAGACACACAAACAGAGAGAGTGAGACAGACACACACTCACTCACCCATCCAGCGCAGCGCTCCTTCTCTCCGGGCGCTCTGCGAGTGACGTCACGTCCGCCCTGCGGAGGGACGTCGGACCGGCGCAACAGAAGACGTGGGGGCGCAGGCCGGTTCACTGTGCAGGTGACGGGGGGGGGGGTGCTATTACGGAGGCGCAACAAGTGAGGACCGGGGGGGGCGTTGGATGCTATTACAGAGACAGCGCAAGTGGGGGCCGGGGGGGGGGGGGGTGCTGCTAGTACGGAGACAGGCAGCGCAACTGAGGACCCGTGGCGTACCTGGTGTCACCCCATTAGGATGGTGTCACCCGGTGCGGGCCGCACCCCTCGCACCCCGGTCGCAACGCCACTGGGTCTGAGGAGTCTGTGAGGTGATTCTGAAGTAGGCCTGAGGCCTAGTCCAGCAACCACACATCTACTACCAGTTAACCCCTGCACCTGAGTGAAAGTCAAAGCCTGGTGGTAAGCAGTAAAGTCTTGGGGATTCAATGCAAGTCAAGTCAGTAAAGTTAGTCAAGCCCAAGTCACTAAAGTCCAGCGTGGGTTGCATACAGCAAGTCAGTCATACACAACACAATCAACTATAAGTCCCAGCAAGTCGATAAGCTTCCTAAAGTTCACCCTGTATCTCCTTCATGCTAATCTAAGTTGTAACAGATTGTACCATCTTTCCAACCTCAGTAAAACCAGTTATCTGTAACCTTGCGTTGGAGTAATTATGTGCCCTGTGCCTGGCCCAGGAGAAGCTGGTCTACCTCGGGTGGTGTATAGGTCAACCATGCCCTGGCGTCACGAAAAGGTTAATTCACACATTACCCTCACCAGACACTACAAATGTTAGGTGCAGGGGTGTGACAGAATGAATGAAGGCATCATTACTTTATAGTTATTGTTCAGAAATCCCTCTAGAGACCTACTTTCTTTCACGGCCTATCCTCCTCGGTGGCCCAGCAGATTTGCAGTAGGTCTAATTTTCACTCATCCACTTACTGTGCACACACTGCCCTGCGGTGCTAAAATATATGGCTATATGTACGCACCTTAACCCCACAACATCCACCATCTATTCAGATGCAAGACACAATGAAATGGCTCTCCCTGTCTAGAATATGTCCAACCTCCAAAAATCCACACCCCTGACCATACCCCGGAAACTCCCTTAACCACACCCTTAATCACACCCTAACCATGCCAAGCCTCCTTCTTTAATATTCTCCCGCTGCTGTTTATAACCCACCACACATGCAGAATGGTAACACCTCTTTAACACTAATAGTGTTGTTGGCCTGAGTTTACTTGAGTTTAATATCTTAAAGGCAAAGGATATACCTGTATGCCCTTTTCCACTCCCCTTCTGTCATCATGTCATAGCGGGATGGTCCTGGTGGCATTAGCATTAACCCATTTAGCCTCCACAATCAGAGCTGATTGCGGCATCTAAAATGTAAAAAAAGAACTATCCCAGCTGCTCAGTGGAGCTGATCGGGACCACCGCTGTTCTACAGTCTCGATTAGCTGAGAGGACAGCGGGAGGGCCCTTAACTGCTTCCTTGCCGTCCGATCAGTGCTCTGATGCTCCAATTAGCCATTGCAGGCTGGAGCAATGGAGCACCGACAACGCTTATCAATGCTATGCTATGGCATAGCATTGTTCAGTGTATGCAATCCAAGGATTGCATTTAATAGTCCTCTGTGGGGACTAATAAATAGTGTTAAAAAAATGTTTTCAATAAATGTGAATTAACCACTTTCCTATTAAAAGTCTGAATCACCCTCTTTTCCCAGGGGGGAAAATAGATATGTGAACAAAAATTAACATAAACATCTGTGGTTTCAAAGCATGTGTAAATGTCCAAACTATAAAACTATAATGTTAATTAAACTG